>NC_138053.1:18055071-18509560 GCF_964194185.1 Rhinolophus hipposideros | reverse complement strand
TCTCTTATAGGCAGCTTATGCATGGGTCTTGTTTTCTTATCCATTCAGCTACCCTGTCTTTTCATTGGAACCTTTAATTCATTTACATTTAAAAAATGGTGACAGATATATAATTATTGCAATTGAATTTATATTTTTATCTTTTTTTTCTTTGTCTTACAAAAGTCCCCTTGAGATTACTTGTACTACTGGTTTGGTGGTGATGACTCCCTGAGATTTTTTTCTTTTCCCTGGGACCCTCTTTATCTGCCCTATTATAGTAAACAATAGTTATGATGGGTAGAGTAATCTTGGGTGTAGGTAAATATCACTGTATATTTAAAATTTTCATTGGAATCATATTATGCTACCCACAAAGACAGAAGCCATGTGTTCCTGAAACACCTCACAGAGTAGAACCTTTCTTTGTTAAATGGACAGGTAAATACACAAACACCAAATGTGGAATACATACATCTCTATTATTTTGTTTAATTTCTCAGCAAAGTTGCATTTACAACAAGATGCTTTGCAGAATAGACACAAGCTGGTGGCCTCAACTCAAGGCCAGAAAGCAAGCGAGGCTGTTTGGTCTACTTCACAGTACTTGACGTGTGCCAATCTGACGAGAAGCTCACTGATGTGGTAGGAAGGGAGTATTTATTTAATAAGATGCAAAGGGACATTGGGATGTCGGGAGAGGCCAGAGATTATTTGACTTATTCTGCCCATTTATCAATATGAGATTGCTCAGTACAGAAAGAAACTCAAAATACTTGTGCATCTTCTTTAATATGATCAGCAGTGGAAACAATAAATACCAAGGGTAAAACATTAAAATAACCTGAGCAAACCCAAGGAGATCAGTAGAGAACAGTGTTTTACTTGAGGAAATAGTGAAGAGGGACTGAGGGGAAGAGAATTTTATCAGAAAGATATGGAAGTTATATTACTGTGTTCCGGACAAGGGCATGTTATATTATCAGGCAGGTGTGAAAGCACTAATAGCTTCAAGCAAACGAAAAAAGGGAGTAGGATCCTCAAGACCTAGATCAAGGTAGAGTTCAAACAACCCATTGAAGACCACATCCCATCCACATATTTTATGACCAATGATCTCACATTCATCCTTCTCAGACCCTCCGCACTCACTATCGTAACCATTTGTTCTTTATGTTCTTTCAGGTGTGTCTAAATCCTCTGTGAACTTTTTTGGTCCATATCGTACAAAGACTTATAATTTCTCTGACCCTGAAACCATATGTTAGATATTTCTGTTTTTAAATGTTATAGCTACAGAAGTGCACAATATGCAATTTTTTATGTATTGACTTTTTCACTCATGATCATATTTGAGATATTTATCAACTTGCACGTAGTTTTAGTTTGTTCACTCTGGGTGATTGTATACAATCGAGTGAATATAAAATATTAATATTCATCAATATTATTAATAAGGGCTTAACAAGGAGAGGTTCATTTTTCGGACCCCGGAATGTGAAACCAGGGGCTTCCTCTGTACCCATGTCTCTTGGGAAGAGATAGAAAAAGAGTAGCAAAAGAGACAATGGAGTTTGAAAAAATATATTTCTCCCATATCCGAATAATTGGAGAGATTCAGTAAATTCTATAGATGTATGGAATCATGAGATGTTCTCAAATCCTCACGTACTCCAATATATACCTCACATACAGTCTACGTTCGTATGTAAGCTAGAGAGTACCAATGATAAGATGTAAAATTTACTCTTTTCTATAAGACAGGCATAGTTCTAGGCCTACTTTTCTTAGGCATGGCATGCCTCATTTTCACCACTAGGGATATTTAGTAATATAGGTATCCTAGACACATAAAATAATTTCCTTATTTTACTCCAAATCTTCTATCCTCAAGTTTTGTTATCAAGTGAACAATACAATAAATCAACTTAATAGTAGTGTTTCCATTAGATGAAAGCAATCACCCAAGTCAGTGGGTTGTGCCTATACTGTAATCCTGTGAATACTACCTGGGTCCCTGGATGCAGTGATGTCATAATACCTGGGTCCCTGGATACTGCGGAAGGCTTAGGGATGACTCAACCATCACAGCGCAGGTTTAATAGGAAGCCGTGGTCAGGTAAGTGATGTGGTGGGGAGGTAGTCTCTCATGTGACTTGTTGTTATGAGCTGTAACTTGTTTGTATTGATTGTGCTTACTGTCATTTGATTCCCTGTCATCATGAACAGACTCAGAGGGCGCAGTTTTGGGGAGAAACTTACCTGATATGAATGAATCTTAAAAAACTTTAACCATGAAAAGAAAAGAAAAAACGAAACATCTGGAAAACCCACATTCCATCAAAACTACAAAGATATCGAGAGGTATAGTTTAGAATGTTCTCTGGTAATAAGAACTGCCTTTTAAAGAAAGAGAGAGGATTCCTAGTTGCCTTGAGGGAGGAAAGAAGCAAAAGAGGATCACACACATACACATAGGAAGAGAGTGAGAAAGAGAGAGATTAAGAGACAAAGAGCGAGAGAGAAAGAGACAGAGAGACAGAGAGAGGTGTATACTGGTCTTCCTGAGGGCCCAGGTGATCTGAGAGCTGAGAACATTCAGATGGTCTGGCCCTTGTCTCCTTGGCTTAGAACTCGTGCTACTGATACCATGTCACTTTGGGTTACACTGGGTCAGACGGAGAGGTAGAATAGTATAATTTTTGTTACAACACATGTTTCCCCTTATTTCATTTCTTTCTAAGGACATTGGTTAAGTAAATCATGTTGTTATAAGTTTTCCAATAGTACTTTCTTACTTTATTGAAGAAGAAAGTGTGGCTAATAGAAAAAATTGGGGAAAAAGAAAACTCAACAGATTGAACCATAAACTGGTTCTGTGGGGAAGAGAGTATAATGTTATAAAGCATTTGTTTATTCAGGAGTTAAAGAAATTCTTTTTATGTTCAGACTATGAAAATGTAAACATAGGGTCCTCTGTGTCCTGTAAAAAAATAAATAAATACATGACCACATGCTCAAACACACAACACCCAGAGAAGCACACAAAAAACACCACTTAAACATGGCTGTTGAATTAAGATGAAATTGTGGCTGTTTCTCAAATAATAAAAAGCTGAAATAGTTCTGGTTACTATGTAGATTAAAATAAACAAGTCACTGCTCTGAGGAAGAACCGTTGCTCGGTAGGAGGAAGATAGAGTGGAGGGAACCCCAAAGTTCCAAGTGATGACTCACTCTCCTAAAGAGAACTTGTTATTTCCTCCTTGTTGGGATTTCTGTGTCCTCCAGTGGGCCTTTGGAGAAGACCTGGAGAGTGAGGCTGTCTTCATTTCACGTTCCAAAAACAAGTGCATATTGAAATGTGATTGACTACAAACTGTGAAACGTGATTGTAGTCACATTTACAACCATATAGAACATGAATAAGTGAGGGAAAGATGAATATTAATATCCAACATAATTGCCCACTGATTATATACCTGGTCCAAATAATTACCTCCCCAAAATATATCACATACCTACTGCCTTAGTTAGATACCTTAAGCTATAACCAGCATACAAGTTTGTCTATTTCTTCCAATGTTACAAATGAGCCTATATGTGCAGCACATGAGGTCAAGAGTCCTCCATGAGAAAACCCTTGGTCTTGAAGTGATGGAATTTTTGGTATCATTAACATGCAGGTTTCATTTGACCCCAGGTCATGAACATGCCAGTCACCTAGGAAAGGTGAGAGCGTGGAGGGGCACAGAAGAAGTTTGTATGGCCATGCCTAGAAGTAAATATGTCATTTCCACTCAATTTCGAGCGTAGGACCTTAATCACATAATCAGAAGTACCTACAAGGGAAGCCAATAAAAAAAAATCTAATTGTATATCCAGATTGAAAGCGGACACTGGCAGTCTTTATCCACTTGCAAAGAAACTCCATGGTGCGAACATGTCACCCATGATATACACAGACACTGTAAATATTACTGTATATTTAAAATTTTTATAGGGACCATATTATGCAATCCCTGAAGACAGAGGCCATGTGTTCACTGAACACGTCACATAGTAGATAGAGTCTTTGTTTGTTTACTGGACAGGTAAAAACACAAACACCAAATGTGGACTATTTCTTTATCATTTTTGTTTAATTTCTCAGCAAAGTTGCAGTTACAACAAGAAGCTTTGCAGCATAGACGGATGCCAGTGGCCACAACACAAGGCCAGAACTCAAGTGAGGTTTTTGCATCTACTTCACAATACTCCTCCTGTACCAATTCTGAAGACAAGCTCAGTGGTGCTGGTAAGGAGAGATTTTTGAATAAGAACCAAAGGGACGTTGGGATGTCGGGACAGCCCAGAGATTATCTGATTTACTGTGCCCATTGGTCAATATGAGGCTGCTCAATACAGAAAGAGACTCAAAATACTTGTGCATTTTCTTTATATGTGATCATCAGTAAAAAGAATAAATACCAAGGGAAAACATTTAAAAGGACCAGAACAAACCCAAAGAGATCAGTGGAAAGCCAGGAAATAGTGGGAGATAGCCTGAGGAGAGGACAGTTTTATCTTTAAAACATGAAAGATAACGTTAGTGTGTACCGGACAAGGGCCAGTAATATCATCAGGAAGGTGTGAAAGCACTGACAGCTAGAAAGAAGTCAAAAGTGGGAGTAAGATCCTCAAGACCTGGACTCAAGGGAGAGTGCAAACACACCCATTGAAGACCACATCCCATCAATATATTTTCATGGCCGGTGTTTTCACATTCATCCTTGTCAGACCCATCTGCACTCACTAAGCTCACCATTCATTTCTTTATAATCTTCCACACGTATCTAAATTCTCTATGCTCTGTGTTTGTCCCTACTGTACAAAGACTTACAAGTTCTCTGACTTCTAACACCCTCAATTAGATATTTCTGTTTTGGATTTTCATGGAATCAGAAGTGGACAATAGGTCTTACTTTGTGTCTTATTTTTTTCTCTCATCAAATTTGTAAAATTTATCCCTTTGCATGTAGCTTTACTTTGTTCACTCTTGGTGATTGTATATCATTGAATGGAAATTAATTCTTCACTGATTCTACTTCTCAGCATTTGGGTTAATTTCATTGTGGGCCAACTAAAACAGATGATTTTCTGAACATTTTATTACATGTATTTTGCAAATGGACACAACTCTGTTTGGTGAATGCTTAAGAGTTAAATTGCCAGCTCTCAGTTTCCATATCCTATCATAAGCCCTTCTGAATCTTTCACACTTTTATTTTCTAATGCAATCATGTTACTGTATAGTTAATCTTTACACTTTTGTCAGTAGCCTCATTTATTTAGGGTCTTCACACAGTATTCAAAGCCCGTATCTTCTTTCTTTTATTTTCCTGATTGTCTCATCATCATGTTTTTCCACGGCTCCTCTAAGTTTTACAAATACACTAATTCTACGAGTCTCGAAGGTAATATTCTTAATAATAACAATTACTGTAAACCACAATAAATTATATAACACAGCCACACAAATAAATAAGTACGGGAAATGGAATCTACACACATAGATGTGTATTGCACTAACACACAGACACAAACCACACAAACCTTCCACAGTCACACAAAGCTCAAGCCACATTCAGATTTATAAACAGCCAATCAATATACATTACATCTTAACCCAGCTTTAACCAAAAAGTTATGAACTTAAACACCGAGCACGTTTCATTCACCACACCATTGCGCTACCAGTTTAAATAATACATATGGCAGACACATTCACTACCGAGGACGGTGATGTTCAACAGTCTAGTTATGAGCTGTGAGTGTTGTTAATATTAAAACAGGGACAGTGACAATGTAATAATGAATTTTGAAAACTAAGAAATATCAATTATTTTACATAAGGCTTTTAATCTCTGTGTGGTGGGATGTAGAGAATAAAATGGTGAAAAATGTAGAGGAAGGTAACTGGTACCAAAATACTTCACCAAGGTAAATGTGTATGAGCAGCCTTGATGGCAGGATTCATAAAGACGCACAGAATACTAAAATATGACAAGACCCTGCCCGAGATAAACATAACTGTACAAAAGGAAATCGTTTCCATGCGGTGTGGGACTGGGACAGATTTGATGGCGACAGGAATGGAGGAGAGTAGAACCAAGTATTTCTATGACTTGATTCCATTTTCTAGGACTATCAAACAGACCAAAATATGATCAACAACCTGTACACTCCTTGGACGATAACATCATGATCCACGGAGCAAGAGACAGATCCATTGAATCTCAATATTTACCTTGCACCTCTTCTTCTCAGAGTCTCTCATCCACCGGTAAGAGAAAGGAAGAGCTGCTAAAGTGCAGGCACATTAGGGCAGTGGGGCTGAGCAGATGTGTACTCATCCAGGTCCGTTTCTCTGCTCAGTTATGGACAGAAAGGTGTACTTAGGGCCTTGTCATAATTTTTTCCTCCTTAACTCTTGTTTGAGAGTCTGTGTCCCAGTTTCTGTAACACCAAAAGGAACTCATTCCAAATACATTTCACCATTTTGTGGGTAGGGAAGGAACTCTGTTCATATATTTGGGCAAAATGTCATTTACTGAGTGAGACGTTAACATAAACTCCATAATTGCTCCTTGTCAGTTAAAACTAAATCTGAAACATTAATATCAAATAAAATCACAGGCAGTAGAAATCCAGTAATGTCAGAAGCAGAAGAGGTAAAAGCTCTCTGCCTCATGAGTCAACCCTGTTGAATGGTCCTACAGAAAAATTCCAATAAAAGTATAAGGCATATAAGTATTCGATCGGTTTTGCAAATAAAACAAGCAGCAAGTTTTTACTCTGAATATGATAATTTAAATGGACAATGGTGTAGGGATGTTAAATTAGAAAGTTTGAAATTATTAATGATGTAGAAATTTGAAAGAAACTGAGTAAAAATAATCCAATAGTGGTTTTAAAAATCAAGCATACAGTTGTAGAAATTATAAGCTTATCCATGGGTTAAAGAAGAAAGTAAACCTAGATGAAAATAAAAGGTATACGCTGATGACTTCAGAACTACAGAGAGCCCAGCTGTTTCCAGATGAGGTAGACTGAGGCCTGGAACAGAAACCTGCAGTATGAGCCCTTGGGCAAAACCAGGAGAGGATTCAGTTTGAAGGCCAGGGAATGTGTAACCAGGGGCTTCCTCTGCACCCAACTTCCGGGGAAGTGATAGAAAAGGAGAAGCATAGGAGACAATGGCTTTTGAAAAAAATATATGAGGGAGAGATTCAACATTGATAGAATCTCTCCGACTTCCCAATAGTTAGAGAGATTCAGGAAATGCAATAGATGTATGGATCATGAGATGTTCTCAAATCCTCACATACAACAATATACCTCACAAGTAATCTACGTCTGTACATAAGATAGAGAGTACCAATAATAAGATGTAAAATTTACTCTTCTCTATAAGAGAGGCACAGTTCTAAGACCAGTTTTGTGAGGTACAGCATGCGTTGTTTTCAGGATTAGAGAGATTTAGTAATATGGTTATCCTAGACACATGAAATAATTTCCTTAGTTTACTCCAAATCATCTATCCTCACGTTTTGTTATCAAGTGAACAATACAATAAATCAACTTAATAGTAGTGTTTACATTAGATAAAAACAATCATGCTAGTGAGTAGGCTGTGGCTATACTGTAATCCTGTGAATACTACTGGGTCCCTGGATGCAGTGATGTCATAATACATTGGTCCCTGGATTCTGCTGAAGGCTTAGGGATGACCCCACAATCAATGCAGGTGGAATAGGAAGCCCTGGTCAGGTCAGTGGTGTGGTGGGGAGTTAGTCTCTCATGTGACTTCCTGTTACGGACTGTAACTTGTTTGTATTGATTGTACTTACTTTCATTTGATCCCTTGTCATCTTCAACAGACTCAGAGGGCGCAGTGTCCGGGATAAATTTACCTGATATGAGCGACTTTTTAAAGACTGTAACCATGAAAAGAAAAGAAAAACTGAAACATCTGCAAAAAAAATATTCCATCAAAACTATGAAGATGTCAAGAGGTATGGGTTAAGCACGTTCTCTGTGCATAGGAACTGTCTTCTGAAGAAAGAGGAATCATTCCTAGTAGTAGTGAGGGAGAGAAAAACGGAGGGAGGGTCACACACACACACACACACACACACACACACACACACACAGAGTGAGAGAGACAGAGCGAGGGACAAAGAGAGAGAGAGAGAGAGAAATACACAGAGAGAGACAGGAAGAGAGTTAGCAATAGTGGTCTATGCTGGTTTCCTGAGGCCCAAGTAGTCTGAGAGCAGAGAACATTCAGATGGTCTGGTCCTTGTCTCCTTGCTTAGAACTCGTACGACAGATGTCATGTCACTGGGTTACACTGGGACAGACAGAGTGGTAGATTAGTATAATTTTTGTTACAAAATAGATTTCCCTTTATTTCATTTCTGCCTAGGGATATTGGTTAAGTAAATGATGTTGTTATAAGTTTTCCGATGGTACTTTTTCATTTTATTGAAGAACGAAATATGGTTCATAGAAAAAATTGGGAAAAAACACACACAAAAGATTGAATCATAAAAGCTGGTTTTATAGGGATGAAAGTATAATATTATAAAAAATCTGTTTACTCAGGAGTAAATACAAATTGATTTTTAATGACTATGAAAATGTAAATATGTGTTGCTATGTGTAATGTAAGAAATAAAAAACAGCACAGATACACCCTCACACACAGCCAGACATGCACACACAAAACACTGCTTAACCATGATTGTTGAATTAAAGAGAAATTTTGGGTGTTTCTTGAAAAGTGGAAAATGGATGTAGTTCTGGTTACTATGTAGATTAAAATAACAAAGTTACTCCTCTGAGGAGGAACAATTGCTCAGTGGTAGGAGGGAGACAGAGCAGAGCAAACCCCAAAGTTCTAAGTGATGATTTACTCTCCTAGAGAGAACTCAATATTTCCTACTTGTTGGGATTTCTGTGTCCCCCAGTGGGCCTTTGGAGAAAACCTAGACAGTGAGGCTATCTTCATTTCACCTCCGAAAAATGAATGCATATTCAGAAATATGATTGAGTACAAACTGTGAAATATGTAAGATATACGTTCACACCTATTCACATTTACACCCACATAGAGCATCACTAGGCTAGGCAAAGATGAATATTAACATCCAACATAATTGCCCACTGATTATATACCTGGTCGAAGTAATTGCCTCTCCAAAACATATCACATACCTACTGCCTTAGTTAGATACTTTAAGCTTTAACCAGCACACAAGTATGTGTATTTTTTCCATATGTAACAAATGAGCCTATATGTGCAGCAGATGAGGACCGGAGTCCTCCATGAAAAAACCCCTGGTCTTGAAGTGATGGAAATTTTGGTATCAGTAACATGCAGGTTTCATTTGACCCCAGGTCATGAACATGCCAGTCACCTAGGAAAGGGGAGAACATGGAGGGGCACAGAGGAGCTTTGTATGGCTGTGCCTAGAAGTAGAATATGTCATTTCCACTCATTGTCCAGTGTAGAACCTTAATCACATGGTCAGAAGTACCTACAAGGGAAGCTGATAAAGAAAATGTAATGGTATATCCATGTTGAAAGTAGACACCGACAGTCTCTGTTCCATTGCAAAGAAAGTTCATCGGCAATTCAGTCACCCATGATATACACAGACACTGTAAATATTACTGTATACTTAAAATTTTCATAGGAACCGTATTATGCTATCCATGAAGACAGAGGCCATGTGTTCACTGAACATGTTACACGGTAGATAGAGCCTTGTTTATTTACTGGACAGATAAATTACAACCCCAAATGTGGACTACTTCTTTATCATTTTTGTTTAATTTCTCAGCAAAGATGCAGTTACAGCAAGAGGCTTTGCAGCATAGACAGAGGCCAGCTGGTGCAACGCAAGGCCAGAAAACAAGCGAGGTTTTTCCATCTACTTCAAAATACTCTTCCTGCATCAATTCTGAAAGCAAGCTTAGTGGTGCTGGTAAGGAGGGACTGTAGAATAAGATGCAAAGGGAAGGTGGTATGACGGGAGAGCCCAGAGATTAGCTGACTTATTGTGCCCATTGGTCAATACGACGCTGCTCAGTACAGAAAAAAAACACAAAATGCTTGTGCATCTTTTTTAAAGTGATCATCAGTAGGAACAGTAAATACCAAGAAAAACATTTAAAAGGACCAGAACAAACCCAAGGAGATCAGTGGAATTGGTGTTCTCTGTATGAAAATAGTGGGAGATAGTGTGAAGGAGGAGAGCTTTATCGGTAAAACATGAAAGATAATATTAGTATGTAATGGACAAGGGCAAGTAATATTATCAGGAAGGTGTGAAAGCACTGACGGCTAGAAGCAAGTCAAAAGTGGGAGTCTGATCCTCAAGATCTGGACTCAAGGTAGAGTGCAAACACACCCATTGAAGACCACATCCCATCAATATATTGTCATGGCCGGTGTTCTCACATTCATCCTTGTCAGACCCATCTGCACTCACTGAGCTCACCATTCATCTCTTTATAATCTTCCACATGTATCTACATTCTCTATGCTCTGTGTTTGTCCCTACCGTACAAAGACTGATAAGTTCTCTGAATCCTAAGAACCTCAATTAGATATTACTATTTTGAATGTTCATGGAAGCAGAAGTGCAAAATAGGTCTTACTTAGTGTCTTATTTTTTCTTATATTTGTAAAATTTATCCCTTTGCATGGAGCTTTAGTGAGTTCATTCTTGGTGGTTGTATATCACTGATTGAATATTATTTCTTTACTGATTATACTTTTCCCAACATTTGGATTACTTTCATTGTGGACAACTGAAACAGGTGATTTTCTGAACATTTTATTACATGTATTTTGCAAATGGACACAGATCTGTTTGGTGAATGTTTAATAGTTAAATTGCTAGTTCTCAGTTTCAATTTCCTATCATAAACCCTTCTGAATCTTTCATAGTTTATTTTCTAATGAAATTACGCGACTATATAGTTAAAGTTTACACATTCTTCTGTAGCCTCATTTACTTTGGCTCTTCACACAATACTCAAAGCCCATATATTCTTTCTCTTATATTCCTGATCGTCTTATCGTCAGGATTTTCCATTGCTCACTTATGTTTTACAAATACACTAATTCTACTAGTCTCAAGGTAATATTCTTAATAATAACATTTAATCTAAACCACAATAAACTATATAACACTCCCACACAAATCTGTTACTAAGGGAAATGTAATTTATATACATAGATGTGTGTTGCACTAACACACAGACACAAAGCATACGTACTTCCACCTTCACACAAAGCTCATGCCACACAAAGCTCATGCCACATTCAGATCTACATACAGCCAATCAATGTACAAAACCCTGTTTCAACCAAGAAGGTATAAACTTAAACATCGAGCACGTTTCATTAACCACACCATTTTGTTACCAGTTTCAATAATACGTATACCAGACACATTCACTACAGAGGATGGTTATCTTGAAGCATTAAATTATGAGCTGTGAGGTTTGTTAATATTGAAACAGTGACAATGTAATAATTAATAAATTTTGAAAAATAAGAAATATCAATTGTTTTATTTAAAGTTTTTAATATCTGGGAGGTGGATGCAGAGAATACAATGATGAAAAATGTAGAGGAAGGTAATTGGTTCTAAAATTCTTAACCAAGGTTAATGTGTATGAGAAGGATTGATGGCAGGATTCATAAAGACGCACAGAATACTAAAATATGCCAAGACCCTGCACAAGATAAAGACAACTGTTCAAAAGGAAAAAAACGTTTCCATGCGGTGTGGGACTGGGGCAGATTAGAGAGCAAGAAGAGTGGAGGAGAGTTGAACCAAGTATTTCTATGACTTTTGTTCCATTTTCTAGGACTATCAGACAGACCAAAATTTGACCGACAACCTGGACATTCCTTGGAGGACCACATCCTGGTCCGTGGAGCAAGAGACAGATCCATTGAATCTCAATATTTACCTTGCACCTCTTTTTCTCAGAGTCTCTCATCCACCGGTAAGAGAAAGGAAGAGCTGCTAAAGTGCAGGCACATTAGGGCAGTGCGGTCTGAGCAGATGTGTAGTCATCCAGCTCAGTTTCTCTGCTCTGTTCGGACAAAAAGGTGTACTTTGGGCCTCATCATAATTTTTTCCTCCTCAATTCTTAGTTGGGATTCAGTGTCCCAGTTTCTGTACCACCAACAGGAAGTAATTCCAAATACTTGTCACCTTTTTGTTGGTATGGAAGGAAGTTTGTCCATATATTTGGGCAAAATGTCTTTTACTGAGTGAGACATTGATAAAAAATCTTTAAATGCTCAGTTGTCAATTAAAACTAAATCTGAAACATTAATATCAAATGAAATCACAGAGAGTAGAAATACAGTAATGTCTGAAGCAGAAAAGGTAAAAGCTCTCTGCATCATGATTCAACCCTGTTTAATTGTACTACAGAGAAATTCCACTAAAAGCATAAAGCACATAAGTATTCGTTAGGTTCTGGTAACAAAACAAGCAGCAAGTTTTCACTCTGAAGATGACAATATAAATAGACAATGTTGTAGGGATGGTAACTTAGAAAGTTTGAAATTATTGATGATGTAGAAATTTGAAAGTAACTGATTTAAAAAAAACCCAATAGTGGTTTTAAATCAAGCATATAGTTGTAGAAATTATAAAATTATCTATGTGTTAAAGAAGAAAGTAGACCTAGATGAAAAGAAAAGGTGTGCGCTGATGACTTCAGAACTACACAGAGCCCAGCTGTTTTCAGATGAGGTAGACTGAGGCCAGGAACAGAAACCTGGAGAATGAGCCCTTGGACAAACCGGGACGGGATTCAGTTTGAGGGCCAATGACTGTGAAACCAGGGGCTTCCTCTGCACCCAACTTCTGGGGAAGTGATAAAAAAGGAGAAGCATAGGAGACAATGGCTTTTGAAAAAATATATGAGGGAGAGATTCAACATTGATAGAATCTCTCCAACTTCCCAATAGTTGGAGAGATTCAGGAAATCCAATAGATGTATGGAATCATGAGCCGTTCTCAAATCCTCATGTACACCAATATACCTCACATGTAATCTCTGTTTGTACATATGTTAGAGAGTACCAATAATAAGATGTAAAATTACTCTTCTCCATAAGAGAGGCATAGTTCTAAGCCTAGTTTTCTGAGGTACGGCATGTGTCGTTTTCAGTATTAGAGAGATTTGGTAATATGGTTATCCTAGACACATAAAATTATTTCCTTAGTTTACTCCAAATCATCTATCCTCAAGTTTTGTTATCAAGTGAACAATACAATAAATCAACTTAATAGTAGTGTTTCCATTAGATAAAAACAATCACGATAGTCAGTGGGTTGTGGCTATACTGTAATCCTGTCAATACTACCTGGGTCCCAGGAATGCAGTGATGTCATAAGACATGGGTCCCTGGATACTGCGGAAGTCTTAGTTATGACCCCACCATCAGACCAGGTGGAATAGGAGGCCCAGGTCAGGTCAGTGAAGTGGTGGGGAGGTAGTCTCTCAAGTGACTTGTTGTTACGGACTGTAACTTGTTTGTATTGATTGTACTTACTTTTGTTTGATCCCTTGTCATCTTCAACAGACTCAGAGCGCGCAGTTTCTGGGATAAATTTACCTGATATGAGTGACTTTTTAAAGACTTTAACCATGAAAAGAAAAGAAAAAATGAAACATCTGCAAAACACATATTCCACTAAAACTATGAAGATGTCAAGAGGTATGCGTTATGCACATTCTCTGGGCATAGGAACTGTCTTCTAATGAAAGAGAGATCATTCCTAGTAGTAGTGAGGGAGAGAAAAAGGGAGGTAGTGTCTCACACACACACATGCACACACACACACACACACACACACACACACAGAGTGTGAGAGAGAGAACAAGGGACAGAGAGATAGAGAGAAAGATACAGAGCAAGACAGGAAGAGAGTTAGAGATAGTGGTCTATGCTGGTTTCCTAAGGGCCCAGGTAGTCTGAGAGCAGAGAACATTCAGATGGTCTGGTCCTTGTCTCCTTGGTTTAAACTTGTGCTACTGATACCATGTCACTGAGGGTGACACTGGGACAGACAGAGTGGTAGATTAGTACAATTTGTGTTACAAAATAGATTTCCCTTTATTTCACTTCAGCCTAAGGATATTGTTTAAGTAAATGATGTTATTATAAGTTTTCCAATAGTACTTTCTCATTTTATTGAAGAAGGAATTATGACTCCTGAAAAAATTGGGGAAAAAACATAAAAGAATGAATCATAAAAGCTGGTTCTATTTGGATGAAAGTACAATAGTATAAAAAAATTATTTACCCCTGAGTAAATGCAAATTGTGTTTTTAAGAGTATAAAAATGTAAATCTATGTTGCTATGTGTAATGTAATAAGTAAAAAACAGCACACTCACACTCAACCAGACACGCACACACAAAACACCACTTAACTATGACTGTTGAATTAATGAGAAATTTTGGTGTTTCTTGAAAAGTGGAAAATGGATATAGTTCTGGTTACTATGTAGATTAAAATAAACAAGTTACTCCTCTGAGGAAGATCGTTGGTCAGTGGTGGGAGAGAGACAGAGCGGAGAGAACCCCAAAGTTCTAAGTGATGATTTACTCTCCTAGAGAGAACTTAATATTTCCTGCTTGTTGGGATTTCTGTATCCTCTAGTGGGCCTTTGAAGAACTCCTGGATAGTGAGGCTGTCTTCATTTCACCTTCCAAACCTGAGTACATATTCAGAAATACAGTTGAGTACTAACTGTGAAACATGTAAGACATACATTCACACCTATTCACATTTGCACCCATATAGAGCATCAATAGGCTAGGTAAAGATAAGTGTTAATATCCAACATAATTGCCCACTGATTATATATATATTATATATCTGGTCTCTCCAAAACATATCACATACCTACTGCCTTAGTTAGATATATTAGCCTATAACCAGCATAAAAGTATGTGTATTTCTTCCATATGTAACAAATGAGCCTATAAGTACAGGACATGAGGACAAGAGTCCTCCATGAGAAAACCCCTGGTCTTGAAGTGATGGAAATTTTGGTATCAGTAACATGCAGGTTTCGTTTCCCCAGGTCGTGAACATGCCAGTCACCTAGGAAAGCTGAGAGCATGGAGGGGCACAGAGGAGCTTTGTATGGCCATGCCTAGAAGTAGAATATGTCATTTCTACTCATTTCCCAATGTAGAACCTTAATCACATGGTCAGAAGTACCTACAAGGGAAGCCGATAAATAAAATCTAATTGTATGTCCACGTTGAAAGTGGACACTGGCAGTCTCTACTCCATTTGCAAAGAAACTCCATCTTGTGAACCCAGTCACCCATGACATACACAGACACTGTAAATACTACTGGATATTTAAAATTTTCGTAGGAACCATATTATACTATCCATAAAGACGGAGGCCATGTGTTCACTGAACACGTCACATAGTAGATAGAGCCTTTGTTTGTTTACTGTACAGGTAAACACACAGACACCAAATGTGGATTATGTCTTTATCATTTTTGTTTAATTTCTCAGCAGAGTTGCATTTACAACAAGAAGCTTTGCAGCATAGACATATGCGAGTGGCCGCAAATCAAGGCCACAAAGCAAGTGAGGTTTTTGCATCTACTTCAAAATACTTCTCCTGTGCCAATTCGGAAGGCAAGCTCCATGGTGCTGGTAAGGAGGGATATCTGAGTAAGAAGTAAGGGAAGTTGGGTGTGGAGAGCCCAGAGATTAACTGATTTATTGTGCCCATTGTTTGATATGAGGCTGCTCAGTACAGAAAAATACACAAAATACTTGTGCATCTTCTTTATTATGGTCATCAGTAGAAACAATAAATAACAAGGGAAAAACATTTAAAAGAACCAGAACATACCCAAAGAGATCAGTGGGAATGGTGCTTTAACTAAGGAAATAGTTGGCGATAGCCTGAGGGGTGGAGAGCTTTACTGGTAAAACATGAAAGATAATGTTAGTATGTAATGGACAAGGGCATATAATATCATCAGGTAGGTGTGAAAGCACTGACAGCTAGAAGCAAGTCAAAAGTGGGAGTAGGATCCTCAAGACCTGGACTCAAGGTAGAGTCCAAACAGCTTATTGAAGACCACATAACATCCATATATTTTCATAGCCGGTGTTCTCACATTCACCCTTGACAGATCCATCTGCACTCACTAAGCTCACCATTCATTTCTTTATAATCTTCCACACGTATCTATATTCTCTAGCTCTGTGTTTGTCCTTACCGTACAAAGACTTATAAGTTCTCTAACTCAGTTAGATGTTTTTGTTTTGAATGTTCATGGAAACAGAAGTGCTCAATAGGTCTTACTTTGTGTCCTTTTTTCTTTCATTCATCATATTTGTAAAATTTATCCTTTGCATGTAGCTTTAGTTTGTTCCTTCTTGGTGATTGCATATAATTCAATGAATATTTTTTGTTACTGATCACACTTTTCCGAACATTTGGGTTGCTTTTACTTGGGGACAACTGAAACAGGTGATTTTATGAACATTTTATTACATGTATTTATCAAATGGACACAACTCTGTTTGGTGAATTCTTAATTAAGAGTTAAATTGCCAGCTCTCAGTTTCCATATCCTATCATAACCCCTTCTGAATCTTTCACACTTTAATTTTCTAATGCAGTCACGTTAGTGTATAGTTAACCTTCACACTCTTGTCTGCAGCCTCATGTACTTATGGTCTTCACACAATACTCAAAGCCCATTTATTCTTTCTCTTATATTCCTGATTGTCGTATCGTCAGGCTTATCCGTTGCTCCCTTATGTTTTAGAAATACACTAATTCCAGTAGTCTCGAAGGTAACATTCTTAATAATAACATTTAATCTAAACCACAATAAACTATATAGCACTCCCACACAAATCTATTACTAAGGGAAATGTAATTTATATACATAGATGTGTGTTGCACTAACACACAGACACAAACCACACATACCTTCCATAATCACACAAAGCTCATGCCACATTCAGATTCACAAAGAGCCAATCAATACACATTACATCTTAACCGAGCTTTAACCATCAAGTTATGAACTTAAACACCGAGCACATTTCATTCACCACACCATTGCGCTACCAGTTTGAATAATATTTATGGCAAACACATTCACTACCGAGGACGGTTATCTTGAAGAGTTAAATTATGAGCTGCAAGGTTTGTTAATATTAAAACAGGGGCAGTGAGAATGTATAATTAATAAATTATGAAAAATTAAAAATATCAATTGTTTTATTTAAGGTTTTTAATCTTTGGGTGGTAGAATGCAGAGAATAAAAAGGTTAAAAATGCAGAGGAAGGTGTCTGGTACCAAAATTCTTCACCAAGGTAAATGTGTATGAGCAGCCTTGATGACAGGATTCATAAAACTCACAGAATACTAGAATATGCCAAGACCCTGTCCGAGCTTAAGATAACTGTTCAGAAATAAATCATTATTTCCGTGGCATGTGAGACTGGGGTAGATTAGGTGGGGAGACGAATGTAGGAGAATGGAATCCACTATTTTTCTGACTTTTATTCCCTTTTCTAGGACTCTCAAACTTACTGAAATATGATCGACAACCTGGGCACTCCTTGAAGGACAACATCCTGGTCCATGGAGCAAGAGACAGATCCGTTGAATCTCAATATTTACCTGGCACCTCATCGTCCCACAGTCTCTCATCCACTGGTAAGGAGAAAGGAAAAGCAGGTAAAGTGCAGGCAGATCATGATAGTGGGGTCTGAGCAGATGTGTAGAAATCCAGCGCAGTTTCTCTGCTCATCACTGACAGAAAGGTGTGCTTTTGGCCTTGTTATATCTTTTCCTGCTCGCCTTTTATTTGGAAATCAGATTCCCATTTCTGTACAACCAATAGGAACTCATTCAAATACTTTTAACTTTCTTGAGGGTAAGGAAGCAACTCTGTTTACATATTTAGGGGAAAATGCCCTGTACTAAGTGAGATGTTGACACTGTCTCCAAAATTGCTGTGTTGTCAGTTAAAACTAATTCTGAAATGTTAGTGTCAAATGAAATCACAGGTAGTAGTAATCCAGTAATGTCTGAAGCAGAAAAGGCAAAAGCACTCTGCATTGTTAGTCAACCCTGTTAAATACTCCTACAGATGAGCTGCAATAAAAATAGAAGGCATATACGTATAAGGTAGATTCTGTAAACACAACAAACAGTAAGTTTCACTCTGAAGAAGACAACTTCATTGAACAATGTTGTAGGGATGGTAAATGAGAATGTTTAAAATTATTAATGAGGTAAAACCATGAAAAAGAGTGGATTGAAAACTAGCAAAACAGTAGTTTTAGAAATGAAACATATTGTTGAAGAAATTATAAAAATATGCAACAGTTAAAGAACAAAGTAGACCTAGATGAAAAGAAAATGTGTACGCTGGAGACTCCAGACCCTGCACAGCGCTGAGCTGTTTCCAGATGACGCAGACTGAGGCCTGAAACAGAAGAAGGAGAATAAGCTCTTCGGGCTTTACAAGGACAGGATTCATGATAGGGCCAGGGAATGTGAAACCAGGGGCTTCTCTGTACCCAAGTCTCTAGGGAAGTGGCAGGAAAAGAGTAGCAAAAGAGACAATGGAGTTTGAAAAAGAGATATGAGGGAGAGAGTCAATATTAATTGAATTACTCCCTCTTCCATAGTTGGAGAGATTCAGTAAATGTTATAGTTGTACGGAATCATGATATATTCTCAATCATAATGTGCAAAAATCTACACCTCACATATAGTCTATGTGTGTATATATTTTAGTAATTATTAATAATAACATATAAAAACTCTGCTTTTCATAAAACAGGCATGGTTCTAAGCCTAGTTTTCTGAGGTACAGAATTCTAAAATTTCACCATTAGAGAGAATTAGTAATGTGGTTGTCCTAGACACTTAAAATAATTTCCTCAGTTTTCTCCAAATTATCCATCTGCAAGTCTTTTTATCAAGTGAAAGATTCGAAAACTCAAGTTAAAAGTAGAGTTTCCATTGGATAAATGGAATCACTCTATTCAGTGGATTGTGACTATACTGTAATCCTGTGGATATTAGCTGGGCCCCAGGAGTGCAGCAGTGTCATGATACATGTGTGACTGAATACTGCTGAAGGCTCAAACATCACAGCCCAGGTAGTATAGGAGGCCCAGGTCAATTCGGTGATGTGGTGGGGAGGTAGTCTGTCATGTGACTTGTTGTTACAGACTGTAACTGGTTTGTACTGATTGCACTTACTGTCATTTGATTCCCTGTCATAATCAACAGACTCAGAGGGCGCAGTTTTGGGGAGAAAGTCTTTAAAGACTTTAACCATGAAAAGAAAACACAAAGTGAAACACCTGGAAAACCCATATTCCATCAAAACTACAAAGATATCAAAAGGTATGGTTTAAGCACATCCTCTGGCCATAGAAACTGTCTTCTAAACGAAGAGAGACAATTCCTCGTTGTCATGAGGGAGAAAAGATTGGAGGGAGGATCACACACACAGAGAGAGAGAGAGAGAGAGAGAGAGAGAGAGAGAGAGAGAGAGAGAGAGAGAGAGAGAGATGCATAATCCAGTGTTGCTGAGGTCCCAGGTAGTCTGACCTGAGAACATTCATGTTTTGGTCCTTGTCTCCTTGGCTTAGGACTCGTGCTACCGATACCATGTCACTGTGGGTTACACTGGGACAATTTTAGTGACAAATGTTTCCTTTTATTTGATTTCTGCCTAAGGGTGTTGGTTAACTAAATGTGCTAAGTTTTCCAATGGTAGTTTCTTAGTTTATTGAAGAAGGACGTGTGGCTCATAAAAAAAAATGGGGAAAAAAGAAAAGATTGAACCATAAAAGCTGGTTCTGTATGATGAGAATATAATGTTATAAAGAATTTGTTTTCTCAGGAATAAATACAAAATGTTTTTTTTCAGAGTATGAAAATGTAGATGTGGGGCTCCTATGTGTAATTTAAAACAAAACAAAAATGAGACACATATACTCTCAAACTCATCAACACATGCACATACAAAACACCACTTAACCATGATTGTTGAATTAAGGATAAATTTTGGCTATTTCTCAAAAAATGGAAAACTGAAATGGTTCTGGTTACTATGTAGATTAAAACAAACAAGTTACACCTCTGAAAAAGAACCTTTGCTCAGTGGTGGGAGGGAGACAGAGCGGATCGAACCCCAGAGTTCCAAGCGATGACTCACTCCCCTAAAGAGAACTTGACATTTCCAACACATTGGGATTTCTGTATCCTCCAGTGGGTCTTTCCAGAAGGCCTGGCGAGTGAGGCTATCTACATGTCACCTTCCAAAAATGAGAAATGTGATTGAGTACAAACTGTGAAATGTGTAAGACATATGTTTACACTTATTCACTTTTACACACATATAGAACAACAAAAAGCCAGGGAAAGTTCGATAATGATATGTAACATAATGGTCACTGATTATATACCTGATTTAAGTAGTTGCCCCTCCGAAACATATCACATACCTACTGCCTTAGAGAGACAGATTAGGCTTTACACAAGTTTATCTATTTCCTGCGTATTTAACAAATAAGCATATATGTTCAGGCCAGTTGGGCCATGTCCTCCATGAGGTAATCCCTGGTCTGGAAGTGATGGAAATTTTGTTAGCAGTAACATGCAGCTTACGCTTGACCCCAGGTCATCAACGTCCCAGTCACCTAGGAAAGGTGATAGCTGGGAGGAGCACAGAGGCGGTTTGTATGGCCATGCCTAGAAGTAGACTATGTCATTTCCACTCATTTTCCTGAGTAGAACCTTAATCACATGGTCAGAAGTACCTACAAGGGAAGCGGATAAATAAAATCTAATTGTATGTCCAGGTAAAAGGGGAAACCTAGCAATCCCCTTTCCATTTCAAAGAAAGTTCATTTTGCAAGCACAGTCACCGATGATGTACACAGGCACTGTCAATATTACTGTGTACTTAAAATTTTCATATGAAACATGTTATGCTCTCCAAGAAGAAGGAGGTCATGTGTTCACTGAACAAATCACATGGTAGATAGAGCCTTTGTTTGTTTACTGGACAGGTAAATAAACAAACACCACACGTAGACTACGTCTTTATCATTTTTCTTTAATTTCTCAGCAAAGTTGCATTTACAACAAGAAGTTTTGCAGCATAGACAGAAGCCAGTGGCGACAATGCAAGGCCAGAATGCAAGCAAAGCCTTTGCTTCTACTTCAAAATACTTCACCTGCGCCAATTCTCAAGACAAGCATGGCAGTGCTGGTAAGGAGGGACTGTTGAATAAGATGAAAAGGGAAGTTGGGATGTCGGAGAGCCCAGAGATTAGCTGAATTACTCTGCCCTTTGGTCAAAACAAGGCTGCTCAGTACAGAAATACTCAAACTACTTGTGTGTCTTCTTTAATGTGATCAGTAGTGAAAACAATACCATGGGAAAAACATTTTAAATGACCTGAAGAAACCCAAGGAGATAAGTAGAGAATGGTATTTTATTTAATGAACTAGTGGGAGAGGAATTGAGAGGAGGAGAGTTTTATTGGGAATATATGGAAGGTATGTTAGTATGAGCAGGACAAGTTCATATAATATTATCAGGAAGGTGTGAAAGTACTCAGAGCTTCCAGCAAGCCAAAATTGAGAGTCGGATCCTCAAGACCCGGACTCAAGGTAGAGTGCAAACACACCCACTGAAGACCACATCTCATGCATATGTTTTCATGGCCGGTGTTCTCACCTTCGTCCTTGTCAGAACAATCAGCACTCACTAACCTCATGTGTCTACATTGTCTATGTTCTATTTTTCTCCCTACTTTATAAAGACTTGGAAGTTCTCTGACTCTTGAGGCCCTACATTAGATATTTTTGTTTTTAAATTTTATGAAAACAGAAGTGCACAATACGCCTACTTTTTGTGTCCTGTTTCACTCATCATATTTCTGAAATGTATCCATTTGGATGCAGCTTCACTTTGTTTGTTAGGTGATTGTGTAGCATCGAATGAATATTATTTCTTTACTGATTACACTTTCTGAGCGTTTGGGTTACTTCTATTGTGGAACAACTCAAAGAAGTGATTTTCTGAACATTTTATTACATATGATTTGTAAAATGGACACAGTACTGTTTGGTGAATGCTTAAGAGTTAAATTACTAGGTCTCAGTTTCCATATCCCATCATAACCCCTTCAATTCTTTCATTCTTTTATTGCCTAATGCAGTCACGTTACTATAAATTTAACGTTTAAACTCTTGTTTGCAGCCTCATTTAGTTTGTCTTTTCACACACTGCTGTGTTCTCAAAGCCCATATATTTTTTCTCTTATACTTTTTGTTTTCTTATCGTCAGGTTCTTTAGTTTCCCCTTATGTTTTCCAAATACACTGATTCCACTAGTCTCAAAGTTAATACTTGTAATGATAACATTTGCATCTAAACAACATAAACCTATATAACAACCACACAGAAATCCATAATTACAGGAAATGCAATCTACACACATAGATGGGTGTTACACTAACACACAGACACAGAGCACACACACATTCCACACTCACAGAGAGCTCATCACATATTCAGATTCACAAACACCCAATCAATACAGAGTACATCTTAACCCAGTTTTATACAACAGGTTATGAATTTCAAACACAGATCATGTTTCATTCACCATCCCATTAGCTGCCAGCGTGAAAAATACATATACCAGACACAATCACTAGAGATGACGGTGATCAGAACAGAGAAATATAGATGTGTGAGTTCTGCCAATACTGAAAAAGGGACAGTGACAATGCAATAATTAATATTTTTAAAAAAATATAATTATCAGTCGTTTCGTTTAACGTGTTACATCTGTGGGAAATGGAATACAGAGAAGAAAGGGGTGAATACTCTAGAGGAACGTAATTGGTACCAAAATACTTAAGCAAGAGATATGTGCAGCCTTGATAGCTGGACTCCTAAAGAAGCACAGAATACTAAAATATGCTAAGACCCTGTCAAAGTTTAAGATAAATGTTCAGGAGAAAATCATTGTTTCCATCATGCATGAGACTGGGGTACATTTAGTGGGGAGAAGAATGTAGGAGCATGCAAAGTGTGTTTATCTGACTTTTGTACCCTTTTGTAGAACTCTCAAACTTATCGAAATATGATCAAGAACCTGGGCACTCCTTGGAGAACAACATCCAGGTTCAAGCAGAAAGAGACAGATCCGCTGAATCTCAATATTTACCTTGCACATTGACTTCCCTCAGTCTCTCATCCACTGGTAAGGAGAAAGGAATAGCAGCTAAAATCCAGGGAGATTATGGTAGTGGGGTGTGAGCAGACTTGTAGAAATGCAGCTCAGTTTCTCTGCTCTGTTACTGACAGAAAGGTGTACTTTGGGCCTCCTCAGATTCTCTTTCTCCTCACCTCTTAGATGGGAGTCTCTGTCCCAGCTTCTGTACCACCAACAGGAACTCATTCCAAATATTTTTCACTTTTTTGTGGGCAGGGAAGGAACTCGTTGCATAGATTTTGGGGAACATGTCCCGTACTGAGTGATATGTATGTAAAAATACAAAGGGTATAAGTATAAGGTAGATTCTGCAACCACAAAACATCAAGTTTTCACTCTGAAGAAGATAACTTAATTGAACAATGTAGAGATAGTCAATGAGAATGTTTAAAATTATTAATGCCTTTAAACCATGAGAAAAATGGATTAAAATATAACCAAATAGTAGTTTTATAAATGAAACATATTGTTATAGAAATTATAAAAATATGCAAGGGTTAAAGAGCAAATTTGACCTAGATGAAATGAAAATGTGTATTCTGGTGACTTCAGACCCTGCATAGAGCCCAGCTGTTTCCAGATGTGCAGACTGAAGCCTGGAACAGAAGCATGAGAATGAGTTTTTCAGGTTTTACAAGGACAGGATTTATGATGAGGACCAGGGAACGTAAAGCCAAGGCTTCCTCTGTATCCAAGTCTCTGGGGAAGTGATAGGAAAAGAGAAGCAAAGGAGACAATGGATTTTGAAAAAATATATGAGGGAGAGAGTCAACATTGATTGGATTTCTCCCACTTCCCAATAGTTGGAGACATTCAGGAAATGCTATAGATGTATGGATTCACGAGATGCTCTCAAACCTCATGTTCACCCATGTATACCTCACCTATAGTCTATGGGTGTACATAAGTTAGAGAGTACCAAAAATAAGATATAAAATTACTCTTTTCTGTAAGACAGGCATGGTTCTAAGCCTAGTTTTCTGAGGTACAGTATGCTAACATTTCACCATCAGAAGATTTATCAATATGGTTGTCCTACACACGGAAAATAATTTCCTTAGTTTAATCTAAATCATCTGTCAAATGTTTGTTGTCAAGTGAAAGATTCAAAAAATGAAGTTAATAGCAGAGTTTCACTGGATAAACGGAGTCACTCTACTCAGTGGGACATGTCTATACTGCAATTCTGTGAATACTAGCTGGGTCTCTGGAGTGCAGTGGTATCATAATGCATGTGTCACTGAATACTGCTGACAGCTTAGGGATGACTCAACCATCACAGCCCAGGTGGTATACGAATCCCAGGTCAGGTCGGTGATGTGGTGGGGAGGTAGACTGTCATGTGACTTGTTGTTATGGACTGTAACTTGTTTGTATTGATTGTACTTACTGTCATTTGATTCCTTGTCATCATCAACTGACTCAGAGGGCGCTGTTTCAGGGAGAAACTTACCTGATACGAGTGATTCTTTAACGACTTTAACCATGAAAAGAAAAGAAAAAACGAAACATCTGGAAAACCCATATTCCATGAAAACTAGAAAGATGTCAAAAGGTATGGCTTAAGCACATTCTTTGGGCGTAGGAACTATCTTCTGAAGAAAGAGAGAGAATTCCTGGTTATTGTGAGGGAGAAAAGAAAGGAGGGAGGAGCACACACATACACACGGAAAGAGAGTGAAAGAGAGAGAGCGAGAGACAGAGAGACAGAGAGAGGTGTATGCTGATATTTCTGCTGGCCCAGGTAGTCTGAGACCTGAGAACATTCAGATGGTCTGTGCCTTGTCTCCATGACGTAGAACGCATGCTGCAGATACCATGTCACTGTGGGTTACCCTGGGACAGACAGAGTGGTAGATCAGTACAATCTTTGTTACTAAATATGTTTCCTTCTATTTGATTTCATCCTAAAAGTGTAGTTTAAGTAAATGATGGTGTTACAAGTTTTTTAATAGTACTTTCTCAGGTTTTTGTAGTAGGATGTGTTGCTTATAGATAAAATTGGGGGAAAAGAATGATTGAACCGGAAAAGCTGGTTCTGTAGGGATGAGAGTATAATGTTACAAAGAAATTATTTACTCAGCAGCAAAAAGAAATTGTTTTCTTTTAAGACTATAAAAATGTAAATAGGGGCTCAGGTATGTCATTTAAGAAAAAAAACGGCACACAAACACAATCACACTCACCCACACACAAAACACCACTTAACCTATATTGTTGAATTAAAGAGACATTTTGTCTGTTTCTCCAAAAATGGAAACCTGACATAGTTCTGGTTACTATGTAGATTGAAACAAACAAGTAGTCCTTGAAGAAGAACCATTGCTCAATGGTTGGAGGGAGATAGCACAGAGCAAAACCCAAAGTTCCAAGTGAGGACTCACTTTCCTAAAGAGAACTTGATATTTCCAAATGTTGAGATTTTTGTATACTCCAAAGGGGTTTGGAGAAGTCCTGGAGAGTGAGGCTGTCTTCATTTCACCTTCCAAAATTGTGCGCATATTCAGACATGTGATTGAGTACAAACTGTGAAACGTATAAGACATATATTCACACCAATTCACATTTACACCCATATAGAACATCAATAAGCTAGGGAAAGATAGATATTAATATCCTACATAATTGCCTGCTGATTATATATCAGGTCCAAGTAATTAACTGTCCAAACATGTCACATTCCTATTGCCTTAGATACATCGATTAGGCTTCAAGCTAACACACAAGTGTATGTATTTCTTGCTTGTGTAACAAATGAGCATATGTGTTCAGGTAAGTAGGACCAGTGTCTTCCATGGTGTAAACCCTAGTCTTGATGGAAATTTTGTTATCATTAACATACAGCTTTCCAACTGACCCCGGGTTATCAACATGTCAGTCTGCTAGGAAAGCTGAGAACATGGAGGGGCACTGAGGAGGTTTGCATGGCCATGCCTAGAAGTAAAACATGGCATTTTCAATCCTATGCCATTGTAGAACCTTACTCATGTGGTCAGAATTACCTGCAAGGTAGGCTGAAGTAGGAAATCTAATTGTACTTCCAGGGAGAAAGGTGACAGCTTGTAGTCTCTGCTCCATTTGCAAAGAAATTCATTGTATGAACTAAGTCACCCATGATATACACATTCACTGTAAATATTACTGCGTGTTTAAATGTTTCATAGGAGTCATATCATACTTCCTACGAAGAAGGAGGTCATGTGTTCATTGAACATGTTGCATAGTTGATAGAGTATTTGATTTTTTAGTGGACAGAAGTATATACCAACAGCAAACATACACTACATCTCTTTTTGGTTTCATTTCTCAGCCAAGCTGTGTTTCCAACAAGCGGCTTTGCAGCACAGGCGGATGAGGGCGGCAGCAAATCAAGGCCAGAAAGCAAGCGACGCCTTTGCATCTACTTCAAAATACTCCTCTGCCAGTTCTGAAGGCGAGCTCGGTGGTGCCGGTAAGGAGGGACGGGTGAATAAGATGCAGAGGGAAGTTGGGATGTCGGCAGAGCCCAATTTTAATAATTACTGTTTACTTGTATTTTGGAGCAAATCAAGTTTTAAATAGGAAAGTCACCTTAATTTCTATGAGTGCAAGTGTCGTGTCGTAACAATGCCTGACATATTATGTCCACACAACATGCCATTTTTGAATGAACACAGAGTCCAGAATATGCCATATCTCAATATTCCTTTTTTTTATTCCATTCCCCATAATTTGGGTTCACTGAAAAGGATGATCCTCAGTATGAGTCATGTGTGATGTCCCCAGGCTGGGGTCAGACAGCAGTATCTGCCTCAGAATGTGTCTCTGTTGTGTCCTCTCCATGCGAGCATAGTCTTGCTCATGAGTATGGTAAGGAATATGAAAGGTGGGATCGGGGCTTGGACAGGAGTCACAGCTGAGATACTCAGCCAGTCTCTACTTGTTTTACTTTCTCCTCAAAAACAGGAAAGGGCTTCAGGACTGGCGGTATAGGTTCTGCAGAGGGACAAACAGGGATAGGGCAAAGCTCCTCAGACACATTTCTGACATAGGGACAAAGGGACAGGTGCGGCTGAGGTAGTGGACAGTCCTGACATGTGTATGGGAGCTTAGTCAGAACCTTCCACCTCAGATGAACACAACTCATACCCTCACACACACTCACACATCCATACTCCTTAATACTAGGTATTGCCCCATTTCTCCTTCTTTTCACTTTTTCTCTGAAATATGCATGGTTTCATTCCTATCTATCTTTTCCATTCTCTAGTAGATATACCCTTATCTTCACTCCTTCACACAATCACACTTACCTATTTATGCACTAATTCCATAAAGAATTCATATCCCCTCACCCAGATAACCTGTTCTAAATCCCTCATTCTATGCCAAACTCTAGAAAACTCCTATGCTTTAAAGGAAATGGGCTTTCATATATTCTGTCTTTGTAATCTGAGGCCACTTGGCACACGAGGCTTCAGACCTTCATAGAGCTGCACGTTCTGAGAGCTCATATACATGTCCTCTAACACACTAAGTCTGACTGCATCAAGGGAAAAACAGGGACCTCTCCTGCTCTTCTCCACATGTACTGTCACACCACGTAACAAACATGCACACACTCATTCTCCATCCTCTTTTCCAATATTGAAAACAGTCACAAAATGTTACCCATAACACACATACAACCTCACAAGAACACAGTGCAAAATGTGTACACCTCATACAAGCGTGCAACCCACAGAATTCTGCAATGTCACATATATATGTACTATCACTCCACGTGCCTACATAGGGCATGACCATCCTAATGACCATAGACTTCAAACAGTATACCAGTTTTCTTATGTGTGACTTTCTTTTCCCTAGGTTTCCACCAATCCCATCATAATGAGTCTAGTCTTGGATTCTCTGAGATGCCTGTACCACACGACATGGGGCAATGGGATAGTTGCCACCCCCATCCTCATAGCTCATGTCCTGTGCATTTGGGTAATAATAGTAACACCTTTATATATTCAGCACAAGTAAAAGGGGAAAAGCACATAAAAACCCACTCTGTGCATGTCCCAATGAAAAGGGGTGTGGCTGACTTAAGCGATACAGAGGAAGAATTGGAGCCCCCCCAAAAGAAGACAAAAATGGAAGAAATCACCTTTTCTAGACAGATCCATAGAGAAGTCAGTATCTCTCACATGTCTATGATGACATGCCTAACTGAGTCCACCTCAGTCTGCAGAGCCTACGAGAACAGGCAGGAGGCCGACAGCCCAGCAGGGCCTCCAGATATGGAGGACCGTTTCAGGGCCCAGCCGCCTGAGTGGCTGGGGGCCCCGCACTGTCACTTCAGGTGCATGGGCTGCTGTCACAGCTGCCCCAGTGTAGCGATCCTTCATGGATACATGTGGAGACATGGCTGTTGCAACCATGTTCCCTATGGTACCTTGTTTTGGCAAAGGAGCAACAGTAGGAGAAACAGGAAGAGGAGGAGAAGGAGAAGGCAGAGAAGGAGGAATTAAAAAAAAACAAGAAAAAAACACAGGAGACATTTAGATGCCAGACATGACAACATTTTGGCATGAGGAGAACCCTGCAGAAATAGACAGTTTTTCAGCCCTTAAGAGAGAGGAGGTAAAGCAGGCCCAACTCTAATACGGGGGCTTCCTTTTCTCTAGGCAACCATAGTACCCACGTTTGTTTATGTCAATCAGACATTAGCACCTCTACCACCTCACTACCAATAGGAGCAGAGAATCCCTTTTAACACTATACACTGCCCTCCTGAGAAGGTGGGAGAAAAAGGCAAACAGTGCCATGCAGCAAGGCAAGATGCCATGCAAATCAAAGAACAGTGAACACCAGTATGTCATCTCTACCAGCACAGTTGAGAAAAGGAGACTCACTGGAGGTGGAAACCGCTATGAGCCAGACTGTAGAAGAGGTGAGTGTCCTATGGGTAAGAGTGTACCTCAAGGATACTTGGGATTTCAGGTTCTGAGAAAATATAGGGTCCACCATCGATGCCTACCAAAGTCCCTTATTAATAGGGACTTTATTAATTAATAAAGTCTTCATCATTAATGTGATGAAGAATTACCTCCAGGAGAATATATAGTTAGAAGAGGAATACTTGATTGGTGGCACATTAATATGTCCTTTCCATTCCCTTTGAGGGGACAAGGATAAAGCCCTGTCTAGAAGTTGAGCAGGGCAGAGAAGGCAATGCTCACCATCTTGTAATTAACCAAAGGTTCTAAGTGTCACCTTCCCCCTAGGGTTACTGCCTGGCCTTCTTCCCTTCCAACAGGCACAGAGTAAGGCAGAGAGAGGCCTTCAGGCCTTGAGGAAGGATTGGTGTCCAGGCCACTCATGGTTCTACCCTTTCCCTGGGTGTAGGATCTAAGGCTCCATTTTGTGATTTTTTTTTCATGGTTGTTCAACAATAGTTTTTTAAATTAATATATTGGGGTAAATTTGATTAGTAACATACAAGTTTCAGGTACACGATCTCATGATTCAGTATCTCTTTATTACATTGTGGGCTCAACACACACAGTCTAGTCTCCTTAAATCAGCATATATTTGACCCCCTTTACTTTCTTCATCCTCTCCCACCTCCCTTCTGCTTTGGTAACCACTATAGTGTTGTCTGTATCTTTGACTCCCTATGTTTTGTTTATTGCTTTAGTTTTATATGCCACATGGGTGTAAAATTATTTTGTGATTATTATACCTAAGAGGAAACTGCAAAGTTGTTGCAACCACTTGAAAGAAACAACCAATGGAATTTTTTTTTTCTTTTTCTGTGAAAAGATCTCCTTGGTTAATACTAGGAGATGGTATCTTTGACTGCTTCCTCATTAGTTTCATGTGAAACTAGGGAATGAGAAGGATAGAAGCTACATTCAGCTCTGAACCATTTCTGGCAACTTTTAATGTGTTGCTTTCTGGAGGACCTCCATTCCCTTTTACGAAGGTCCACAAATGTTACATCTTTTTCTTTAATTGTATTACAGCACCAAGTGTTTCATTTATTTGACCAACAGAGCAGTTTAACATAGACAGAGCTGCAAAGACATTGCAAACCCAGGTTCACACTCCAATAAATGAGAGTATATCTTTTTCGTTAATGGAGAAAACGAAGGGATCATCATCATCCTCCATACTCTAAATGTCAAAGTTAGAATGGAAATTGAAAAGGGATCCAATATATTTTGATGGAAGGAGAAGTGACCGTTCGTGGTGAGCACACAATGTGATCTATAGATGATGTGTTACAGAATTCATGCTACACATGAAATCTATGTAACTTTGCTAACAATTGTCACCCAAATAAGCTTGAATTAAAAGGAAAATAAATTATTTTGAATTTTCTAAATCATGTGGGTAATCCTGAGAGTAGCTGAACACTGATCACTAAAATAAGGAAAGCTGTCTTTGTCACTGAATAGTTCCCCTTGTCCATTTTGGTTTTCTCACAGGAACATAGACATGTTGCCATGAAGATTTCAAACAATGGTGTCCAGCACACACTACAGTCTGAAGAGAGCACAGCAGTTCTTGTGAGCGCCACCACATCAAGATAGGGCTGGCCTGAAGATAGATGTATCTGATCCTTCCAATTGTTCTGGTAAAATGTGCACAGCTCTGGAGAAAATACCTGCATAGTTCTGTGAGGAGCCCGGTGAATACTGGGAATACTACACACTTGGGAGATCTGTGCAGACTCTTGCTCCTGCTAACCCCCCTCAGGGAGTGTGAGGCCATTGAAAATACCTGCAGGATTGCCTGTGGTGATGAGGATAGCATACGTCGATCTTAGTGCTTTGGGAAGCAAATTTCTCCATCCTAGAGCCATCAGCAGTGGAAGAGAAGACTGATGACATCTTGGGATAAATGAGGGGAGGAGATCACTAAATTGGCAGAGGATGTTCTAACTTCTTTCCCCACTTTGAGTTCTACTTCTGTGGTCTGAAGCCTCTCTATTTACGGTAGCCTTAAACACCTGGCTCCTAGTCTTCCTCTCCGGTCCAGATATTGCCCTGTACTCTATCCAAATTTGTTACCTTCCCTCACATATAACATCCAGGAATACACGCTTGATGGAGAAGAGTGTAAACACCACAGAATTCAAGTAGTTCAGATTGTAATGTCGTTTCTGCCCTGTACCCAACCCCCATTTCCCTGAAGGTGGTCTTGTTAACAATTTCCCGTATTTTCCATATCATTTTCTTTAAATGAATATATACCTTTCCACATATCTCCCACTAATACTCTCACACAGCAATTTGGCTAGAAGGCAGACATTATTATTATTGAGAGAGAGGAAACGGTACTGCACAGATAAAAGCAAAAGCAACAAAACACACCCCTTGGCTTCTCTGGGCTTGTGAACTCACAGGTGCATAAACACTTCTCATAGAGTCATATTAGGAAGCATGGAGCATGTAATAAATTATTCAAGACAATCAAATGTATATGCATACTTTATCTACATACTTAAAAGTTGAACTATTTTAAGTTCCTTTCTCTGTCTAGTTTTGTGAATTGTAAATCATACCTTAATTTTCATTTTTTGATTCCGAGACACTGATTGAAGATGGCAGAGTGACAAAAATTAAAATTTGTCTTTGAAAATTTTATTATATTATATACAACATATATAAAATGTAGTTTGCATGCTGAATTATTTGCATGTCATTAATCCTAGTTGAGCTTTGTATATTTTCAAAGACAAATTTTATTTTTCGTCACTCTGCCTTCTTTAATCAGAGGCTCAGAATCAAAAATGAAAAGTTTTGATGAAATTAAAATTTAGGATTAATGGCATGCAAATAATTAAGCATGCAAATTACATTTTATATATATTATGTATAACAAAATTTTCAAAGACAAATTTTCCTTTTTGTCACTCATGCTATCTTCAATCAGAGGCTCAGAATCAAAAAATGAAAATTAAAAATGTATCATTTACAATTCCCAAAACTATACAGGAGAAGGGAAATTAAAATAGCTCAACTTTAAATTATGTTCTTTATAATTTGTAGCTTTTGTCTTTATAAAATTGTTAAAGCTCAAAACTATACTATATTCTGAATCTATTCATTTTGTGTTCCGTCCTTCCCCATGGATATGTACACATAAGAAGTGTATATGCGCTTGTGTACACAAGTTTATAGAAGCTAAGAGATGGGTTGTATTTGCTTTTGCTTTCATCTGCCAAGTACTTTATCCTACTTTCTTTGAAAAGAGGATCTACCTTCTATGCAAATATGTAGGCAAGTCAATCAGACTCCCAGTTGGCTTTCATGATTGACTTAGGGATAAACATCTATCCATATTGGAGCACCTCTGGTCAAATATGTGGGCAAGTCAGTCAGACTCCCAATTGGATTTCATGATTGACTAAGCAATAAACACCTTTCCATATAAGACCACTGTCTGGGCAAATATGTGGGTAACTCAGAATACCAGTTGGCTTACATAATTGACTTAGGGTTAAACATCTATTCATATCAGACCATCTTCTGGGAAAACGTGTGGGTAAGTCATTCAGACTACCATTTGGCTTTCATGATTGATTTAGGGATGAACATATCAGACTACCCTCTGGGCAAATATGTGGCTAAGTCATTCAGACTATCAATTGGCTTTCATGATTGACTTAGGGATAAAGATCTATCTATATTGGACCACCTTCTGAGAAAATATGTGGGTAAGTCAGTCAGACTACCAATTGGCTTTCATGATTCACTTTGCAATAAACATCTATCCATATCGGACCATCTCTGCTCAAAAATGTGGGCAAGTCACTTAGACTTCCAACTGGCTTTTATGATTGACTTAGCAATAAACACCTTTCCATATAAGACCACTCTCTGGGCAAATATATGGGTAACTCAGTAAGAGTACCAACTGGCTTTATGACTGACTTAGGGATAAACATCTATTCATATTGGACCACCTTCTGGGCAAATATGTGGGTAAGTCTGTCAGACTACCAAGTGGATTTCATGATTGACTAGGGATAAACATTTATTTGTATCAGACCACCTTCTGGGCAAATATGTGGGTAAGTCACTCAGACTACCAGTGGCTTTCATGATTGACTTAGCAATAAACACCTTTCCATATAAGACCACTCTCTGGGCAAGTATGTGGGTAACTCAGTCAGAGTACCAATTGCCTTTCATGATTGACTTAGGGATAAACATCTATCCATATCAGACCACCTTCTGGGCAAATATGTGGGCAGGATAGTCAGACTAGTCAATTAAAATCATTATTTCACTAACGGGCTTCATGATTGCCTTAGGGATAAACATCTGTCCATATCAGTCCAATCTGTACTGATAGCTTGGAAAATTAAAACAGAAGAGAGACAGATTTTGGGCTTTAGGAGTTAGTTATCCTTTGTCTGCAACTCAAATTAAGCCTCATAATCTTCTGCTGTTGTACATGCTTCGATTCCTCTTTTGTGAAAGATCTGGCTGTTTTAACTGTTACTACAATAAATATTTTTATTCCTCAATTAGCTTGAGTCATTATTGTTGTTTGTAACCTAAAGTACCTTAACTGATGCAAATTAGCCTCAACATGATAGTTTCTTCCATATGTAGAGGAAATGAAATAACCCCAAAAGGAGTAACACATTCCTCTGACTTTATATTGAAACAGTAAGAGATATAGTCATTGTGTACATTATGTCCTTAATGAATTATGAAGGTGTGTTTAAAATGGTTTCAATGGGCAAAGTGGACTTCAATACAACTGCATTGAACGAGGTTTAAATTCCTCATTATTCATAGCAGTTTTATATACTTTCTGAGTCAGCACTCTCATCTCGAAAATGGAGACCATAATACCTAAAATAACAGTAATTGTGAGGGTAAGAAGACAAAGGTAAAAGCGCACAATACGGTATCTGGTGGAAATAGTTCCTCAAAATATTCTCATTTGTTTTTGAGATTTATCTTCTTTAACTTTGATCATCAGCAGCTTGATTATGATGTGTCTAGGTACGATATTTTTCTTTTAGTTTATATAGTGTGAGATTTTCTGAGTTTTAAAAATATTTTAATTTTTGAAGTAATTAGCAACTTAAACAAATTGCAAGAGCAGACCAGTGAGGTCACATGTACCCATCATCCAGCTTCTCTTAGCATAATCACAGTGCATCACCAATGCAAGAGCAGTGACTGGAGCAGCACAATAAACCTGACTACAGACCTCACTTAGATATCACTATTTTTCATGCATGCATTTTGTATATTTTTACATATAATTATGATATTTTATTACATGTACAGTTTCTATACTCTTCACTGCAATTTAGGTAGCAGAAGTGTCTGTCACCATAAAGCAAGTTTCTCACGCTGCCCTGTATAGTCACATCCATCGTCCCTTTCTCTAACTCCTGGCAGCCACTTAACTATTCTTCATCTCTAATTAGCTTGGCATAATAGTCTTCAGATGCATCCGTGTTGTCTCAAATAGCAGTATTTCATCTTTTCTATGGCTGAGTAGTATTCCATTGTGTATATGTACCACACCTTCTTTATCCATTCATCTATTGAAGGACATTTCGGTTGTTTCCATGTCTTGGCCACTGTGAATAATGTTATAACAAACACAGGGATACATATGTCTTTACAAATAAATGTTTTCCAATTTTAGGGTTGAAATGTAAAAGAAGGATTTCTGGGTCATATGGTAATTCTATTCTTAATTTTTTGAGGAACCCCTGTACTGTTTTCCATAGTGGCTGTACCAATTTACATTTCCACTGACATAGAAACAAATGAGAATGACTAAACATTGTAACAAATTTAATGGGATACTCTGAAAGCAGTACTGCATTTGGTCTTTTCAACTAAGCATAATTCCTGTAAGATCAGTCAAGATGTTGCACATATTGATATCATTCATTACTTTTATTGCTGAGTAGTAGTCTATCGCATGATATAAAACAGCTTAATGTGCCACATATTCAAGGGCATTTTTGTAATTTCAAGTTATTGGTGATTATAAATACTTCTCACACTAATAATGACCTTATTGTAAATGTGAATATAAGTATTTATTGTTCTAGCACAAATGTCTAAAATTGTTATTGTTTGGACATATGCTAAATGTAAATCTTCTTTAACTGCAGACTGATTTCCAAGTAGCTATAGCATTTTTATATTTGTATCAATGTATGAGAAATCCAGTTTCCCTGCATCCTCACCAGTATTTGACAGTGTAAATATTTTGAAACTATTTTAATAGATAGGCAGTAATATCTTGTGGTTGTTTTAATTTACATTTCCCTAATGACTAGTGATGCTGAGTATCTATTCATGTATTTATTCATCATTTACCTGTCTTTTTTCATGAATTGTCTAAGTCTTTTGCCGTTTTTAAATTAGATTATATTCTTATTATTTAAGAAGTCCTTTATATCTTTTGGATGTAAATTATTTGTTGAATATGTATATTAAAAATGTTTTCTCCCAGTCAGTGTCTTGTCTTTTCAGCCTTTCACAGCGTCTTAGACAGAGCGAGTTTTTAATTTTTATGAAGCCAATTGTATCAGCTATTTTAACAATGCTTCTGTTAATGTGTCTAAGAACTTGTCACCTAACTCTACGTCCTATAATTTCCCCTTATATTCTCAAAGTTTTATAGGTTTCCATTTATATGTACCTATGATGCATTTGAATTAATTTTTGTACAAGGTGTGTAATTTAGATAGATAATTTTTTTGTCGCTGAGGTCCAGTTGTTCCAGCACTATTTCATAAAATGTCTGTTCTTCCACCACTGAATTTCTTTTGAAACCTTGATTGAAAATCAGTCACATTTGTGTCGGTTTATTCCTGGGTTTGCCATTCTGTTCCATTATCTATGTGTCTGTTGGCTATTTCGTACTGTATTGATTATTGTTGATACTGTCCTAAAATATGTTGTCCTAAAATGTGTATACATTTTTTGGCACCCTCTGTGTATACACGCACACACACACACATACACACACACACACAATGTCTGACAGTTAAGTTCATAAACTCATCCTAAAAAAAGTGCTACATACCTTATTGCTGAATATCACTACAGTTACGTTGAATTATTCCTTTTGCAAAGCTCTGCACTGTTGCCAGTGTCTAGTCCACCCTTCAAAGCAATTTTGGAACTCAGAGTTGTTGTCATGTTACCCTTGATGTCCTAAATGTTATCAAAATGTCTTCCTTTCAATATTTCCTTTATTTTGGGGTAAAGAAAGAAGTCAGTGGAGGCCAGATTGGGTGAGTAGGGAGAGTGTTTCAGTGCAGTTATTTGTTTACTGGTTAAAAACTCCTTCACAGACAGTGCCATGTGAGCTGGTGCATTGTCTGATTCAAGAGCCATGAATCGTGGGCAACAATTTCAAGTCGTTTTCATCTAACATTTTTATGCAGCCTTTTCAGTACTTCCAAATAGTAAAGTTCACTAACTGTTTGTTTTCTTGGTACAAATTCATAATGAATAATCCCTTTGATATAAAAAAGGTTAGCAACATCACTTTGACTCTTGATTTGGAACAATGGAATTTTTTTGGTCTTGGAGGATTGGCTGACTTCCATTTTGTACTTTGACACTGTGTTTCTGGGTTATATTGGTATACCCATGTTTCATCACCAGTGATAACATGGACCAAAACATCATCTTGCTTCCCCAAAATGTCTTGACAAACGTCAACTCTCCTTTGCTTTTGTTCATCGGTGACCTCCTTCAAGACCATTTTTGTGCACACCTTTCTCACGGCAAAATTGTCAGTTAAGATTTTCCAAACTGTTTCTCTATCAATGTTTACTTGATCTGCTGTGCTTCTCACAGTCAGCCAATGATTTTGATGCACAATTGATAAATTTTTCCACTGTTTTCATCAGTTCTCCTTATTACTGGCTGCCCTAACATCTCTTCATCAGTGACACATTCTCTCTCCTCAGAAAAACATTTAGTCCTTTCGTACACTGTCATTTTCGTCATGGCATTATCCCCATAAACTTGGACTAACATGTTCCTGATTTCACTTCTACTCTTGCCAAGTTTAACAAGAGATTGAATGTTTGTTCATTGCTCTAATTCAATCTCAGACATTCTCACAACAGCGCACAAAAACACGCAACAACAGTAATGAATTCCACTCAGCAAGAGACCACCTCATGTAGACACAAACACAGTTGTGAGACACTGTTTATGAAGATCATGAAATCTTATCAAGCTGTTTGTACAGTGATGCCAATGTAAATGCACGGTGGCAAGACCTTGAACTTTGTTGCAGACCTTGTATGTACCACCTACTCTTTATCCATTCATCCATTAACAGACACCTAGGCTGCCTCCACATCTTGACATTGTAAACAACACATATGGATGAACATGTCCACTCCAAGTAGCAGTGTGGGTTTCTTTGGATAAATACACAGAAGTGGGATTACTGGGTCCTTCTTTGTCTCTTGCAGACTTTGTTTTAAAATATATTGTCTGGTACAAGTATTGTTATCTGAGCTTTTTGTTTTTTCATTTCCATTTTCATGAAATAATTTTTCCACCCTTTAATTTCAGTCTGTGTGCATCTTTCAATCTGAAGTGAGTCTCTTATAAGCAGCAGATGTACGGGTCTTGTTTTCTTATCCATTTAACTACCCTGTCTTTTGATTGGAACATTTAATTCATTTACATTTAAAATAATGGGGACAGATATGTAATTAGTGCAATTTTATTCATATTTTTATATTTTTTGTTTGTTTGTTTGTCTTACAAAAGTCCCCTAAGATTCCTTGTAATACTGGTTTGGTGGTGATAAACTTCTTGAGCTGTTTCTTGTCTGGGAAACTCTTTATCTCTCATATTATTCTGATAGATTTGCTGGGTAGAGTAATCTTGGTTGTAGGTACGTGGTTTTTCATCACTTTGAATATATCATACCAATATCCTCTGGACTGCAAAGTTTCTGTTGAGAAATCAGCTGACAGTCTTATGGGAGCTCCCTTGTAGGTAACTAACTGCTTTTCTCTTGCTGCTTTTAAGATTATTTCTTTGTCTTTAAACTTTGGCAATTTAATTATGATGTGTCTTGGTGTTCATCTTCTTTGGAACTCTCTGCACTTCCTGGGCTTGTATGTCTATTTTCTTTGCCAGGCTAGGAAGGTTTTCCATCATTACTTCTTCAGATAAATTTTCAATTCCTTGCCTTCTTTTTCTTTTTGTACCCCCATGCTATGAATATTAGTACAGTTGTTGTTTTCCCAGAGGCCTCTTAATCTCCTCAATTTTGGGGATTCTTTTTTCTCTTTGCTGTTCTGATTGGGTGTTTTCTGCTACCTCAACAAATAAGCAATGGCTTCTGTTAGCTCCTCCATTTGGTTGAGAACTGCCCCTTCAGTCTTTACCCTGGATCTAGACAACTCAGTTCCTCCATGTGTGTCCATGGTGCCTTTTGGGCTTCTGCCCCAGCACTGGAGTTCAGAGTGAGTGAGTTCATCAGCAAGTGAGTCTATGCATGGTCCATTTAAGAGGAACCCCTGTGACTCTAGCAACCTTCCATTTCACTCAGACACAATCCCCACAGGTTTTCACAACCAGAAGTTATGAGGACTTCTCTCCCTGGCTCTATAACCCTGGGCTGGTGAGCCTGGGACTGAGACCTCTTGGTCCTCTAGTGGAGGGATCTTCACAGCTGAGATATTCCTCTCAATTTTTAATGGTTACATGCAGGTGTGGGACCAGGCCATGCCATGTCACTGCCCATCCTACCTGTGTCAAGCTGGCTTCTGCTGTATGTCCTTAGTTGTAGGACTTCAGTTCAGATAGACTTCAGGTGATTCTCAATGATCGACGTTCTGTAGTTTAGTTGTAATTTTGATGTGGTGGTGAGAGGAGGCGAGTACAGTGTTTACTTACTCTGCCATCTTGAGTGGAAATAAACACTAAGTTTTAATTTAATGTTAGAGAAAATGTCATCTGAAAATATCTACAAAAAGAATTGAAGGAATGAGAGGGAACTTGAAAAACTAAGATAATTGCATTTTGAGGCTACATTCCACTTCCACCAGAATGCACTTTTTGACATCTTTCTGGGCTAGATTATAATGGTTCCTTTATTGTTTTTAAGTTTATTGCATAATTAGAAACTATGATTGGAAGTGAAATACTAATTAAGCGAATTGACCTTTTAAAAATTACTAGATATATAAATTTAATTGTTTTTTAATTTAAATTAAGGCTCTGAAAAATGGTGGGTAAAAATGGGAATCCTGAAATTAGATAATGCATGAACTTCAGTGTGGATTAATTACTTACTCAGGTTAGCGAGCATTAGAATCATATACAGGCTGTGCAGTTATATGCAGTTAAATTTTTAAAAAATAATCTATTATAAAAGGAATCTATTAAGTCTATGGGTCCTTGAAAAGGCAAGAAAAAATGTAATTATCATCACCTATATATGAAATGGTTCATAGAAGTTTTAAGATCATGTCTTTCTCTTCTAGTACTTCACATTTTGGGGAAGATTTCAGTTACAATTGCTACAAGTGGTCAATATTGTAGTATATTTTTAGTGATATGTTATCCAGATGTGTAAAAGTGGTGTAGAAATAATCAAAGACTCATATTAAAGAGAGATCTTAAGTATCACTCTTTAATTAATTACTTAAGTATCACTCTAAATAATTAATGCAACAGATAGGAGTAATGATTTAATGGACATCTGAATCAAGAATGTTTATTGTTAATAATTAAATTAGCCATATTCTCTATCCTGACCATTCATGATTTAAAAGTTAGTTTATAGTCCTCTAGAACAGTTGCTGAAGCAATGAATCTAGTCTGTTCCTGTTTTCACTGGGCATTTGCTCTTTAAATACAATGGCATTACAGCAGGGAGTGCTTCCTGGTGTAATATATGGAGAACATAATAGATAATTGCAGGAGTAATAGCTAGAAATAATTAAAATGACACTACTAAGCTCTGTCTTTTCAGGGAGAGAACTCAAATTAAACTACATCTCCTTTCCATTACCATTCAACTGCCAATTAAAGTCTGATATATTTTGTCAGTTTTATACAGACAAAGACTTTAGTCTTTCATATATTCAAATTTACATTTTGGCAGGCTTATAAAGGGCTCTGTCATTTAAATTTTGTATGCCTATAAAAGACTCCACTCAGACCATCCTTTTCCTACTTTGCAACTTCTCTCATTGTCACTGATATGAAAAATGTCTGATATTGTTACAGCAATATGATGCTTGTCAATGTTTAACATTTACATTTTCTCATAATGCAAAATTTCTATTGATCTTATCAAAAATTTAAGCTTATCACTAAGAAATTTCTTGGAAGAATAAAGCATTATAAAATCAAAGATAAATGACTATTCATGTTTTCATTCTCCTTGTCCATTGGTCTCTTTCTCTCTTCAACACTATGATGTAGATAATGAAAACTTCACTATGGAAGACAAAAGAGAGTACACAGATTCTATTCTTCATTCAGTTTTAGAAAGAATTGTAGTAGAAATGAAATATATGGATATGACTGTACATTAATATTTGAAAATGAACTATTTGACCCTTGTATTAATAAAACAGATACTAATGTTTGAAATTACTAATAAGTTTGTAGTCTCTGTTGTTTTAGTATTATTACTCCTACATTTTCTCATAATGCAATAATGTATTATTATTTTGCAAACAGTAAAACCTTTTGCACTTGAAAGTTGATCGCAGAATATTCTTACATTTTTGGCATACCACAAATGTTCAATATTATTAAGTCTTTTGGTAAGTAATGTAAATAATCCTACTGCTACAGAATATTCATTCATTTATTCCTGGTAGTGCACACACATTTTTTAACTCCCCTATTTAAAAAGAATCCGTCTCTTGGACCCACATTTTCTTCCAGCTGTTCTTATCTCTATGCTTCTTTATAGATAAATTCCTCAGAATTCTACTTCCTTTTCTTCCATTCTTTCCTGAACCCTACATCTCCTTCAAAACACCTCTTATATCACCAGTGACCTCCATGTTGCCAAATTAAATGGTTATTTTTTACTCTTACTTGACATGTGTGGAGACAGAGCGAGGAGTGCAGTTTCCACTCTCAGCCTCACATGGAAAAGTGCTGGCTCAGGTAGTAAATGGCCATCAACTGTGATTGGATGGCCATCAGCTGTGGCTAGTTGGCCGTCAGCTGTAACCAGTGAGCCATTGGCCACTAATATAACTGCTGTGGCTACGCTAGCAGGAAAATGAGGGCTAGCAAAGAGATGGTGGCTGAGCTAGCAAGAGCGGATTGTAGTTAGCACAGCAGATTGCAGTCAGCAAGTGAGGTTGGTTGGCAAAGAGAAGTGGACGGCAGGTTGCAGGTCATGCGGCTCTTGCTTCCTGTGTCTCCAACCCAGCGAGAATGTAGTGGTATGACTCCCCTATCTATGGCTCCGTGGGTGTTCCTTTTTGGCCTCACCATATCTTGCGTTCTTATGTGGGGAGCGGCATTAGAGATCCTGCAGGCCGCCCTGCATGACACCCTGCATGACAACATCCTTTCTCCCTTATTTTAATTTTTTTTCTTCAAGGCATTTATTGCTGATACATGTTAAACGTTTATTTTTATTTTCTGTCTACTCCATTGTGGTATAAATTCTTGGGGAGCTTGGGTTTTACCTGTATTACTAAATCCCAATACATAGAACAGAGCCTGTAACAGTGGGCACTCAACAAATATTTCTTGAGTGAATAAATGACTGAACAAATGAAATATAGATTGCTATAAGTTCTTATAATAGAGGACCTAATCCAAATTTAGGAGATCTGGAGAGATTTTTTAAAAAGAAGTGACTTCTAAGTATAGACCTAGAAGATGAGTAAGAGTTAACCAGGTGAAGATGAAGAAAAAGAGTGCTTCAGATGGAGGGAAATAAGCGTGCTCAAAAGAATGGTGTAAGATTTATTTTTTCTTTATGGCTGCGTAATACTCCACTGTATAAATGTACAATGGATCTAGAGAACATTATGTTAAGTGAAATAAGCCAGAAAGAGAAAGACAAGTACCGTATGATCTCACTTATACGCGGAATCTAAAGAAAAGAATAAGTGAATGAACTAATCAGGAACAGTTCTGGGGACAAAGAGGAAAAACTGAGGGTTGTTAGATGGGCGGGGGTGAGGAGATAAGGAGAAAGGTGAAGGGATTAGAAAACAGTCGGTAACCACAAAATGGCCTCAGGGTTTTTGAAAAATAATATCGGGAACGTAATCAATAATGTTGTAAAGATTTTGTAGGGTATCTGATGGACACAGGTCCCATTTGGGAGACCACCTCAGGGAAGATGTAGATGCTTGATCAATGTACTGTACACCTGAAGCTGAACAATAATGAATGCCAACTATAAAAAAAAAAAAAAGGTGTATTTGAGGAATTAAAGCAGTGTTTTTGTGGAGACAGAGTCCCAGAAAGCAGTTTCCAGGCTCTCTGCCTCACGTGGAAAGGTGCTGGCTCAGTTATTAGATGGCTACCAGCTGTAATCAGATGACCATCCACTGTGGCTGGGTGGCCATCAGCTATTACTGGTTAGCCATTAGCCACTTAATATAACTGCTGTGGCTATGTTGGCAGGTTGGTTGGTTGGTAGAGAAGCGGATGGTGGATTGCAGCTAGCAAGTGTGGTTAGCAAGTGGATTGTGGATTGAGGATTGTGTTGATCCTACTTCCTGTGTTTTGCCCGGCTGCCAGCGAGAATGGGATGTAGGAAGACCCCTTGTTGGAGTACTGGCGGAGGTTTGCTTTTGTGTCTCGATCAGCCGCCATTGAGAATATAGTGGTATGACTCCCCTATCCATGGCTCCATTGGTGTTCCTTTTTGGCTTCACCACATCCTGCATTTTTATGCAGGGAGCGGGAGCTGAGTCCCTGCATTACAGTATTCTAACTGGGGTGTAATTAGTATTTGGGACAGTGAGTGGGGGTGGTGAAGTGGCAATGGATATAGTTGAAGATATAAGTACAATGCAGCTCACTGTTGTGCAGGAGACCCTGCTCACTGTGCCATTTGTCATGCGGGAAGGCCTGTGGGGCCTCTAGTCCTGCTCCCCATGTAAGAACACAGGACATGGTGAGGCCAAAAAGGAACACCCACAGAGCCACAGATAGGGGAGTCATACCACTTTAGTCTCGCTGGTGGCTGGATTGGAGACACAGGAAACAGGAGCCACACCATCCACAACCCTCATTCCACCGCTTGCTAGCTCAGCTACCATCTTCTTGCCAGCTCCCATTTGGTGCTAGCGTAGCCACGGCAGTTACATTAGTGGCCAATTGGTCACTGGTTACAGCTGACGGCCAACTAGCCACAGCTGATGGCCATCCAATCACAGTTGATGGCCATTTACTACCCGAGTGAGCGCCTTTCCACGTGAGGGCGAGAGCCTGGAAACTGCACTCATGGCTCTGCCCTGCACTCACCATAAAGGCTTTATATGACATGCTAATATCTTTGGAATTTTATCTGAGGGAAATGGCTACCCCTCAGGTTTTATGGAGAAAAGTGACATGCATTTTGGAGAGCTCACATCACCTGCCAAATAGACAATTTTTTGAGAACGAAGTCAGAAGGGAAGAAGAGCTAGGAGCCTACTATAGAACTCTAGATGAAAAACCATGGCTCTTGACCTGCGAAGTGACAGTATAATTGGAGAGCAGTGGGTGGAGTCTGATATATTTATGAGCTTGTAACTGATTGAATGTGAGAGTGAAGAAAATGTAAGAATCAATAAGTTGTTTTTTTTTAATTCTAGCCTATGTATTTATACTTAAACAGATAGAATTGTAGAATCCCCAACCTATCTTTGAATGTCTGAATTTCCAGTAAATATCTGAGATAACTATAAATATATTCTTGCAGTATCCTATGCATATTTTCCTCATACAAAATTTATAAAATTGTGGAGGAATGGAGAATTATGAATTGTAATTTGTTTGGAATATAAGCCACCAAAATTTATTAAGCACTTCATTTGTACAAAATGTCCTTTCATTGGACTACAAGGAAGTATTAGAAATAACATTTTTCCTTACTGAGTAAATGATAAAAATAGTTGTCTATTTGTTAACTTGTGTCTTAAATATTTCAGTATTGCAGAATATAAAGTGGATCTTTATATAGAAAGTTGAGTCATGTTTCTGATTTGGCTCAATGGTATGTTTCTACAATTTGAAGAAAACAAAACTTAATGTAACCTTAAGAATGACAGGTATCATTTATTGAGTTTTATGTGTCAAGCATTGTGTTAACTAGTTCACATGCATATTACTTCACTCCATGTTTATTACAATCCTGTAGGTATCATTTCTGTTTTGTATGGGTGGAAGAACTGAGGCTCTGGGAGGCTAGGCAACTTGCCTAAAGTCACTTAATAAGGAAATGATAGAGCCAGGCTAGAATTCATTACCAGTGCTCTATGCCTGCAAGTTCTGTGCCCTTCCATTGAGTCTACTGTCTGTCTGTGCAATTCCCTGGCTTATTAGAAGCTTGGAAATAATATGGATTTGCCAACAGCCCTTAACAAAACTCTAGAACTTTGCACTTATCCATCAATTTTTATAATAAGTGCTCTCTTAATGTTTCTAATTATAGCTCATCTCACAATAATGCTCAATAATGCTTCTTATTGAATTTTGTGCCCTTCACAGATTTATGTGTTAACATTAAGTTCCTCAGTTACTGCATATTTAAGCAATTTTCATTACTTTCCTTTAATTTGACAAATGCATAATGTAGAAATCAGCCGTAGTGTGGGGACCCTTAACTTACAATGTTCCCTGTGGTTTTTTTTGTTTTGTTTTTTTGTTTGTTTGTTTTCAGTTTCCAACTTTCACATTTTCATTGCATTTAGTATGCATCATAAAAGTTTCACGTTGGCAAGTTCATTTCATACGCGTTTTTGATTGCAGTTAGAGCCTTTGAAAATTGCTGTTAGGTATAGTGGCAATAGTTAACAGCTTAGGTCTATGCAGAATTTAGAACAAATAACTGCAGTTAGTTTGTTTCTCAAATAACTTAATTACTGTTAATGAGTGTAGTAATACAGTACTCTATAGCACTGTAAATGGTGGGTAACAGCTGTTAACAACTGTCCACTCAGCACATATTTCCCTTTCTCTGGAAAAGAATAAATTAATGTCTTTTACAGCTTAAAGCTGATAAGGATAAAATTTTAATGTGTCAAAATCTTTAAGAAGAACTGTATTGTAAGTTTCAAATTTGCTGGATAATAGTAGGGAACTTAAGTGACAAAAAGCGTGTGTAATGATAGTAACTCGTGGTCTTTTATATTCATTCATTTAAAATATTTCTTTTGAAAATAAAGCAGTTAGTAAATTTAAAATAAACGGAAACTGGAGGCATCTCTCAAACACACAATCAAAATAACAAGAAAAAATGCAAATAAGTCATTCTGTTGTATTTGGAGTAAAGAAGGTAAATGATACCTATGTAGCAATAGTTAGTTATGGGTGAAATGAGGAGATTCTTGATAATGAAGACATTAGAGGCATATGAAGATATGAAACTGAGCAGTGGTTTATGGATTTGTCTCCCACCTCAACTACCTGCAGGGGGTTCACATTTTGGGATACAGGTGTATAAGAACATCTTTCTCTTTACCTGACAGAAATGATGTCCACTTAGATTAATGTAGGTAAACTGCATGCATATTCTTTGCATAACAGTGTTGGTATTTTCAAAAAGCTCCACCAGAAGATATATATCTGTCAGTAGCATTAGTAGCAAATGCTATGCATGCCTAGATAATATCATTACTGTATTGGAAAACCTCTCTCCTATTGACTATTTTTATACCTTTAAACTTGGCTGAATATTTGGCTTGACACAGAAATCTAGGTTGAAAATCATTTTGCTTAAAATTTTTGTTTTCATTTTTACCTTTTTACTCTTTTACTTTTTTATTGTACACAACTTGATTGAGGTATATTTGAAGTTCAATAAACTGAACACTTCAAATTATACTATTTGATAAGTTGTGGTATAAGAATACACCTGTAAAACCACCATGACAAATCAAAATATTGAACACATCTATCATCTCAGAATTTTCCTTGTGTCTATTTGTGCTCCATTCCTTACTCCATGCCTGTCTTTAGGCAAACACATATTTTCCTTATGTCACAATAAATTATTTGTCATTTTCTAGAATTTTGTATACATGAAGTCATACATTATTTACACTTTTTGTTTAGTTCCTTTCACTAAGTGTAATTATTTTGAGATTTATGCATACTGCATCAGAGTTCATTTCTTATTGTTGAATAGTGTTCCATTGTATTTATGTACACCACAATACTGTGTTTCGCCATTCTCCTGCTGATGAACACTTGATTTGTTGTCAGCTTTTGATTATTTCAGTAAGCTGGTATAAACATTCACATATAAGTCTTTGTGTGTACTTCTGCTCGCATGTCTCTTCAGTAAATACTGAGAAGTGGAATGGCTGAGCAAATAGTTAACATTTTTAGTAACTTAAGAAGACTTTCCCAAGTAGTTGGCTTAGTCAGTTTTGGCTGTTATAACAAAGTACCAGAGACTGGGTGACTTATAAACAACAGATAATTTATTTCTCACAGGTCAGGAGGCTGAAAATCCAAGATCAGGGTGTCAGCAAGGTTGGGTTCTGTTGACAGCCGTCTTCTGGGCTGCAGACTGCCTATTTCTCCTTGTATCCTTACATGGTAGAAAGAATGGGAGAGAGTTCTCTGGGGTTCATTTTATAAAGCTACTAATCCCATTAACGAAGACTTCACTCATGACCTAATCATGAGTGCCTAAAGGCCCCGCCTTCTAATACCATCAAATTGGGGGTTAGGATTTCACCATATGAATTTGGGGGAGAAATAGACATTTAATCCATAACTGTAGTTGTACAATTTAAAATTTCCACTAGTAGAGTATGGAGTTTCTAGTTGTTCCACATCCTCTCCAACAGTTGCTGTAACCTTTCTAATTTTAGCATTTCTAATGTCTGTAATGGTAACTCATTAGATATCTGGTTGAGCTATACTATTGGTTGAAAAAACTTTTCTTTCCCCACTGAATGGCATTGACAGATTTTTTAAAACATCGTTTGTACATATTCGCGGGACTGTTTCTGAGCCCTTTGTTTTGTTCTGTTAATGTATATGTCTGTTCTTTGCAGGTACTCAAATGAGTTCATTACTGTAATTTTATAGTTAGTCATAAAATCGAGGAAGGGTAAGTCCTTAAACTATGTTCTTTTTTCCTTAACATATCTTTGGTTATTCTTGATTCCTTGCTTTTCCATAAAATATTTAGAACCGGTTCATTTTCTACAGAAAAAAAATGCTGCTGCTAAAATTTTGATTTGGATTGTGTTGAATCTATAGGTCAACTTGGTGATGATATCCCTTTTAACAATATTGGCTCCTACAACTTGTAAGCAAAATATATCATTCCATTTATTTATGTCATCTTTATTTTTCCTCAACAATACTTTTTGTTTTTCTGTGTATAGAACTTGGATATCTTCTTTTTGATTAAACCATAAAGACTCTATGGTTTTTGTTACTACTGTGTATGGAATTGATTTTTAAATTTTATTTTGCAAATTTTTGTTACTAAGATAAAAAATCCAATTAATGTTTTTAACATTAAACTTGTATTCCATGTTGCTAAATGGAACTGCTTTTTAGTAGTTGTATTACTAAATGTTGTTGCTAAATGTACTACTCTTTAGTAGTTGTTTTGTAGATTCCTTGTTAATTTCTACATAAATAATCAATATAAAATCTAAGCATGGACAGTTTCGTGTCTTTATGCTTTTCCTTTCTTTTTCTTTTTTTGTGTGATTGTTTTATTATATTGGTTCTGACTTCCAGTACAGTGTTGAATAGAAGTGGTGATAGTGAACATTCTTGCCTCTTTCTCAATCTTAAGGTGAAAACAATCAGACTTTCACCATTATGACACTAGTAGAGGATTTTTTTTTTTTTTGAAAAAAGATGTTCTTTGTCAGTTTGAGGATGTTACCTACTATTCATAATTTGTTGAGGGTTATGTTGGGAATTAATGTATCTTTCATTTTGTCAAGTGCTTTTTCTGAATGTTTTCAAATAAGTATTTTTTTAAGGTTTTTATTAAAATATAGCTAACATGCAATATTGCATTGATTTCAGGGGTACACCATAGTTATTCAACAGTTATATAATTAAAGAAGTGATCATAATGATAAGTCCACAACTGACACCATGCTATACTATCACAATATTATTGACTGTATACCCTATACTGTACAATATATCCCCATGACTTTATTTTATACTTGGAAATTTGGACCTCTTATTCCCCTACACCTTTTCCCCTCTCTTTTTAAATATTTTCAATTAAAGCTGACATTTAATATTTTATATTAATTTCAAGTGTACAGAATAGTGGTTACACATTTATATAATTTAAGAAGTGATCCCCCGCCTTGTCTAGTACCCCACCTGACACTGTGCATAGTTATTACATATTATTGACTATATTCCCTATGCTTTATTTTGCATCCCCATGACCGTTTTGTAATTACCAATTTGTACTTCTTAATCCCTTCACCTTTTTCACACTGCCCTGCAAAGCCTTTCATCTATCACCCCAATAAATCTCGAACCCATCTGACACCATACATAGTTATTATCATATTATTGACTATAGTCCTTATGTTATACTCTATATCCCCATGGCTACTTTGTAACAACCAATTTGTATTTCTTGATCCCTTCCCCTTCTTTCATCCACACCCCCAGCCCCACTTCTGCCTGGCAACCATCAAAATGTTTTCTGTATTTGTAAGTTTGTTTCTGTTTTGTTTGTTAATTTTGTTCTTAGATTCCACATACAAGTGAAATCACATTGCATGTGACTTTCTCTGCCTGACATGCTCCATTCAGCACAGTACCCTCCAGGTCCATTCATGCCACCAAGAACCTGTTCCCTTCCATCACCGAGCAATATTCCATTGTATATATGTACCACCTTCTCTTTATCCATTCATCCATCGATGGACACCCAGGCTGCCTCCTCATCTTGGCCATTGTAATGAACATATGGATGCACACGTCGCCTCCAAGTCGCATTTTGGGTTTCTTCAGGTAAATACCCAGAAGTGGGATTACTGGAGCCTTCTTTGTCTCTTGTTAGAGCCCTTGTTTTAAGGTCTATTTTGTCTGGTATAAGTATTGCTACTCGAGATTCTGGTTTCTTTGTTTCCATTTTCATTAAATATCTTTCTCCCATGCTTTTAACTTGCAGTCTGTGTGTGGCTTTTTATATGAAGTGAGTCTCTTGTAGGCAGTGTATGTAAGGATCTTGTTTACTTACCTGTTCAGCCATCCTATCTTTTGATTGGAGCATTTAATTTATTTACATTTAAAATAATTGTTGATAGATATGTAATTATCACCATTTTATTATTCATACTTCTTATCTTTTTTATTATTATTAAATAAGTCCCTCTTAGATTCCTTGCAATACTGATTTAGTGGTGATGAACTTCTTTAGCTTTTTCTTGTTTGAGAATTCTAAATCATAGATTTGCTAGGTAAGGAAATCTTAGTTGTAGATCCTTACTTTTCATCACTTTGAATATTTCCTGGCAGTCCCTCTGGCCTGAAAAGTTTCTGTTGAGAAATCAGCTCCCTTGTATGTAACTAACTGCTTTTCTCTTGCTGCTTTTAAGATTCTCTTTTTGTCTTTAACCTTTGGCATTTCAATTATGATGTGTCTTGGTGTGGGCCTGTTTGGGTTCATCTTCTTTGGGACTCTCTGTTCTTCTTGGGCTAGTATGTCTGTTTCCTTCACCAGGTTAAGGAAATTTTCCATTATTATTTCTTCAAATAGATTTTCAATTCCCTGCCCTCTCTCTTTTCCTTCTGCTACCCCTGTGATGTGAATTTTGGTAAACTTGTTGTTCCAGAGGCTCCTTAAACTATTCTCATTTTGGGGGGATTCTTTTTTCTGTTTGCTTTTTTGATTTGGTGTTTTCTGCTACCTTATCTTCAAAATTGCCAATTCTATCCTCTGCTTCATTTAATCTACTGTTGATTCCCTCTGACGTATTCTGCATTTCAGTTATTGTATTCTTTATTTCTGACTGGTTTGTTTTATGTTTTCTATCTCCATTTTTATGTTTCTTATGTCTTTGTTGAAGTTCTTCCTGAGATTGCTGAACATCCTTATAACCAGTGTTTTCAACTCTGTCTCTGGTAGGTTGCTTTCTTCCATTTTGTTCTTTGTCTGAAGTTTCCTCCTGTTCTTTCACTTGGGATGAATCTTTACTATGGTCCATCTTTTGACTACTTTGGGTTTGTTTGCTCTTATTTATTTTTTTAATTGCTAATGTAGAAGCTGGGGTTATTGTTTTATGATCTTTATTACTTTGTAATGTAGCACATAATAATATAAATTTCCCTCTAACTACTTCTTTAGTGACATCTCACCATTATATATTGCACTTATATTTTTATTAATTCAAAAAAAACTTTTTTATGAAATCATAGTACTGTACCCCTTTAACTTATGTGTCACATGTCAATTATATCACAATAAAACTAGGGAGACAAAGAGAAAAAAACTTTTTTATTTCCCTTTATCTTTTTAAATTTCTTCTTTGATGCAGGAATTATTTAGATTATGTATGTTATTTAGTTTCTATATATTGGTATTTTGCAGCTATAATTCTGTTATTTATGTCTAATCAATCCATTGGGGTCAGAGAACGTACTTTGTATGACATAAATCATTTTTAATTCATTCAAACATGTTTTATCTTCAAGAATATGATATGTCTTGTCAAATGTTCCATGTGAAGCTGAATAGAATGTGTATTCTTCTCTTATTGGGTGAGATGTTTTATAAATAACAGTTAAGTCAAAGTGGTTGGTATTGTTCTTTAACTCTTCTATATGCTTATTGAATTCCTGTGTGTTTTCTATCAATTATCGAGAAACAAGTATTGAAATCTATGAGCATAATTTTGTATTTTTCCCCATTTCTCCTTCCAGTTTTGTCAGTTTCTGTTTCATGTATTTTGAAACTCCATTTTCTTTAGGTCCTCTTCATAAAATGACACCTTTATTATGATGAGAACTTCGTTATTCCTGGTAACATATTTTTCTGTGAAATTTATTTTGTCTTATGAGGTTTGACAATTCAGTTCATGAACTCATCCTAGAAAAAGTGCTACATACCTCATTGCTGAATATCACTATGGTCACCTGCGAAGTACTTCCGTTGGGAAGCTGTGCACTGATGCCTGCACCTAGTCTACCCTTCAAAGCAATTTTGGAACTTTTTCTGGAATGGCCATCATAACTGTTGTCACATTATCCTTGATGTCCTGAATGTCATCAAAATGTCTTCCTTTCAATATTTCCTTTATCTTCAGGTAAAGAAAGAAGTCATTGGGGGCCAGATCAGGTGAGTAGGGAGGGTGTTCCAGTATAGTTATGGTATTTGTTTACTGGCTAAAAGCTCCCCCACAGACAGTGCCATGTGAGCTGGTGCATTGTCGTGATGCAAGAGCCATGAATTGTTGGCGAAAAGTTCACGTCGTCTAACTTTTTCATGCAGCCCTTTCAGCACTTCCAAATAGTAAACTTGGTTAACTGTTTGTCCAGTTGGTACAGATTTATAATGAATAATCCTTCTGATATCAAAACAGGTTAACAACATCACTGCAACCAGTTTGCGAACTTAATTGTCAGACCTTGAATGTTAATATAGCCATGCCAGCTCTCTTGTTACCAGTGTTAATATGGTGTATCTTTTCCTTGTGTTTTACTTTTAACCTATTTATGTCTTTATTTAAAGTGATTTTCTTACATACAGTTTGTGTTTTAATCTTGCTTTTAATCATATAAATATTTGCCTTAAATTTGGATCATTTAAACCATTTTTATTGTGATTTTTTTTTTAATATTGTTAGGTTTAAAATCTGCCACCTTGCTACTTGCTATTTGATTTTTATTGTTCTTATCTGTTCTTCCCCTTTTTCTTCTTTTCTGCCTTGTTTGACTAATTATTTTTTATCATTTTATTTTTTCTCCTCTGTTGCCTTAATAGCTATAATTATTTTTTATACCACTATAGAGGCTGCTTTATAGTATTCGTCTAAAACTTATTATAGGCTACCTTCAGGTGTAGTTATGTCACTTCACATCTAGCAAGCATAAGAATGTTACAACAGCATTTTTCTATCTCTCCCTTCTGGTATTTGTACTATTGTTGTCATACATTTCAGTTATATATAAATGCTGTGAAAGCCCTCATTGCATTTTTATTATTTTTGTTTAAATAATCAAGTTTCTTTTAAAATTATTTAAATAATGATAGGAAAAATCTTATATATACTCACAAAATGACCATTTCTGGTGCTTTACATTCCTTGGTGTAGTTGTATATTTTCATCTGATATAATTTTCCTATGCTTGAAAGACTTTTTTAACATTTCTTGTAGGCAAGTCTGTTGCAAATAAATTATTTCAGTTTTTGTAAGTCTGAATAAAAACATTTATTTAATTTCTTTTTGAGAGATGATTTTTCTAGGCATAAAATTTTCTTTAGAGATATTATACTATCTCTGCTGTTCTTATCTTTGTTCTCTATGTAAATTGTCTTTTTCTCCTACTGCTTTTAAGATTTTTCTGTTTATCACTGTTTTTGTGCAATTAGTTCATGATATACCTTCATGTTGTTTTCTTCATGTTTCTTGTGATTATCTTTGCTGAGCTTTTGATCTGTAGATTTTGTCACATTTGGAGATTTTTAAGTCATTATTTCTTCAAATATCATTTTTTTTTGTCCTCTCTCCTCCCCTCCTTTTAGAGACTAATCACACATATATTATACCACTTAATATTGTCCCACAGCTCACCGATGCTCTGTTCATTTTTGTTTTTATTCTTTTATTAAAATCTCTCTGGGTTTCATTTGTGATCATTTATGTTGGTATATCTGTAAGTTTACTAATATTTTCTTCTGCAGTGTATTACCTGCCATTGATCCTATCAAGTATATATTTACTCTCAGATACAGTTTTTATCTCATCTCATTATAGTTTTTACTCTTAAGTTCAATTTGGTCTTTTTTATACCTTCAAGGACACTTCACATGTTCAATCTTTCTTCTAACTTTTTGAGCACTTGGAATGCAGTTATAATATCCTCTTTAATATACTTGTCTGTTAAGTCCATCAACTGTTATCAGTTTTAAGTCTGTTTTGATTCATTGATTGTTCTTCTCATTATGTGTAATATTTTCTCTTCTTTTTAATACATGCTAATTTTTGATAGCATGCAAAATATTTTGATTTTTAACTTTGTTGGGTGCTTAAAGATTATGTATTCTTATAAATATACAGATAGTCTTTGACTTACAATGTTTCACTTACTATTTTTGACTTTGCAATGGTGCAAAAGCAATATGCATTCAGTAGAAACCATACTTCAAATTTTGAATTTTGATCTTTTTTTAGGGCTGGCAATATGTGGGATGATACTCTCTCAGTAATGAGCTGCAGCTCTCTCAGACATGTGATCCCGAAGGTAAATAACTGATCCTCTACAGTGTACTGTATTGCCAGCATGTTGTAGATACTGTGTTCTGAGCCAATTTAAGGTAGGCTAGTCTAAGCTATCATGTTTGGTATGTTAGATGTATTAAATGCACTTACAATCACAATGTTTTCAATTTATGATGGGACATAATTCAATTGTTAGTTGAGGAGCATCTGTAGTTGACTTTTGTTCCAGAATGCGTTTAAATTATTTGGAAACACTTTGATACTTTCATGTCTTGCCTTTATATTTCCTAGGCAGTACCAGAGCAGTGTTCATTCTAGGGATAACTATTTTCCATATTTAAGGCAAGACTTCTGAATTCTTTAACCAATTCCCCTATGAATTATGAGGTTTTCCATTCTGGCTCTTGGTAACAGGTATTATTCTAAGTCCTGTGTGAGATCCTATTCTTCTTCCCTCCATATGTTATTTGTTGATCCACACTGCTTAACACTGAATAGAATCTTCATGCAAATCTCTGGAGTTTTCTTTCTGTATACCTCTTCTCCTTGGTACTCTGGCCTGTGAAATTTAGTGTCTTGGTCTTCCTGACCTATCAGACATGTCTCCTCATCTCAGGGAATATTATGGTTTGAATATGTCACTCATTATTTATCCTCGTTGTGGTCAAGAGAATCTTTGTATCATTAGAGAAATGAACTTGTTCCTGTCATCTTAGTATAGCTTTACCTCAGCTTACACTGAAGAGTGAAAGAAAGACTTGGCCTTTTAGTTGTATATTAAAATCCCAGTTCAGTAAGTTCAACATTTCTCTGAAAGAGTTTTCAGAAATAGTTATTTAAAACACATGGAGACTACCAATGCAAATTCATCAGTGGAAACAAATGTACCATTGTAGCAAAGTATGTTGACAGTAGGGGAGACTGTTTACGTATGGAAGAAGTGGGTATATGGAAACTCTGTACTTTTCACTTGTTTTTGCTGTAAACCTAAAATTCCATTAGCAAATAAAGTTTACTAATTTTAAAAAATGGCACAATTTACGTATTCTAAATGAAGCTATCATTGGGAAAATCATTTGTCAAACAAAGAGTATCACCCCCAAAGAGTATCATGCTGCCAGTCACCAAAAATGAAAGAAGTAACCTGCACTAAATTTTCAAAATTTGGAAGTTAAGAATAGATTTCCAAAAATGTTTCCTGATATCTAAGCTTATGAAAATGAAACACATTGTCCATTAGCCTGTTTCAATTTACAGTATTGGGGTGAAGGAAAATATGAGAATAGAAGTTATTGAACTGCAGTGAAATTTGGTACTGAAATTGAATTTAGGTATTTATAAAATTTTTAAGAGAAGTTAAATGAAATACTAAAACCATTATGCAAATAATATACTCGAGTGTAGAAGTCTATGTATAAATACACATAATTGATTGTTATGAGACTGAGTAAAATATTGTGCCTTTTAGAAGATTTAAGAATGACTTGCTGTGCACCACATTGTAAAATATGAGTAGATATCACCATCTTAGCCCCCCAAAATGTATAGATTTTATTCTTCAACTATACATGCCATAGTAACTAATAAAAAATAACTGAGAAGCAATTCTTACACTTTGCAACCTTCATGTTTTAAATTTAAATTTGACAACACAATCTAAGATTTTATATATATTATGTATTATTTTATGTGCTAAAATCATATTTTTCATGGTGTGTTAGAGTAAGTTCACATTGTCTCTGTCTCTTAAGGATTGATTTTTAAATATTCATGATTTTTTTTTATTGTGATAAGACACAACATGAGATCTAACCTCAACAAATTTTTAAGTATACAATACAGTATTATTAACCTTAGGCACTATGTTGTACAGACGATCTCTAGAACTCACTCATCTTGCATAACTCAAACTTTACACCTATTCAACAGCAATTCCCACTTTCATCTCCTTCCAGCCTTGGAAACCACTATTTTGCTCTCTGTTTCTATGAGTTTGACTATTTGTGATACCTAATACAAGTAGAAGCATGCAGTATATGAGTATGTCTATAACTGGCTTATTTCACTTAGCTTCATATCTTAAACTGGTTGTTAAACCATTGACAGCTTGGATATAGTTCTTGGTAGGGGTATTTATACCATGGAAACTGAAAAACACTAGAAGTCAGGTCTTTTTATTCCCCCGAAAGAGAGCTATTTTACTAGAACATTCCTAAATACTAAAAATGTTTCTGATGGTTGATTTTTTTTTTTTTTTTTTTTTTTTTTACACCTTGCCAAGGAGAGTCATTTATATTACTTTGTCAGGTCACTGTAGGGATTTGGGGTTCTGATCTCAGACTAGGGGAAAAGACAAATATTTTTCTACTCAAGGCAGAGAGAGCCCGATGACCAGTACTCCCAATTGACTGGTGACCATGGAGATTTGCTTTAGATATATGGCATATTGTCTGGTCTATTCTAGCTTGGAGAACCACTGGAGCATGCATACTGCTGAGTCAGGGGAGGCTCCCACTCTATACTATTTCAGGAGAGTAAAATAGCCCAGGAGAATATAAAGTTTAAGATGTTGATGGGCTAGCAGCCATCAAAGAAAGACCCTAACATGTGGAGACTCTAGAGGTAATGCCTGGGCAGGTGGCTTCAGCTTCCTAAGGGGAAAAGGACAATGAAAGCTGAGTTTGCTGACGGAGCAATATTATTTCATTCTTCTTTGGACACAACTACAATGCTTGTTTTTGAACATATACGCATGGATCTGTAGACACACATGCACCTTTAAGACCTGATCTATTTTATGCAAAACAATTGTTTCTCTCCCCAGATGGAGTTGTGGAGATATGTAGTTTATACCATTTAGGAGAAAAATAATTTCTCATAAAAAGTCAAATGAAATGGGCCAACTCCATGGTTAGTGCTGAAGTAGAGAGATCTGTGAAGAGAAGAAATGTCTGAGACATTGCTTGTACGGAAATGTCTAGGGTAGGAGGGCACCTCGATTAGGGGTTTCTGGACTCTACAGGAAGAGGAGGCCATCATAGCAGGTTGTTGTTCCAGAGATATCCTTCTATTGTAACTAATTATTCTGTGGATAGTTTCTATTCTTTTAGAATATACGTATGGAAAAAAACCGTGTGGTAGGTCACCCAGGTGTGGTTTACCAGGAAGCCGGTGAAACAAGTTTATAGAATCCCTTGAGGATGCTGTAGCAATATATTCAGATGGTCATACACTTTTGTAAAGTTTTAAATAGCAGGCTATTATTACTGCATTCAGTTGAGATCACTGTCCCTTTCTACTGCAACTTCTCCTCCATCATATTATAGTTCCTGTCCTTTCAGGTGGTGTTGTGGCCGTGGACATTCATGTGGCCCTTCTAAGGGGAAGTTGAGTTGAAAATACGTTATTTTAACTACAATTTGAAAACATAATTTTAAATATTTTAATATAACAGAAAGCAATTTGACTTGATTTTCAATAATATCCAACGTTTATTTAATAGGCCAAAATTTGTGTTGAAATTTTGGCCAAAGAGTGCTTTCAACTCTAAGGTTAACAGTCAATAATATTTTTTAATGGATAAACTAAATTAGAAATATAATAGTACGTTGAAAATATTATCTAAGTAACAATAACTACTAGGTAAAATGCCTGGATTTTTTGTGGGAGTACTTTGATAGACTCTTTGGATACAGGGCTTCCTGATCTTATGAGAGGGCTAAGGGTTGGCAGAGGACTAACTTTCTCAGCGTGAGATACTTGAGATTATAGGGGTGAGAGATGCATACTTCGAGTCTGATTTGGTTTGGTTAATTCAGGAAGAGAAGGGAAGAGAAGACAATAAATATATTGTGAGTATCTGAGGAAAACTTTTACACAGGCTGGCAACTCAGAAACTATAAAGGAAAAGATAGATCTATGTGGCTATATACACCGTATAAATTTTTTGCATGCCAAAGATATTGTAAACAACATAAAAACTTAAGGAATATTTTGGGAAATACATTTGCATAATATATGAGGTGAATGGACAATATTAGTGAAGTATAAACTGTTTCTATAAAATAGTAAAAAAATAATAATCCCATGAGAAATGAATATAAAAAAATAATTTGTAGGAAAGACAATGGCTGGGAAATTTACACTCAGTCTTGTTGTATTTAGGGAAACAAAAATTAAATTAACAGTGAGATCTCATTTCACTTTGATCAAATTGGCAGATAGTTAAATTAGTGATAATTCCTTATGCTGGCATGGAAGCTGGGGAAAAGTGTGCACTTATGTAATTGAAGTAAAAATATGAGTTACTATTTTGTCAAATTTACATGCCTTTGGACCCTATTCCTAACTAATCGTGATCACATAACACCTACTGATGCTTTCTGCAAAAACTCATTATGCTGTTTCCTTAAAGAAAAGTGATGTTTTCTAATAGCTGAAAATAACAGGCTTGGGTTTATCATTTGGTTTTACCTTTAGTTGTTTAAATAAAATTTTGCTACCAAAAAAAAAAAAAATATGAGTTACTGTGATCTTTTAAATGAGCAATCTAGCAGAATCTGTATGTACATATAAACTTTGATCCAACAATAAAACTCTTGGGAATTTATTCTAAATAAATTATAACACTAGCATACAAGGATTTCTGAGTATATTTATAGAGCTATACAGTTGGCAATAGCAACAAAGAGGAAATTAAGTTAATACCAATAAAGGGGAATGATTAAATAAATTGTGGTATATCCACTGCAAAGACTGTGGTACATCCATTTCAAAGAATATTATACATTCATTATAAAGAATGGGTTAGAGCTTTACTCGTTCACTAGCAGAAATTTCCATGATATATTGTGATATAAAAATACAAGTTGCAGGAATGTATATAAAATATGACCACATTAAAAACAATGACAAAAATGCCCTTGGCAATATATGTGTGTATATATATATATATATATATATATATATATATATATATATATGTAGAAAAGTGTGGAGATAAACACATAGGTTATTTGCATTGGTTACTTGATGTGTTGGTCAGGCAAATAAATGAAGAAATGAGAGGCCAAAAATAAGACTGTAAGAACCAGGAAGTTCCCAGATTAAAAAACAAACAAACACCACAGGTTATATGATTCAATTCATGCAAAAGTATAACTACATATGTGTGTGTAAATGTGTGTGTACATGTGAGAAAGGGAGAGATGTTTTACATTATGGTCACTTTTATGGATTAAATTGTATCTCCCCAAAATTCATAAGTTGAAGCCCTAACCCCCAATGTGACTATATTTTGAAACAGGGCCTTTAAAGAGGTAATTATGGTTAAATGAAGTCACAAAGATAGGGTTGTAATCTAAGAAGATGAACAGACGTCAGGGATGTGTGTGTACAGAGAAAGGGCCATGTGAGGACACAGCAAGAAGGTAGCCATCTGTAAGACTAAAAGAGAAGCCTCAGAAGAAACCAAACCTGCCAAAACCTTGATCTTGGACTTCTAGCTTCCAGAACTGTAAGAAATAAATTTCTGTGGTTTGGGTAATCCAGTCTGTGGTATTTTGTTATAGCAGCCTTAGGAAACTAATAAAGCTTTAAGAAACTAAATTGTTAATGTTAGTTGATTTCAGGTGATTTTTGTACTTTTTCCTTAGGTATGTCTATGCTATATGATTTTTTTTTAAACAATGAGAATAAATTATTTATAAAGTCATTATTTAAAACATTTAAAATGAGATCAAAATAAAATAAATAGAAGATAGTAAGCACTGGAATTAAAAGGTCATGTAATCCAACCAGACTCAGCAAAATGGAAAACTAAAGTCTTGTCTCATATAGTAGTGAATAGGAGCATACATCCCAAAGAAGCTTAAAAAAAAGTGTGTAGTGAGGAGGTATTAGAACAGCTGCTCAGAGAGAAGCAGAGATAGAAAACAGACAGTCCTGGAGGAAATAAAAAAAACAACAAAACGTTTTGTCCAGTTTCTGTGTGGCTTGGTGTGGTACCTTATTACTGTTTTCAGATTACCCTGAGATTTCACATATCTTTTCAAGACTTCATTTCCTAATAACTTGACTTGAATCTCTGCCTTGGAACCCAAGGTTTACTAGAAAATATTCAAGACTTAACTTTTTTTCGTTACAGAGAAATCTGATTACCATTGATTAAAAAGTTTGGTAGACTTGAGAATCTGGTTTATAGAACATCCCAAGTGTTGCCCTCCACCCCATCCAAGAAACAAAGCCTCTCAGTTTTCTGAATTTCTCACATTTAAAGGCCTGTGCCTCCACTCTAACATTGCCACTCAATGAAGCCATCATTGTTACCTTCTATTTGGTCTTAATGTAGTAAGACTAAGGACAGTGGTCCCCATCAACTGAAAGATAAACTAAAGGCAATATTTATTTGAAAAAAGATTTGGTTGAACAAAAGATTTCGGAGCTGATGTTTTCTGTTAAATCTGCAGAATAAAAGCTATATGCAGCATCTTTAGGATTTCCCTGAAGGCCTACAATGAGATCAGCATTTTGCTTCAGGTTTTGTTGAGTCAGTCAAGCTTCAGAAGCTGATGTTATTGTGATCTAGTTTGTTTCTTGACATGTTCCTGCCTCATTACTTCCAATATATCTTGCAGGATCTGCTGGACAGAATTAGTCAAGGTTCTCCCTGTCCAAGAGCCTGAAATGCCTCATAGACCTTTGTGCCTTTAATGGGTTTTCCGTTTTGATGGGTTTGTCTGTTTGTGCTTATCTTATCCATTAGTTCTTCAGCAACTGCTGATGAAATTGGGTCACATTTTGCTATTCTCTTCACATATCATCAACATTTACCACCTGGCGTTTGCACGAGGTTTAACTTATACGTCTCTCTTCCCTCTCGTCTTTTACTTACATAAATTCTTCCCTGCTTTTCGTCAAGGTCATGTCTTCCTTTCACTCTGAAGCATTTTCTGATCAATCTTAAGGTTAAGCCACTGCCCACTTTTGACTTTCTCGAATACTTGGAGTTTATTCCACACAATTTAGTTGGACATTTGGTTGTGAAGATAATGGAGCCTGTTTATAAAGCTATCGTGAAAAAAACAACAACCCTCCAAACCTTAAAGAAGGGCCTCAGGTAGACCTGTAGATGGCCCTGTAGATGGGCTACTCACTGGTCTCAAAACCGCAGCTTGGGATATAGTCACAGTAGAATGTTACTGAAGTCTCCTAATTCTGTGCCAGAAAGAAGGGAAATGATGATATGCAGACCACAAATACCTATTGTTCTAGATCCTTAGGCTGGGTCTGTTATTTACCTTTGAACAAGACTGCCCTCAGGGACACATCGTGATGACTGCATCGTACCTTGGAGTCCCTAAGTCCTTAAGATTTTTGTTTATTGAAAGTCTTAGGTGTGCATGTAGAGTTAACTCCCTTCCCCGAACCCAAAGCTATTAAATATAAAATGTAAAAAAACAGGGAAGGACTGCCATCCTAATAAAACTAGATAACAACTGAAACCTACAGTTTGTGACAACATTTTGCCTGATATAGAAACATGGTTTAAATTGAGAAAGGAGGCTGAACTCTTATTACAAGTTTTCAGCTTTTTAATTACACATGTGTTTCTCTAAATAAAACTTACAGTGTCCTGAAGGGAGGAGAAGGAAAGAAACTGGAAAAAAAGAAATGTGTTAAACAGTTTTGGAGATATAAACCAAAACAAATGAGGAAAAAACAAATTATCCTTTGTGTTTAAACTTGTTAACGATGGAGCTTTCCTGTGAGTTATGGGATCACATACTGACATTTTCCCAGGGAGAATGGAGAACAGATTGGGGCACAGATTATATATACATACAAATGTATATATATATCTGCCATATGGGACTGTGCATCCAAATGCAGCTGCTTGAAGAAAAACTGGGCCCAACATGTGGAAAACCCGTTCTAAATTCAGTCAAGGCCAGTGTGTTTGATGAGTTATTTGATGACATCACCCAAAACTGTCTATCTCCAGATTTGTACTTAAGGCAAGATAATGAAATGTTTTTATTGCTTACCCTAGTATTACTTGCAACCTACTGTATGAACATGGGTATTCTATTACTTGCTACCAAATGCACTTCTTCTACACAGACCCTAGATAGACCCATGGCTAATGCCCATGTTATTTTTTCTGATATCCTTTCTTCACGAATATTTTCTTGCTGCTTCTGCAATGCAAATGGGGTATAGCTCACCAGTGTCTTATTTTTAGGGTCATTATACGTAATATAAATATATATATTTAGCATATATTCACATATATACTGTTTCTAATTTTACACTATTGAACATATAAAACCTATGCTAGCTACATAATTTAAATCACCTTACATTTCTTCAGCCTCTTGCACTTTATTTATCTCTTTGAATGTCTTCCTACCCCTTTCCCTGTCTTCTCATTCCAGTCTTAATATAGGAGTACGCAAGTAGGCACAAGAATCGCTGGCTTAGATATTTGAAGATAATGTTACTTTTCTGTTGGGTTAGGTTGGAGAATCGTATAATAATAAGACTGTTTTGTGCCAGCATGGTGTTTACATGTAACACCTCCTAACAAGATCCAAAAGGATGAATGAAGTGAGGGACAAACTACGTATTTTTAACACAAGATCTAAAGTCTGATTTTCAAGCTCTTTCTCACTACATTTACTTCAGACTTTCAAAGAAACACTCACTTATTCTTTAAAAAACATAAAGCTTTAAGCAGTAAATAAAGCACAACAGGTTTTTACTCAAAGGTTACAGATGCTTCGTACTTTTTCGGACTTACTTTTTAATTTCAATTTTTAAAAGCTCAGCAGTAATTTAGAATCATCTCTTTTGAAAGTATCTATCATATGGTAGTTGGAAGAGATAAGTTTTGTCATGCTTCAATTCCCTTATTAACTCATTTCAACAACATGTTTTAAGCACCGCAATCATCCAGGTTTGGCAATAGTTTCTAGAAATAGAATGATGAACTTGACAGGCATATGGCGTGTTGGAGAATGGAGCTAATGAACAAAAAATTCTGAGTGCAATGAGTATGTGAAAGATCTAATGGGAACATAGAGGAGAAGATTCCATCCTGATCTGGATTGCCAGGGAGAGAGGGCTTTTCTGCCTCATTTTCATATTGAAAAGGATGCCTATGATTACATTGAGTCCACCTGTATAATGCAGGATAAGCTTCTTAAACCCAGCTGATTAGCAATCTTAATTCCCTCTGCAAACTTAATTCCCCTTGTCATGTAACATAACATATTCACAGGTTCCGGGGATGAGGACATAAATGTCTTTGGTGGGGGCCATTATTCTTTTGCCACAATACTTGATGACTAGGAATCATCTAGAAGAGGATGAAGAGGATTTTAGCTCAGTATCCATTACAGACTTGAATGGTATACATGAAGAAAGACTGGCACATACAATTAGAAGCCCAGTTTGGAAAGTCTGATAGAGGAAGGAGGTGAGTTTTTAGTGAGTTCTGCCCACATTTTGCAACCTCTATAATCTCCATGCAACTTATAGTTCCTTAGTAGATATTCTCTGCCATTACCTTGCAAAGTTTTTCTAAACACAAACAGCTTACTATGTGGTCAACAACTCAAGGGGAAATCTATACAGTTGTGGTTTTCTTTTGTAGTTTTGTTTATTTTTGAGTGAGCTCCTATAAATTCCTTCTTCCTTTCTGGTACCCAGCTTTTCAAATTCTAGTCACCTGAGCAACTATGGTTATTAGAATAATCTCCTACAAATGTCCATGTCCTAATACCTGGAACCTGTGGATATGTGAAGTTGAATTAGGATCCTGATGCATTTCCCCAGGAACTTGATCCCGCCATTACAGAAGAATGGAAACGCGGATCCAGGAAAGGCCAGGTTTAAGCAGAAGCAGTTTTATTACAAAAGTGTAAGAGACCAGGCGTAAAAGGGTTCTCTGTTAGGTATGGCCAGAGGAATGAGTTGCTGGAGACCAAGATTGGTCTATTAGAATTTATTTGGCGTGATTGAGCTGTGGGAGTTCAGGCTGGAGCAGAGGGAAAAGATCATAACCTCCCGGAGCAAAGAGGGGTATGGAGTTTTATAGGAGGGACTAAATGAGGCGGTTTCCCCTTCAATATTTCATGGACAAAAGGTTTCAGGGCACGACCAAGCACTCCACCTCCACACCCTGATCCCAGGTCCTTCCAGACCGCCCAGGCCCACTGATCACAGGCCCCTAGGAGATAAAGCAAGACAGGATCAAGACAAGATGGCTTTTAAGATAAGGTTTCTGTTCCTGGCCTAAATATGGCTTAACACTCTCCTAGGAGAGGGGATCTGAAATGGAATGTCCTCTCCGCCCCCAATCAGGTTGGGCAAAAGAAAGATGACATAGAAGTGTAACCTAGAAAAGTGGGTTTAGAGGTGGCTACGGGAGCTTGGGCGCCCCTTGCGGAGACTTGGCAGTGGCCCGGTGCTCTGGAGTTGCTCTCTTGGGGCCCCTCCTCTTGACTGCTGCTGCAGTGCCCAGCTGAGACTGGGGAGGGGAGGCACAGAGCCAGGCAGCAGAAAAGTGGTGGGCTACTCCTGGCTGCCTCGTCAAATACATTACACGAGAGTGGGCCCTTCTCCACCCAATATCCAGGTTCTTGGCTTCTCGAGCAAAGAATTGAATGAGATATCAAGGTAGTGAAAAAACAGTTTATTAGAAAAAAAGTACTCTTCAGAGAGCTAAAAGTGGGCCTGAGTAGAAAGCAGTGGCTCAAGGCCATTATTAAAAGAGAAAGTACACTCCAAAGGGTGTGGAGAGGGCCGGAGCACAGGCAAGGCTGGAGAGAGGTGTGGTTTGCAGGAGTCTGGGGGTTTTATCTGGAACAGGCTGTTCCTCTCCAGGTGTGGGACCACTCGATTGACACCTGTGATAGACAAGAGGCTATTACCTTATCTCTTCAGACTGTGTATGTTTTCTGCAATTTGAAATTCTTAATTACAAAGTGATTGGCTCCCTTCCAGGCTGACAGTTTTGGCCGGTTTTTCAGCTTCAATGACTTTGTTACAAATTGAATGGCCCTCCCTCTCTACCTTTGAGCCGATTACTCTGGCTGGTCCTGCAGCTTGAATCTATTAGCTAGCTATCAAATTTATTTCCTCTGGCTTTGTTATGGTGTCTGCCTTAATCCCCTCTACCATGGCCATTTTCCTGACTGCCTATAGTTTTTCTATCTCCAAGTCCTATGACAAAACATATTTTGCAGATGCAATTAAGGTGACAGGCTTAGAATAGGGAGAGTATTCTGGATTATACAAGTATACCCAATGTATTGTGTATAACGGAATGGTAAGTCTAATACCAGTTACTCTAAATGTCTGAAACTACCTCTATATTAAAATAAATTGCTGATTTCTGGTATGGTATTTTTTTTCTTTGTTTTTTCTCTGAGAGCTTTTGGATACATGTCTTTGTTTCCAGGACTCTGAAATTTTAGGACGTGACTTGGTCTGGGTGGTTTTCATCCATTGTGCTGGACAAATGGTAGGCCCTATCAGTTTGGAAACTCATGTCCCTAAATTCTGGGAAATTTCTTTAAAATATTTATTTGATAATGCCCTTCTCATTGTACAATGTGTTCTGTTTCTTGAGTACATGTTGCTGTTGGTTGCTAGTGTTCGAATTATATCCTTACTGATTTTTTGTTTAGTTCTTCTCTCAATTGCAACAAGGTAAGTGTGGGGACAGAGTACCAGAGAGCAGTTTCCAGGCTCTTGGCCTCACGTGGAAAGGTGCTGGCTCGATTATTAGATGGCCATCAGCTGTGGCTGGGTGGCCATCAGCTGGTACCGCTTAGCCATTAGCCACTAATATAACTGCTGTGACTAAGCTAGGGGTGGGTTGGTTGGTTGGCAGAGAAGCAGACGGCGGATTGCGGATCGTGTGGCTTCTGCTTCCTGTCTCCAACCCAGCCGCCAGCAAGAATATAGTGGTATAACTCTCCTGTCTATGGCTCTGGTGGTGTTCCTTTTTGGCCTCACCATGTCCTGCGTTCTGATGCACAGAGCGGAAGCAGAGCCCCTGCCTGACAGTAGGTATTAACATAAGCAACTGTGATCATGGATTTGTCTATTTCTTCCTTTAGTTCTGACAGGTGCTGCTTTGAGTATTTTGAAGCTCACTCAGGTGCATATACCTTTAGAAATATTACCAATAAGAGCTAATGGTACTTAGTGAGAAATTTCCCTCTTAGTCTTTAGTAATGCTTCTCTTCTTGAAGTTTACTTTTTCTAATACTAAAGTAGCCTCGTCAGCTTTCGATGAATTTCTTCATTTTTTGTAGTGCAGGTCTGCTGGTGGTGAATTCTCTTAGCTTTATTTTATTTGCAAATGTGTTTATGTTACCCTCTTTCTTGAAGTGTAGAGTTCTGGGTTTACAGTTTTTATTTCTTTCAGCACTTTAACGGTATCATTCCTCTGTCTTTGGTCTTTCACTATTTTTTTTAATGAGAAATCAGTCATTCATATCATTGATTCTCTGTGGTTCTTTTTTCATTGTTATTGGTTTTAAAGGTTTCTCTTACTAAGAAAAAAGATTAAAGAAGAAAAATGAGTCATGCAAAGAAATTTACTTAACACTTCGTGAAGTGGACAGTCTTTCTGAGAACGGCAAATTAGGGCAGCAAGCAAGACGCTTTTATAGGATAAAGAATAAAAAATAAGGAAGAAACAAATAGAAATATCTGATTGGCTGGTGCCACATAGTCAGCCTTGTTTGGGATAAGAAGGCCCAGAGTTGGCTTGGCTTTTGGGGAATGGCTAACTGGATAGACTGGGTTTCTGGTCAAGCACAGCATTTACAAAGACATGAAAATTATCTAAATTTTGATTTACTGACATGGCACTCAGGGTAAATTGCTCCATTGTGGACCTAGAAAGTTATCTCAACATGCTTTACCTTTGATTTTCAGCAGTTTGAATATGATATGACTAGGTGTTTCTTTGTATTTTCTTTTTTGCTAAGCTGCTTGCATTTATGTTTTTCACCAAATTGTGCAAATTATCAGCTAATTTTTCTTCAAAGATTTTCTGCCCCATTCTCTCATCTCCTCTTGGCACTTCAATTAGATGGATGATAGGCTTTCAGTACTTCAGTGAGGCTCTGTTAACTAATAGCAATCTATTTTTTCTGTGCTCCAAATTGGATAATTTAAATTGATTAAACTTAAAATGTATTGATCTTTTCTATTGCCATACACAATCTACTATTAAATTTCTCCATGAAAGTTTTATGCTCAATTATTGTAGTTTTCAATTCTAGAACTTCCATTTGGTTTATTTTCATAATTTCCATTCTCTATTGAGATTCCTTATATGTTTAATCTTTATGACCATTTTTTCCTTTAAGCCCTTAAACAAACAGCTGTTCAGATGCTAAAAAAATTTTTTTTTCCTGCTAATTTTATCATCTCAGATTCCTTTCCTATTGATATTCTTAACAATGGATCACACAATGATGTGCTAGGATGAGTCTACAGGAGGTCTGAAGTGTTTACCAAGCCCCTCTAAATTGGGAATCTCACACTCCAAATGTTGTTTGCTCTGTGGTGAGTAGCAGCTGGCATCTCTATTGACTTCTTTCAGCTTTGCCAGTTGAGGTTTTCCACTGATCCTCATAAAGTCTCCATGTTTATATGCAGATTTTAGAGTTCCCTGCTATGCTTACATCTTTTCTGATGTTCTGCTCAATTTCTACTCTCAGATCCATCCTCTGATATCGCAAGCTTGAGTGCTAACCTCTGCATCATGAGAACTGGAGTGTCTTTAAGGATTAAAGCTCATGTTTATAAAAAAATTCATCTTACTCTGAATGCTTCATTTCCTTCAAAAGCCATATTCTCTCTAACGTTTCTCTCCGTTTGATTACTCTCCAGTGCCCTCAAGGAGTTTAAAATTTTTTTTTTAACAGTTTATAGTTGTTATCCGTGAGAGGGTTAGTTGAATACTGAATGCTGACTCTCACAATGACTTTTATTTATTTTTCTAAACCACTTCCTGAGATATGATCAACATATTAAAAGCTGTACATATTTAATGTATATAACTCAGTGAGTTTGGAAATAAGTCTACCCTTGTGAAACTATCACTATAATCTATGCCTTACACACATTCATCACCTCCAAAAGTTTCCTCCATCTTCTTTATTTTATTATTATTATTACTACTATTTGTGAATGTGTGTGTGTGGTGGGGAAGATAAGAACACAACATAAAATCTATCCTCTTAGCAAAATTTTAAGTGTATAATCCAGGATTGTTAAGTATGGGCACTGCTAAACTGTACAGCAAAACTTTAGGATTTACTCGTCTTGCATAACTGAAACTTTGTGTCCTTTGGCTAATACCTCCCAATATCCCACTCTCCCAGACATTTATTTTTAATTACATTCTTCTAATTGAGTCTTACTAATGTATTGACAATCCCTGGTATATAAATTTAATTCCAGCAATGATTTTATAGTTGTTTATTCTGGGAGTTTATCAGTGGATTCTTTAGGTTCTGCATAGACAATACTATCATGTGTGAAAAATTATATTGTATTTTTCTCTTCCACTGTTTTATACCTTTTAGTAATAAGATGATTTTCAAATGTTTGACATTAATGTACTGCTAAGAATAGTAGAATAACAGCAGTGATAGTAATATATATTATTGCTTTTGATGTCAAAAGAAACAATTTCAACATTTCAATATTGCGTTGCTTGCTGTAGCTTTTTATAGGTAACCTTTAAGTAAACTTCTTTATAGTAATGAATGAATGGCAAGTATTTTATGGCATCTGTAGAACTAATCATTACTTTATTCTTTTTCAGTTTTTTAAAATGGCAAATTACATTAATTGCCAGTAATTAATGTAAACCAGTTTTGCTTTGCTGGGAAAATTCCAATTAAGTCACAATATAGTGTCTTTTTCATTCATTGCTAAATTAGGTTCATTACTATATTTTTAGATTTTTTGCATCAGTGTTCGTGAGTAATATTTCTCTGTAATTTTCCTTGCATGCTCTCCTTATTAAGCTTTGTTATCAAGATTATATTTGTTTCTTACAAAGAGTTGGAGACTTCACTGTTTTCCTGTAGTCTATCATAGTAGGTATAAAAATGCAATAATTTGGTTTTGGGTTTTTTGATTTACCTGTAGAATTGTCTGGAAAAATATTAAACTATAAGTTCATTTTTCTTAATGTTTATAGGACTTAAAGGGTTTCTATTTATTTTTTAGTAAATCTTGGAAAATTAAAAATTTTTTAGCAACTTAGCAATTTCACCTAAATCTCTAATGTTTATGGAGATATAGTCATAATATCCTTTTGTTATTATGCTTAAAATATCTGCTTAAAATATGCTGCATTCATAATTATGTGAATTTTGCTTTTTAATTCCTAATGTGTATTTGTACCTTGTTTCCTTTTTGTTATAGTATATTTTTGCAGAGGTTTGTCAGATTCATTATAGATTCTGAAGAACCAATTATTCATGTTATCTTTTCACACACATACACACACACGCACACACACACATAATATTTTGTTAAGTTTTCCTCTTATGTTTATCATTTCATTTCTTCTATTTTTCTTGGGACTGTTCTTTCTTAGTGTCTGTTAGTCTCTTAATGTGGATGTCTAATGCGAGATTTTCAGCATGTCTTCTTTTATAACGGAAGCCTATGAAACTACATTTTTGTGCATAGCCGTGATAGATGCAGCCTATAAATATTCTTGTAGTATTTTCCTTGTAACTCAATTCCAATTTTTTCTAATTTAAATTATGATTTTTCCATGATTCATTAATTTTTACAAGAATGTCATCATTGAATTATTTGATTTTTAATTTTCTTATGGATAGAAACTTTATAATGCAAATCTTTCCAATTTCTTGAGACTTGCTTATTGACCCAGTGATCAATTTTCATAATATTCGAGCCATCCTTAAAAGACTGTATTTTCCATCTGTTGTGTACCATTAGTTCAAACTTGAAATTATGTTCTTCAACTTCTATTGTTTCTTGATTTATAAATTAATGAGATGCCTATGAAAAGGTGATTTTTAAAATTTCTTTAAAATTTCTGTCATTCGGAGCTGCCTTGGATGCATCCACATTTAGAAATGATAAATCTTCCTGACCTATGTCATTTCTAGGAATTTTTTTTTTTTTTTGCCATAAAGGTTATAATTTCTGATGTTAATAAACTCATACAAGGTTTATGTGACTAACATTTGCCTTATATATTTTTATTTTTCTTTATCATTATGTTTTAAATGGATGATAATAGTTGGGGTTTTTTTTAACTTCACTTTGATAAATTTGTCTTTAAATGGAACATTTCTCCATTTACATTTATTATTATTACCTTTATTTTGGATTTGTTTGTGCCATATTATTTCATACTTTCTATTTCTTCTACCTTTTCTATGTTTTCTCTGCTTCTCTATTTTTGCTTTGTATTTTGGTTTGTGTGTCTTTTTTTCCCTTCACTTTTTATTCCTCTGTTTATGTGGAAGCTGTATAATCGATGTGCCTTTCATTTACAGTTACTATATTAGACATTTTAATACCCATACTTAATTTTTCAAAATCACAAGTTGATTAACATTTTACCTTCTTCCTGAACAGTTTGAAGCTCTTATAACATATTAACATTCATCACACCTCTCCCCTCTTACTGTGACTTATTTCTATCCCATTTGTTTTTAACTCCACATAACATTTTATATGTTTTATGTACTCAGTGTGTATTCAAAGTAACCTACATAAATATCTTGTTTTCAGTTCAGTACTCCTTTACACATTTCACATGTCCATTTTGGGTTACCTTTCTATTGCTTGAACCTTTTAAATTTCTTGGTTCTTTTGGTGGAAAACTCGTATGTTTTTATATGCTTGATAAATGCCTATATTTTATCATAGTGCTTGGAAAAGTTATTTTCTCTAGGAATATAATCCTACCTTGACTGTATTTTCCCTAAACACATTTATTTATTATCTGGGTGTCATCCCTGCTATTGAGAATCCAGCTGTCAGTCTCATTGTTATTCCTATTGGGCAATTTGTCTTAATCATTTTCTTTTTGATTGTTCTTAAAATCTTCTCTTTGTCTTTGGTGCTCTGAGATTTTTCACTCCATTAAGTCATAGTATGGATCATTCATTCATTTATTCATTCGTTTTCCTCTGGATTCACTGAATGTTCTGAATCAGCAAAATGGCATCCTTTTAAACTCTTTGGAAGACATCTCAGTAACTATTTTTTCAAAAATTGCTTTTTTCTATTCTATATTCTCTCTTATTCTGGAACACTTCTGTTCCAGAAACTTCTCTCTCTGTTTTCATGTCTCTTAAATTCTTTTTTATATTTTCATTTCTTTGTCTCACTTGTATCACACACACACACACACACACACACACACACACAAATAGTAATATATAGAAAGTATTATATATGTATATATGCTTAATGTATAATCAACTATTTAATCCAGCTATCAATTAAAAAATTTCAATTATATGGATTTTTATTTTATAAGTTTCATTTGGTCATTTTTACAACTTCTTATTTCGTATGTTGTCAGTTTTGCCTTTTATTCTTCATATTTATTTTATGTTCTTATTTTTATGTTTGGACACTTTACACTTCATATTTTAAAATATATTCTAAAACATATTAGATTTATCTGTGTTGATACAAACTCCTTGATGGGAGGGGCTTTGATTCTTTTGCTCACTATTATACGGGTATTTTCACAGCATAGAAGACTGCCAAATAGAAGACACTCAGTAATTCTTTGTCGGATAACTTAATGATAAAACATATTCTATCTGATAGTTCCAATTCTGAAATATTTGTGTTTCTGATTCCCTCCTGCTTTTTCTCTTGGTTCTTGTTCAGGGTGCTTTGTTTCCAGAAAGTTTGTTATTCTTTATTTAAGCTCATTATCCTAGGAACTTACTTTATAAAAGGTGTAGCCTCCAGAGAGGATTTGTGTTTATTTTTGCCTGCTTCTTGGATGCACTACCAATTTGAAACAACTTTAAACTAAATTATTGGTGTTTTGTTTTTTAGACCAGCTAGGTGAGATGAGTATAGGTTGCAAAATCTGATGCATGCAGGAGGTTTTTGTTTGTTTGATTTCTCTTGTCTTCCTCTTCCCATCGTCAAAGTTCAAGTCAGTGTCTGGTTGCCTTCCTAGTGGTTTTGGGAAGACATATTTTTAGTCTGTCTATACATTGAGAGTTAATTCTCTAAATCAGTACTACTGTTCAGTAGAAATTTAATTTGATATATATATATACACACATATATATATGGTAAAGTATTCTAGTAGTCACATTAAAAAGTAAAAAGAAATAGGTAAAATTAATTTAGTCATGTGTTATTTAATGTTATTTTAATACATAATGTAGAAATTATTAATGAGATTTTTATTTTTTTGTACTGTCTTTGAAATGTGTACTACATTTAGAATGCATAAATTCAGACACTTATTTTTTTAGAAGAACTTCATCTATGTTTGTATTTTTAAAAACTTACAGTTGAATAGTAGATTTGAATATACAAGTTTCCCAAGATAGCCATACATTTTCAAATAACTGAATTGAGTATCAGTTTTTAATTTAAAATTAATTTAAATTAAATACAATTAAAAACTCAGTTCCTCAGTCTCACTGGACAGATTTCAAGTACTCAATGGACACATTGGCTGGTGGCTGCTCTATTGGATAACGCAATTCTAGGGTCTCAATTTATGGGGGCTTCTTGGATGAGACATCTCCATCTAGGCAGGCCCTACTTCTTCTCTTGTGTGCCCTGAATACTGTGTCATTAATAACCACGTTTCAAGGCCAAATATGTATGACAGATGCCCTTGTGGAATATTTGCATTCAGTGTTCCTCTCTCCCATTCATACTCAGGTTTCTGTGTGTGTGTGTGTGTGTGTGTGTGTCTGTCTGTCTCTGGGGGGGGGGGCGGAGTGGAGGTTGAAACATTTCAAACTTCTTTTTTGACATGTTATTAATATATTTTAAATAATGTTTTTTAATGCTTTATTCTATATTAAAACAAATGTTTCAGTCGGAAGTCAATTATAGTACCTAGTCTTCAGTTGTCTCTGAAAAGGAAGTTTGAATCATTTGATCCCAGAGGAAAAAACAGAAATGTTTATTCTTCAAAAATACGTAACTGTACCTTCTCAAATAATCCTAGGTCTTATAGGTGGGAAAGTAATTTATATAATAGAAATGAAAAACTACATACTATTTAAATGGAATATTCCACACCAAAGTATACTGTTAGTAAAATATTATAGTTCTCCTCTTATTATTAAGGTTAATAATGGTATCCTATTTGTTGCTCTTGAAATATTGAACAAGTGGGAAACTGTAAATCTTTTAAAATAAAAATAGCATCCACCATGAAAGGTTTATGTATTCACTTTGAGAAACAGCACACAGGAAGTAGTAAATGTGATTGAGAATAAGTTTCTTATAATCTCTCTTATAACTCTTGAACTTACTGCTATTGCTCTTTATGTTTTAATGCTAACATTCTTTTACTTTCCATACCTATAACTCTTCTTTGTTTGTGACATGTGGTGCACACAGAGACATAGAAGTCTGTGTTATAAAATGAGGTTAGTTGTCTATTTACCTGAATGGAAAAAAGTTTCCACTTTCATTATAAAACTCTGTTCAATATAAAATGTACAATGCCTGAGCTATTGAACATCAGTATTCTTAATAGAAACATGGACTTTTATATGCTGAAAAGGTAGGAATATAGTATCATAAAGCATTTGACAACTAATTTATTTGCCTAACATGCAAATTGGTAGCATAAGTAAATTGATGTCTATAATAGAAGTACCCAGTTCCTTGGTACAGTTTGTATCATTTATTTATACCTTTGATAAATGTTCCATGAAGGAGGTTTCATTAGGTAGTTCATTAGTTTAGTGATGATTTATTGAACAACTAATATAGGCTAGGTGCAGCTTTGAAAGGAATGCACAAATGAAAATACATGTTTTGTCCTTTTGGAGAAAATGAAAATGTGCATTTTAAATCATGGTTTCCTAAACAAACAAAGAAAGGTATGAACACTTTTTAATAACTTGAATGTATACCATGAAGTTTTCTTCTTTTTCTCTCGCAATCAGTAGTTGGATATCATGAATGTCCTGATCCTTCCCTTCTCCTGAGGCCATATGCAAACTGATTTCTGTTTTGAATGTCTCCTGATTTTCCCTTCCTTGCTCCTTAGCCAGAAACCATGTTATAGGCCACATTTCTTATTTTGCTTTATATTTTATTTGTCTGTATACTTTAATTTTCTTATGAAGATCTTAACGTGGGTTCTATTCTTTGCCCTTGGCATTGTGACTTAATTGATAATAGGTATTCCAACACTGAAAAATGAAAAACCACAAGAAACATATATTGTATATTTTCCCTTATATGTAGGCAAATGATATTGCTTTTTAAGTTACATAGTAAATCTTAGTTAGCTAGCATTTCCATCAGCAGAAAAATTGTAGAAGTTAGCAATCTTGGTACCATTCAATACCAATTTTCAGTTCAATAAAAAGTAGGACTGTGGAAGCTAGAGGTAAATATATAAGTTACTGTCATCAGATAACTATTATTTATTATTCTTGTAGTTCTTCAGTAAAATAGGACTGTACCCCATAGAAATTTTGAAAATAATTATACATATTTACAACACTGTGTTTTTATTCACTGAATTATTAGTAACAGGTAGGAAAGGAGAATTGCTTAGAAAAGGAAAACCATTTGGTACAAACATAGGAGGTCAGACAATTAAGTTTGTGAACTTGTTACAACGATGTTGCTAACTTTTTTTTGATATCAGAGGAATTATTTGTTATGAATTTGTACAAACTAGACAAACAGTTAACCAAGTTTACTATTTGTAAGTGCTGAAAATGCTGCATGAAAAAGTTAGACGACCTGAACTTTTTGCCAACAATTCATGGCTCTTGCATCACAACAATGCACCAGCTCACATGGCACTGTCCGTGAGGGAGTTTTTAGCCAGTAAACAAATAACTGTATTGGAACACCCTCCCTACTCACCTGATCTGGCCCCCAGTGCCTTCTTTCTTTACCTGAAGATCAAGGAAATATAAAAGGAAGACATTTTGATGACATTCAGGACATCAAGGTTAACACGATGACAGCTCTGATGGCCATTCCAGAAAAAGTTTCAAAATTGCTCTGAAGGGTGGACTAGGCACTGACATCGGTGCATAGCTTCCCAAGGGGAGTACTTCGAAGGTGACTGTAGTGATATTCAGCAATGAGGTACGTAGCACTTTATCTAGGATGAATTCATGAACTTAATTGTTTGGCCTTGTATTAAATCTTCAAAGCAAGATAACATCAATATTTTACTTCGATGATGTAACTTATTAAAGCATCTAACTTTTTACTGATTGATGTTTAATTAAAAATACTACTTTTGATATGATTTCAAAAGATTGAACATCAATACTTATATAATGATTTAATTTGGAAGACATGTGGATAGATTACAAATAAATAAATTTTAAATATGTTTGGAATTTGGAGCATGATCAAAATATACAGTTGTAAGTTAATTTAATGTAAATAATACATATTTGTACTGTCAAAATTGCCATTTATAAAAAGCTTGTACTTAAACTTAGACCCTCGCTATATTGTACTTTTCATCAAATTGGTAGTCTTATTCTTACAATGTCATTATTTCATATAAAACTTACTTCTTCTAGCCATAAAACATAATTTAAAATAAGAAGATGTACTTTGTATTGGCATATTCAAATTTTCTAATATATGTCAGGTTTAAGAGATATTGTACAAACACTTTAGTTTTGCTTTAAGCAATTTGTCATTGCAAAAGCCATTTTTCTCTGATTATTGAAAGGTATTTTCTTTTAGCATAATGACTAAGCTTTTCAAAATACTCATTGGGAGGAGGAGGAAAATTTTTCATGTTGCTGATAATAGACCTATTCTTCAAAATGCCAAAGGAAGTTGTGCTATCTGATGAGCATTTTATTAAAAAGTGGAGTGGAATCGTAATATAAGTAAGCTCTTCTCCCCATCCTGGACTCAAATTTTACGTTTTGCCCCATAAAACCTCAGTGGGAAGTACTTAACTTGGATAAGCCTTGCTTCCATGAGCTCTTTATAATTGCTTAACTTTGCATATTGAGGCAAATATGGTTTGCCCAAGAGTGTTTCAACTCTTGGGCATCACAACATTATATTAACAGGTTAGGTTGAATTTAACATTTTGGAATATATCACACATGATTATGGGAAAGTTTCAAGGGCTACATGCTAAGTGAAATATGGAGCCAGTCCCCATGTCATTACAGAAGTATGTTGGTAGAAGTATGTGGCTTTTGGTTTCAGTCAGATCTCTGCTAAATTTCATTTATCTAAATGTTCCTCCAGAGTTTTGTTTATCAGAATATCTAGACATTGTTTGAAAATGTTTGCAAGGGAAATTGACCTAAGACTAAGTGAATCTAATATCACATTGTTAAAACTTAATAATATATTGGTCATTGTGAATTTGTATGTACATGTTTTAGGAGATGTGGGAGAGTTATAAAAACCAGTCTGTATAAACACCAGTCTTCCAAAATTAGCTTTCATCAATATATGTCATTGACTGCTATTTTTCAGTAACATAAAACAAAGAAAAAGAAATTTTACAGTGTATTATTTTGGTGCAAAAGTAATTTCAGTTTTTTCCCATTATTTTAAACCTTTTAAATCACAATTACTTTTGCACCAACCTACTACTTGCTCTTTGTAGCATTTTAAGCAATTATTGCATAAAAACGTGAAATTCCCTCAGAACTTATTTTTAAATTAAATATTTCTCATTGAAATATTCATTGAATGCACACGTTAAAGATGAAAAAGAGTTTTTAATATATTGAAAAAAACTAAGTGAACATAAGATTTAAAAAAAAAATAATCATAATTTCTTCCTTTTTTTCTGAATGGCCTGTCATCAACATTGAACAAAAAAGGGCTTATTTCTTTATCAATCAAGACATCTTTAACATTGCAAATTGAATCAAATGTGTTTCCCAGTGATATCATTCAACATTGAAACAATTTTGTAAATCTTATTCTCAAACTCCCTATCTTTCAACTTGCCCCCCAAAAAGATTCTACAGATAGTAGTATAGATATTGAGTTTATTGCTTAATCAAATGCACATGTAAGGTTCTTTAAAAATAACAGAAGATTTCTATTTGACTTTACATTATTTTTAAAAATTAAATTTTATTTGGTAAAAGCAAAGGTGGGGCAGTAAATGAACTCATTAGCTGTAAAAGCTTGGTTTCAGCATTGTTTATCTTAATGATATTTTCCTCTACCACAGGTTAATATATAATTTACATTTCTAACATATCTCTATCTCTAATTTAATTGTGTGTATACCACCTATTATAAACTTACTTTTTAGTGTTATAATAAATATTCTGCAAATAAAATTTAAAGAGTTCTATAAACTTACAGCAGGTTTTTTGATATATTACTTTTATACATAATTAGAAGGAATCTTGTGAAGTATTGGTACTTAATATATGATATCTATAAATCAAGTGTCTTTCAGAAAGATTAAAATATTTATTTGGTAATCAGAGGCACATTTCAATTTGATAAGACTAAAATTTGTTTTCTGGAACACTATTTATTGGCATACTATCTTCTCAAATTAGCCTACCTAGTAAACACATTGGTTATAACAGTGAACATCAGTGATTACTGTGTGTGTGTTTTTATGTTTAATAATTCTTCTTGATTTCTTGATATAGTCCCATTTATTTATTTTCAGAGATGAATCAAAGAATTGGGAATGTCAAACTTGAAGATAAAAAAAACTGCAGAAACCAAATATATCAACCTTATGATTAAATTTCATGGTGGCCTTTACCAGGGAATTCTCCCCCTGCTATTTTAGTCTACACAAAAGCAACTCTACATATTCCTGTTCAGAACAGCACCTGCAAGCACATAGATGCCAAATTCTCTTCCTTTCTAGATTAAAATTTCCCAGAATCCAGCCCATGTGGCTGGTAAATGAGATGGAAAACAACAGAAGATAGACCTGGAAGGACACAATTCTGCATAAGACCTCCCATCCTGATTTATTCTTATTTTATTGAGAAATTCTGAATTTAAAATAGGTGAAACTTATTCTGCATAATGAAACCTGATAACTGACTGCTATTGTAGATTATATATACAATGTTTACCTTATTTCCTTGCTCTAGTTTTTCTTACTTCATACATTAGATATTTTTGGTCTAATTAATTTTTTAATTGTGGTAATATTTGGCATATAACATTATATTAATTTCACGTGTATAACAGTGATTAGACATTTACATACTTTATGAAGTGATCACCATGATGTTTAGTACCCATCTGGCACCATACATGGTTATTACAATATTCTTGACTATATTCTCTATGTTGTACATGGCATCCGCATAACTAATTTTATAACTGGCAGTTTGTGCTCCTTAACCCTCTTCACCTTTTCTGTCCATCTTCCCACCCCCCCCCATCTGGCAACTATCATTTTGTTCTCTGTATCTATGAGTTTGTTTCTGTTTTATTTATTTTCTTTTTTAGATCCCATATGTAAGTGAAATCATACAGTATTTATCTTTCTCTGTCTGCCCTATTTCACTTAGCATAATGCCCTCTAGGTCCATCTACATTGTCACATATGGCAAGATTTCGTGTTTTTTTTTTTAGTAGCTGAGTAATATTCCATTGTATGTATGTACCACTTCTGCTTTATCCATTCATCTATTAATGGAAGCCTTGGTTGCTTCCAAATCCTGACTATGGTAAATAATGCTGCAGTGAACGTAAGGGTGCACATGTCTTTTTTGAGTTGGTGTTTTCTTTTCCTTCAGTTAAATATCCAGAAGTGAAATTTCTGGATCATATGGTAGTTCTGTTTTTAATTTTTTTGAGAAACCTCCACAGTATTTTCCATAGTGGTTGCATCAATTTTTATTCTCACTAACAGTGCATAAGTGTTCCCCTCTTCTCCACATCTGCGCCAATGCTTCTTTGACCAATTTTTAATTGGATTATTTGTGTTTTTCCTATTGAGTTGTATGAGTTCCTTATACAGTTTAAGTATTAACTCTTCATCAGGTATGTGATTTCCATACATGTTTTCCTATTCCAGGTTGCCTTTTTAATTTTGTGGATTGTTTCTTTTGCTGTCCAGAATTTTTTTAGCTTGATGTAGTGGTCCCACTTATTTTGCTTTCCCCATCCCACCTACCCCCCCCCCAAAAAAAAACACAAAACTTCAAGGATCAATCAAAGAGTTTTTCCTTAAAAATTTAACACCCAATTATGATAAATTTTAGTGAACTTGGAACAGAAGTGATCTCTCTCCATCTGATAAGCACTATGAGAAACTCACAATAACCATCATACTTGCAGGTGAAATGACTGCTTACACTCTAACATGGGTAATGCCACTGTGATTCATTATTTTACTGGGATCCTAGGCAGTATAATATGGCAATAATTTTATATAAAAGCAATGTAAATAAAAATGGAATAAAATTATCTTATTCACAAAAAGTTTCACGAAAAACTACTAGTGATTATAGAAAGACAGACATATACAAGGTCTATATAAAATGGTATTTCTGCCTACTAGTAATGAACAGTTAGAAAATAAATTTTAAAAAATTATGATAACACCAAAAACAGTATGAAAGTCTTAAAAACATATTAAAGCAAAAGTATCTAACACCTGTACATTGAAAGCTAGAAAACATTGTTGAGGGAAATTTTATTAAGACCTAAATAGATAGAATGGTATAGCATGTTCATGTACCGGCTGACTCAATATTGTTAAGATATCAATTCTTCTAAATTGATGTATAGATTGAATACAATTCCAATCAAAACCAGAATTTTCTGTGCTGAAATTTTCAAGTTGATTCTAAAATTTAAATGAAACTGTAAAGGAGTTTGGATGGCTAAAACAATTTGAGAAAGAACAAAGTTGGAAGTTTTGCACATCAACATGTGAATGACTAAATAAATTGTGGTATGATCATACAAAGTAATACTAGTCAGCAATGTAAAAGAGTTAACTGATCAACGTACAAAAAAAATGGATGAATCTTATAAACATTAATGTTAAATTAAAAGTATGACAAAAATTAGTAGTGTATGATTTCATTTATATGAAACTCTAGAAATAGATATCTAATCTGTATTGATAAAAAATAGATTAAGATTTCATGGGTGGAGATTGGCTGGGAAGTGGCATGATAAAATTCTAAATTGATGGAAATGTAGTTTATATTGATTATGGTGGTGTATATGTGGTATAAACATTTGCCTAAACTTATTGGAATTTATACTTAACATAGTGCATTTTATTATATGTAAATTATACTCAATAATGTTGATTCAAAAAATTTTATATCTAACAAGTGAAAATGTCTAGTATTAATATGTAGTGAGCACTTGTTATATAAATCATTGCTGTATTATAGGTTTCACATGTATTGACTCACTTATAATTCTCAAAACATCCCTATAAGTATTATTATTATGCTTTGTAAAAAAACATATTATTTAAATATAGAGTGATGTAGAGTATTTAAGTGTGGCCCATCTTGAATTATGTGTCCACTCTAGCTAGAGGGCCATGTTCCTTTTGATGGAGGAATATTTTTCCTGTGAGTCCCCAAATGATGTAGATGATGTTGGATCTGCCGGCAGTTTCTGGGTGTAGGCCAGGATCATGTCTCGTGAGACCGAAGAATGGCAACACGAACCCAGAAGAGGCAAAGAGTTTTAAAAAGAGGATAGTTTATTGAAAGCAAAGAGTCAGAGCTCCTGAACGAGACGGAGTCTCAAAGGGGGGTGGCCCCGTGACTGAGGCAAAAGCTCTTTTATACCTTCCCTTACCTGCTTGAGGAAGGGGAGCTGTTTGAAGAAGGAAACTGTTTGAAGAAGGGAACTGGCACCTTCTAATGAAATTCATCTACCGGGTTTGTTCTGCTTACCTATCCTAAAGAAATTAGCAAAGTGACCCACTCTTATCTATCAGATCTACTCCGTTTGTCAGGCCAAAAGGAATTTTATGATTAACCTCAAGACCTTGTTACATTATGTCCTGGAGCGAAGGAGTGATTTCAAAACCTGGAGTTTTAGGACATGGCTGTCTTTGTTTATTCCACCAGGGACCTCCCTATCTACCTAGGGACATACTAACTATCCTGTGTCACCTTTACACAAGAAGAAAAGTCCTCTGTAGTTGGAATGGGCAGTTCTCAGAAAAAAAAAGTGCCTCCTTATAGGATCTATGTTACCATTACACATGGGGAAACCATCCAAGTTCTTTCTTTTTCTTCTGCCATGTGAGAAATGGATTGCAAACAGGACAGCATACTTGACTCCTCCCTGAATCCACACCCTTTGCAATGTGATCCTGCAGCTCTTCTCACCAAGAGATGGAATGTTTTTTAATTTGGGTTAGCCTGTGACTTGTTTTGGACATAAAACTTTGGAAGTGATACTGTGTCAGTTCTAAGGCCTGGCTTCAAGAGGCCTAACATGTTTGTTCTTTTTCTTGGATGTTTGTCTACTGTGTGAAAAAGAGGATGCTGAAAGACACATTATCCTGGCAACCCTTATGTTTAGCCTATAGCCAAGAACCGCAATGTAATTGAGATCTTCCTACAGCACTAGTTCTTAGCCAGCATACTAACTGCCTGCAGATGCATGAATGAGCTTAGCCAAGATCAGCTGAGTCTGGCTCAGTTCATTAGAACCACCTCGCTGGCTCATAGGCTCATGAGCAATAATAAATGCTCATTGTTTTCAATCACTGAGTTTTGGGGTTGTTTCTTTTTGAACAATAGCTAATGGGCATACCTTGTTCTACAAATAATTATTTCCCCCCAATTTTTAGTTAGCTAATTAATGAGTTTGTATGTATAGTAATAATAGTTTTCCTATTTCGAGTTAGAAAGAATCCTTGGTTAATTTTAAGAATGCAAAGTTACTTCCTTTCTTCCAAGATTATTTTATATTCTGTTTGGAGATAAACAATGGAAATGTTTACTAGTATTTTGAAAATTTTTGACTACTTCAAGTGTTTTGTAAACCTTTCTGTTTAAAATTGATGATGAGGTAGAGCTTTGATCACATAATTAACGTGCTAAGTAAACTTTGCCTATTAGAACATTTCAGATTGTATGAGCTCTGTCTTTATTAGTGAATTTCTATAACATGTTAACTTATGTAGAAGTGGCTTATTTTCTGTCATTTATATTTTTGATTCTTTTCAAATTGCTCATAATATAATGATAGTTGAAAAGTGTAGAATTTAGAATAGTTTGCTCTGATAGCTAGATAGGTGGATTAGATGGATAGATAGAGATAGAGATGATAGCTAGAGATAGAGATAGAGATAGAGTAGATAGATAGGCAATGTAAACTGTTTAGCACAATGTCTGGCATGTGGTTTGCCCTAAATAGATAATTGGATATCGTTTTATAGAAGTTTGTTATTAATAATTGTTGTATGTACCACGGGGAGGTATTAATTTTAAAAATAAAACAATTATTAGGCAGTTGCATCATTAAACAGAATATTTTGAAAATGTTACTATGATTTGTTTGAGCAGTCAACATGTTCATAAAAGACGACTCAGCCTCAGACATTTTTAGCAGCTGCAGTATAGTATATTTTAGTTAAAATATATTTGCTACAAGATACTTTTAGAATTGGGAAAGGTGGTGGGAAAATTATAGTTGTCAAAATGGTGATTTTCAATAAGTACTGTAATTAGCATGCATTGCTTCCAGAAATTGTGCTTTTTAGCAACGGGCCATGACTCACGTATTTGAATATAACCAATGCATGTTAGAAATAAATGTCCACTTATTCTCAGAATAAAAAGAAAGAAAACTTGGCCTAAATAACTCTATTAATTAGAAGACCTTATTAGACCACCTATCCAATATGAAATGTTGGTTCCGTGATCTACAGAGAACATAATTCTCTGTTAACATTGATGTTAAGTGTTATTTCAAACCTAGCCTGTGCTAGTTTATGAGAACAATTGGAGAGTTCCCTCTTTCCTCTGATTCCTGGAAAAACAGACCAGGAATCCTCTTTAAGCATTTGGTAAATGTGTGTAATGCCTCCTAAAGCCACCTCCGAAACCCATGCCTGCTGTTAAAAAAAAAAGCACCACCCTTCATTGCACACTAATTGATGTCTGGCGTGAACCTTTCGTAACAACTCTATGCATTACTCAGGACCTCCATTTGACATCATTTCTGCCGAAGAGCTTTGCATCTGCTCGCAGTAGTTTGGGCTCCAATGCTGTTACTCTGCCTGAGCATTCAGATCTGTCTTAGGTCTCCTCTGAGTTGGGGAGCTTTCTAGGTTCTCTTCCTGTCTTTTTGAGTCTTGCATGATTTTGGGTCTGCACCTTCTTTTAATTTGAACACATCAGATTTGCTGCACCCTGAGAGTACTTCCATCTCTAGATCCAGGAAGCAAACTAGTCTCTGGGAGACTAGATTCCAGTCTTCCCAGGTCAAGAAACAAGGCTGCTTCCAAATGGATACTGAGGATTTCTCAGTTTTCAGAAATTTAATTTCAGCTTTTCTAAAAGTACGCTCATGTGGGGACAGAGTCCCAGAGAGCAGTTTCCAGGCTCTCGGCCTCACATGGAAAGGTGCTGGCTTGCGTAGTAGATGGTCATCAGCTGTGACTAGTTGGCCATCAGCTGTAACCAATTAGCCATTAGCCACTGATATAACTGCTGTGGCTGAGCTAGCACGCACAGCAGATTGTGGATTGGGGATTGTAGAGAGGAGGATTGGAGTTGGCAAGCGAGGTTGGTTGACAGAGAAGCAGACAGGTGGGTTGCGGATCGTGTGGCTCCTGCTTCCTGTGTCTCCAACCCAGAATATAGTGGTATGACTCCCCTATCTATGGCTCCGTGGGTGTTCCTTTTTGGCCTTACCATGTCTTGCGTTCTTATTTGGGGAGCGGTACCAGAGACCCTGCATGACACCCTGCATGATCTCTCATCAATTTATGAGAATAACAAAATATATGTACTTTCCTAATCTTTGAAAAAGGTCAGCACAATATTTTTTTTCTCTTAACATATGTTACGGAAATTTTCAGGTCATTGATTATTCTTTTATGTGCTTAAATACCCAACTTACTGACTTAATTTTCAAATCCTCCAAAGCAGGAATCCTGTTTGTTTGTTATCTCCATGTATTACTAGTTAAAACCTGATTGGGTGAGACACTGTAAGCACAACTGGTGTTGATTTGATAAGGTTTCAGAAATCCTAGTGTTTGTGAAACACTAATATTTAGATAGACTTTCAGATGTGCTTCATTGCAAAGAAAATATTTTGCCTTATCAATTTATTATCTATGGATATTATTATCTACAGGTGATGACATTTCATACATGTAGACATGATAATTCTTATCGGTTTCTTTCAGGGTGGCAGAAAACCAGTGTCCTGTTGCATTCTCCCGAAGCTGGTTCTTAGTAAGTAATTTTTATCAATATGTTACAGAGCCTCTGAGTGAATCTGGGTACCAAAAGTTAAATGCTACTGCATTAATTTTCAGTTTAATTCAGGAAATCGCATTGAATAATAGTACATAGGATTGCTGATTAGTGTAATATTTAGAGTTACTCACTGGATAATGGGTTCCCATAGACGTTTATCTAAGAATGTCCACTTTTTCTCAGAAGCTGCGGCCAGAATCAAGCCTTGGTCCAAAGACATCAGCTTTGCCTTCTCTATTTTCATACTGTGATTCTAGATTGTCTGTATTCTGCGTACTGCTTTCCAACTAATAATGGGGTTCTGGTCCTCAGTTGTCTCTTGTCAAAAATCCGGTATGTTTTTCCAAAGTGCTATTGTAGCGAAGATGATTTTTGCTCTCATAGAACCAACTCTATTCTTTTTGGTGTCTATCTGATAGATGTGCTGGAAACAGTTTAGCTTATTGAATATTGCTGAGCATGTATGTCTTGCTCAAGGGTCCTTTAGTATAAGATTATGATGCTTGAAAATTTGGACTTCCAAATTTTTCCATTTTTAATTTTATTTCATTGTATTCAAATTGCAATTTCTTTCCAAATTAACAAGGTAATATATTTGTAAAAAAAAGATCAAACTTTGCTGAAACTTATAAGGTAAAACAGTAAAATTTTAATTTCCTAGGAGAATTCCCTTTAACACATTTAGTTTTTTATGCACAGATTGTATGCATTAAGAGGTATGTTGATATCAAGAGTTCTAATGGTATCCAAGTATAAAAGCAAACCGTTTTTTTTTTTTCCTTCACAGCCTTTTAATTAGCTCAGTGTGATTCATTTTTTCTTGAATGGAACCTTTGGGAGTTTCATGAATTTTGGTGTTATTTTAAGATACAAAGATCAGTCTGGATTCAGAAAACCCAATTCCATATAATAGTCAATATTCAATATTCATTCGGAGGTAGCTATCATGCTGTATTCCTCCAGTTAAGGCTGCATTGGGATAAGCCTAGAAAGATCTGGAGGATGGATGAGATACCGCCAGCTTACTCTTTCTCATGAATATCCGTCACCATTCTTTCTCTTTGGTTTCTGTTACTGATCCTTTATGGGTTTGGTGCTTGTGGTAGAGGAGGTAGGGGGGGAGTTAAGGAGAATGGAAGCAATCATATTTTGCAAGCATAGTTGTAAGCAAGCTTCATTTATGAAGAAATATTACATCATGGGGCACTTTGTGAATTCTTCAGGATCTCTCCATCTCCGTGGAGAGATTGGGTGTTGGGAGCTGAGTGTTGGGAGCTAATTCTTCATGGGTCTCATATTTATGCACATTGTATGAGTAGATGGACTGACCATCTTGTTCTGGACATATTTTTGTTTCTGGATATCATACAACAAACAACCTTGGAAGAAAGAGATAATGTCTCCTTAAGAGCAAAGGGTGTTATAAAAAATTTGGGTTCTTTAAACTCAGGGACCTGTTCAAGTCTGAGTATGACTGTTTCCCTTCCACAATAAAATGGATTGCTTTTCAATCCCCTGACATTATGATTCAGTAGGAATGTCATGATAGGCACCTGAGATGACATCATCACTTCATGCAGTATGGTCAGGTACTCAGTTGCTACTAGAACAACTAAAGGTGTTCTCTAATAAGAAGGAGACCTCTTTGTTCCAGAAACCTGGAGCTTGCACATATATATAAGGTTATTCAGTTATGCAGTACCTTTTAAGACTCCCCTTTCTCTGCTGAATTTCCTTTGTAACTGTCAAAAATCAATCGACTACGTATGTATGTGAGGCTATTTCTGAACTCTGTTCCGTTGATCCATTTATCTTTACACCAATATCACATTCTATTGGTTACTGTCGTTATTACTATATAAGTTGTGAAATCAGACAGTGGAAGACCCCTAATTTTGTTCTCCTCTTCAAAGCTGTTTGGACTATTTTTGGTCTTGCATTTCTATATGAATTTTGGGATCAGCTTTTCAATTTTTACAAAATATCTGGTGATATTTTTAATTGGAGTTGTGTTGAAAATCCAAATCAATGTGAAAAGAAGTGGGAACTTAACAACATTAGTGTTTTGATCCATGAACACACCATAGCTCTCCATTTATTTGGATCATCTTTAATTTCTCCTACCAAAACTTTCTGCGAAGGCTTCTCCAAAGTGTTCTTGCTGTCAGCCTTTTCATTCCATCTGCGTTAATAAAAATTTAGTTTTCCAAAAATAGTCCTTTCATATGCAGTTTCCTCACTCCCAAACATTATTTCCCACAGAATGAAGTCTAACTAATTTGACTTAACACTCAAGAACCTCACGGAACACCCTAGGGCCCCCAATCTTCCCTTTGCTCCTCCATTCTGCACCTTTTTCAGCTCTGTGGCCCCAGTGACTGGTCTGCATGAAATCACGTCATTGTAACTCGGAGTGGGGATAAGAAGGAAGAGGAGGGAGGAAGGCAGGGAATTTATGCCCCCAGGTGCCTCCTTTCTACTAAAAGTCATGTATTTTGTTCAGCATCCCTCTGTCTTTTTGGGGTTTAGTAATCCCCACTCTCCACTCCACCTTTCAGGCTGTGGGGTAGAAATGGTCTTAGTAGTTCTGGGATCCTGGCTTGTTCTTGTGATTTCCCTCCACCTTGCACATACCTTTGTAAATATCCAACTCAACTTGGATAACCCAGTTTGAATGTACCATCTGTTACCCGGCTGTTACACTTCTTAAATTTATCTCATGGCATATAGTGCATGCTTTAAGGACAGATGGTTTATTTATTATTGGCATAGTCATTCCGAACACCCACTTTGGAATGATAAAGTATTGGGTTTGAATTCTGATTTTACTACTTATCAGTTCAATGACTTTGCTCAAATTACTCAGTCTCTCTCAGCCTCACATCTTCATTTATAAAATAGGAATAATAATAGTATCCTTTTCAAAGAGTATATTTGAAAGCTAAAGAAGTATGTATAAATTCTGTCACAGAGCAGACGCTAAATAAATATGGTTTGGCCATGAATATTTTTTGAACATATACCCCACAAACGTTCATGCTGCCATACCTCTTTTTCCATTTCCCCCTGTTATTCTATATGTCTTCTCTCCCCATTTGTGCTGTTATTCTGATGATAGGGGCAAGGACTTTGCTTTTCCTTGCATGGCCCCTAACTAGCTCAGTGTTGGGGACATAGCAGAAGCTCAACAAATATTTGATTAGTTTTTACATTTGAATCATTTATTAGGTTGGTGCAAACGTAATTGCAGGTTTTGCAATTATTTTTCAACTTTTAGACCGCAATTACATTTTCACCAACCTAAAAGTTTCAATTGAGGTAGGCAAATTTTACAACCAAGGAATTTCAATTAAGTTAGATAGACAAACTGCATAATGCAAGTCTTTGGAATAGATTTTTTTTTGTAATATCACATTATTGTGACCATTTCAGAGTAGGTACCTATTGAATATTTGATGATCTTGGGTTATTATTATACAGACACATTATCTGTAATCGCATGTAAACACCTCATCAACAACTGTGCAATCTGTACATGTAATGAGAAACTTAGCCATCAAAGGTTAATGATATAAGCAGGTTAAAAAGCATAGAAAGGAAGCAATAGTAATATTAATGCCAATATACTAATATCCCAATATTTTTGTCATCTTTTAAATATCCAGCTTGTTGTCTTACCACAATACTATAGAATTCTCTTCCTCTGATAATAATATAACAACTTTGGTCTATGTTTTATTTTAAATTATGCCCATGGAGAGTAATTATGGAGCATTAAAATGAGTTAAATTATAGAAAGTCCCAAGTATAAGAATCAGCTTTAGTTTCTGGTGAGCTGTGTAGTTCACTACCTCTCGGGTTCATTGCCTTTCATTTTGTCCTAAGAAAAGAATATAATGGAGGTGTGGCCTGTAGGTGGCACTTGAGTCCACTGATCACTACGCTGTGCTCAACCTTGAATCTTTGTATTGCAGTTTCAAGTATAGCAGCATGGTTCTAATTAGTGTTGGCTTCTCAGCATGATGATGAAGTCTGGTGGTATCTCGGACCTTGGGCTACTGTGAAAAATCCTCATTAAACCTTGCCAGCTCTCCATACTTTTGTACTGTTAGTAGAAATGAGATATAGTACAAAGGGAGCAATGAGGATTGCCTGACAGTGATGTTTGTATCTGACGTGATATTGCTTCAAGTGTTTCATGGGAATTAAAAGTTAATTGATTATAAACAGTGAGCTGGTTGATGATTGGAAAGAATTGGGGATTGTTTCTTTTAAGACTATCTCAGAGCATAGTAAAATGAGTCTTGTTTGTTTCTGATGTAACATATTAAGAAAGTTGGGACTTTTAGGATATTAATTGTGCTAATCACCCAAAGTAATATTTTTGAGCAAAACTAAATACAAAAATGAGGATTAAAATGTATGTTGGAGTAATTATGTGCATAATATTTCAGTGAAGATAGTTTTATTTTGTTCTTTTTATTAGCATGACTCATCTTTTCAGACATAGCACATGCACGAAAGACAGTGAGTGATGGCTTGGACCTTGAACCTACAAATCCTCAGTCTTCTATTTCCTTTTCAGGTTCACATGGATGTAAAAGGAAGACATTGGGCAAAATTACTATTCATTTGCTTTTCTTCTGTCACCTTTATTGACATGTGTACACCAGAATGCTTTACATGGTTGAAATCTCTGAAGTTGGAGCAGGGTGAAAGCATGTAGAGTGCCCTTTTCCCTACTGCTTTCCTACTCCTCCAGTGGAGAAATATTGAGACAGGGCTTTGCCTCTAAAGGTCTGTAAGACTTCCCTGACCTGGTGAATTGGGCAGAAGCACATGTGAACCAAGGCTGTTTCTTCCTACCTGATATAAAAGCAGACTCATTGGCACATTTCCCTCACATCCTAATCTTGGTCTTAGTGGCCTTTAGTATTTATAAGGGCTGCAGAGTGTAGGCCAGAGAAATAGAACATCCTTTCAGTGTTCCTCCTGAAGTCTGAAGCAGAACTTATAAGCAGCTCATTCATAGGCCTTTCTTGGGTGGGTGATCCCACCCATTTGTGTGAGGGACATGCCCATTGCACAATACTAGTCCCATTAAAACATCAAAGAGAATTGTGCACCAAGAAGATAATTTATTGGGTGATGCAAAAGTAATTGTGGCTTTTGCGTTTTGTTTTGTTTTTTAACCTTTTAAAACAAAATTATTTTTGCACCAACCTAATATAAAGGGACTTCAAAGACCAGTTAGGTGTGAACAGTATTGATGAAAAAGAAAATGTATTAAGTTGGGAGGGGGGTAATATAAAAGATTAACCAGTAAATAGAAACAAAATATCTGCATAGAAGTTTTTCTAAAGCAAAGGTAAATGTGGCTAAGTATATTTATATTTCTGTTTTATGCTCATTTAGTTGAAATAGAATGTGTTCAGTCACTGAATTCTGGAAAGCATATATTATCCAGAAGAATTTAGAAAAAATAAAGAAAAGTCTGCAGGCAATGTTGACATTATTACTATCATATGAGCACTGGTGAAAACTTGATAACATGGTTTTGAAAAATTAAATGGGTTAATTTGAAATGTGTGAACCATTTGATTGTCTATTCAAAAGCATTAGTTCTATCAACGTTCTTCCCTTGAGACATCCCTGCCATCAATCTATAATCCTAAACTGACCAAGTTTTTGCTCAGTTCTAAAGGATATTTGATTCAATTTTTTTTTTTTCTGGTAGTGGGCATTAAGTCTGCAAATGTAGTGACTTTCTAGCAAATTCTTGCGTTCAGCTTGGTAAGAGTCCACAACCTTAAATTATTAGAAGGTGGTGTTATTCATTTCTTTGGTAGATTAAGCATGAAATGTAGTGTTAATATTTTAATCAGTAGAAATCTCTGGTTACTCTTCTTCCACAATGATATTCATACATTCAGGCTGTCATTCAGCAAGTCTGCCTCTGTATGACTGTTATCTGTTCTTTTGATTGGTTTGGTTTCTCTCCTGCTTAATCAACTGGTCATGTGCCATTTTGGAATATCATCTGTAGGTAAACTGAACACAGAAAATGATCTTTCATTTTTTTAAATATCTTTCATGATAAGTGGAGCCTTAGGTATCTAGATCAAAATTAGTGAGCTATTAAGCTACCCAGTATACATCTAGTTCTGTATTTTGTTGTTGTTGTTGCTACATGAATTGCATCATTGTTAGCTGATGAGGCTATAAACAGTTTGAATGAAAATGTGGATTTTTAGTTTCTGATGATATATTGTATTGGATATCCTCAATAAAACTTTCATTTCAAAATAAGAATATTAGCTATATTTTAAATGCATTATTGAGCTGACAAGAAAGTAAGGAAAATATTTAGATGCTAACACCAGAGTATTTACAGGAATCCAGAAAATGAAGGAAGCACAAAATAGGAGGTTATCCTGGGGGCAATTATTAATTAATTGATAACCCAGAAGACACACTTAAAAAAAAATCTTACAAAGTTTGGGGAAAAGAATGTAAAGCCTAGCCTGCACACATTGGGAAATCTAAAAGGAGATTCTTGCCCAAACCTAGGACCTCCAAAAGCTATATCCTCAGTGAAAGGAAAAGTTTACCCACTGAAGGAGACAGAAATGAGACCCCTTATCTCAACCATAATAGTATACAAAGGGGAAAATTTGTAACCAAAATCCTCAAAATTTGTAACCAAAGTCCCCATGTAGGTTTAAGGTCAAAATTTACACTACCAAGAAACAAAAAATTTCATCTAAAATGTATTTTATATGATACTTGATTAGGAGTGCTTCTGAATATATGAGAGAAATTAAGGAACACACTTTCAATCCAGGCTCCAGGAATGTCCCCATATAAAGTCTAGCTTAAATTTTAAAACGAAAATAAATCACAGAACACAAGACCCATTAAAGTCAAAGAGTAATGACCAGCAGAAACAAGTGATAATAATGAGACTCTCAGGTAATTCACTTATTGGAATTAACAGCATAGAAAATAATTTTGTTCAATACATTAAAAAATAAGTGTATCAAAATATTAATGAGGATATTATGAACCTCATATAATCCAACTAAAATTTTTAGAAATAAGATGTAATAATAACTAAAATTTCAATGGACAGATTAAAACATTTATGTATATGTATATATATCTTTCTGTGCTCAGAATAATTTAAGATAGATCATATACATAAACATAAAACTTAGAATCATTAAACTTCTAAAAGAAAAAAATAGGAGTATACATCATTAACCTTGGGGGTAGTTAAAGATAATTTGACAAATAAAGACACTAACTCAAAAAAAAAAAAATCAAGTTGGACTTCCTCAAAACTGAATATTTTGCTAATTAAAGTACATCATTCAGAAAATAAAAATTCAGGCAAGAGATTATGAGAAAATACTTATCAAAACATATATCTGACAAAGAATTGTGTCCAGAAAATATTAAAAAGTCCTTATAATCAATGCCAAGAAAATAAACCTAATTTTTAAAACGGACAAAAATAAAGAGATATTATACAAAAAATATTATTTATAAAAGACCTAAACTGGAAGCAACCTCAATATCTATCAATAGAAGAATGGATAATAAACAAGTTGTGACAGAATACTACTCAGCAATAAAAAGGAACAACCTACTGATACAAGCAACAATGTGAGCACAGGAGAATATATACTATAATATTCCATTTATATGAAGTTCAAGAAGAGGCAAAACTAATCTGTAATTAAAGATCAGAATGTAGGGTGCCTCTGGGAGGAAACTGGTGAAACGGGGCATGATGGAATTTTCTTGTCTGATGGACATGTTCTGGATCTCAACATCATTGTATTACATGGACATATACAGTTCTCAAAACTCATCAAAATGAAGACTTAAGATTGCATTTTTTCTAAGAATTATGTATCAACAAAAAAATGTAAATGTTAAAGCAACAATTCTAGGTCAATTTATTACCTTAAATGCTTGTATTAGAAAAGAGGAAAAACTGGAAATCAAACACTAAACTTAAGAAATTAGAAAATCTTTAAAATAAGCAGTTAAAGAATAGTAGAACAAACTCATGCTGAGTAAATCATAAATATAGAAGCCAAAATGAATGAAAACAAAAATACACTAGAAAAGATTGAAGAAGTCCACAGTTTGTAGTTGAAAAACCTAAGAAATACGGCAAAACTTTGACAAAATTTATTAAGCAGAATGAAGACACAAATAACATTGCCAGGGATAAAAAAGAGGACATATCGTTGACCTTAAATAGACAACCATATATTTCTCCAACAATGTAGGTTTATTCGGGAACAGCAAAGAATTGCAATAAGGGACATATGATCTAATGGCTAACCATGCACGAGTCCAGAGAACAACAAAGAATGTTCTTCTATAGGGGGAGTTCAGAGGGCTGTTGTAAATAAAGTGTCCATTGGTGGAAACTGGGTGTTCAAAGTGTAGTGGCTTTTCATTGGCTGAGTTATAGTAGTCTTTCATTGGCTGAATGTTTGCTGGGTGAGGAGAAGATCTTTATTTTTCCTGCTGCAGTAGTAGAATTGAAAAACATCTTCCTGTTGGTGATGAAAAGTATGTCTCTTCCTGTTTGGGATAATATTCCATTTATATGAAGTGGCGGAGTGTGAGAGCTCTCCCTATAGGCCCTTCCAACTCTAATTTAAATGAGATTTCTGTTTATTAATCTTCATAGTATGGAAGCAATAAAGATTAAAGAGATGAAGATACAATGTTATGAAGAATTTTATAACTTAAATGAAGTGAAAAATTTTTAGAAAAATATAACTTAAAAAAAAAGTCACCAAAATTGACTTAAGTGGGTAAAACTGAGTCCTGTAATAATGTAAAAATCAGTAATTTAAAACTTTTTTCCACAAAGAAAACCTGAGGTCCAAATAATTCTATAGGCAAATTCCATTAAACATTCATGAAGCAGTTCATTCTAACCTTATATAAATTCTTCCAGAGACTAACAAAAGAAGCAACACTTTCCAACTCTTTTTAAAAGGTTAATATAACCTTGATAGACACCAAGAAAGGGATACGACAGGAAAGAAAATTACACGCTAATCTCATGCATGACTAATGATGCAAAAATCCTAGATAACTTATTAGCAAATTGTACTCAACATTGTATAAACAAGATCATTCATAATGATCAATTTTGGTTTAGCCCAGAAGTACAAGGTCGGCTTAACATTAGAAAATCTGTTTTTATTACAAAAATAGATTGAAGGAGGAAAACCTTTCCCAATAATTGAAAAAACATGCAATAAAATTTATAATACAGTATACTAACAGCTCTTAGAATATTAAAACTAGAGGAAACTTCCAAGAGAATGTGATTTTAAAAAATCTTAAATAAAAGATTATAGTAATGAAAGACAAACCATTTTCTTTAAAATTAAAATTAAGGCAAGAACTATATCATCTGTACTGAACATTGTACTGGAAATCTTAAGTGACAAAGGAAATCAAGAGAGAAAAAGGACAGCCTCTAAGTATTAGAAGAGGAAAACAAAATAGTATCATTTAAAAGTATATGTTTGTCTACATGAAAAAAAACACACAGAATTGTGCTTAGAAAATAAGAAGAACAGATGAGAAGAAAAAGAACTTTAAATTAAAGATTTGTTACCATTTAAAATAGGAACAAAGAATGTAAGATACCTAAGAACAAATCTAACAAAAGATTTAGAAAGCTTTTGTGTATAAAGATATAGAAAGTCTGTTAAATATAGTAATACGTACCAAAATAAATGTAGAGATAAACTTTGTTTATGGAAGAAAAATTGATCTATAAATTCAATGCAACTTGAATCAAAATCACAAAAGGTTTCATTGAAAATCTCATTATGAAATAATTAGCTAAGCTTGCTAAAATGGTGTTAAGAAAAATATTGAGGCTGTAATAAAGAATTAAAAAGTGTTTATTTGAGCAAAGGACGTATTGCAATCCATGGCACAGATTCAGGTAGCAAACTAAATTTGAAGAGAAGAAAGGCAGGGCTTATAAAGTCTTGGGCTGCACTACTGTTCAAAACCTGGTCTTCTTTAAGTAAATGAAGGATCCTAGATAAGTTAATAAGGATTCATTGAGTACAATATGCAAACAAAAGATGTTGGCTGGCAAAATGGGTTGTCTCCTTCCAAAGTAAGAAACAAAGATGGTCTGGTTGTCATAGTGAGGAAGAGATTAAAGTTCAGGCACAGCTAAAAAGTTCACAAGTTTGTGGAGAAATGTTCTGGGTGGAATATGTGTAGGATAAACCTCTTCATGGTCTACCAGCCCCATTTTAGGTCCTTCAACATAAATGACTTCACCTTGATAATCTTTACTCACAATAGTGGTGTAGATGAAGAAGAACACAGGGGTCTTTCTTTACCATACCAAGACTTTCTAAAATCTATAGTTAATTATGTAGTATTATTAATTCACACAAAGACAATATGGATAACAAATGAGAAATAAGACTTCAGAACCAGTTCCGGTGTATACGAAAACTTGCTGATCAGTGGTTAAAGGATGGATAATTTAATAAATGGTGCGGGGATTTATTATCTGTATAAAAAATATAAAGTTGGATCTTTAACTTATGTAATTCAGAAAGGTCAATTCCAGAAAGAAAAAATACTTGAATGAGAAAGGAAAAGCTGAAATATTTGTAGAACAATATAAAGGAGAACATGTTTATGACCTCAGGATTTAGAAGAAAAAATTTAAAACAGAAGAGAATCGAGCACAAACCATAAAGAAATTCATTGATAAATTCATTTACTTTAAAATTAAGAACTTTATTAGAGGAAAAAATTGAAAAAGGAAAAAGAAGCCACATACTAAGAGAAGGTATTTCTAACATATAAAACTAAAGAGATTATCACAGTAATTTATTCTAGAAAAGTAACTTTTCTAGAATAAATTACTGTGATAATCAACAATCATTATGGAATAAATACAAATTGCAGCAAAGCAAATAACATGAGAGGAAATGGGGAAACATATTAAAAGACGTTTCAAACAAGATGAATCACTTATGACCAATAAAACAAACAAATACAAATTTGATCAACTTCAAGTGCAAATAATAATCACAATGAAGTAATAGTTTAAGTCTACCAGTTTGGCAAAAGTTAAAATGTCCATTAATATCAAATGCTGTTGAAGACATAGAAAAATGGAAACTTTTATATACACTGCTGGTGGGAATATAAATTATTTCAACTACTTTGGCACAATATTTGGCATTATTCAATAAAGTTGAAGAGACACATATCCTAGGATTCAGAAAATTTCCTTCTAGATATATGTCCTTGAAAAGTTACTGCCAATGTCGACCACATGCAAGTTCAAAGTGGCATTGCTTGTTATAGCATGAAACTGAAAATAACCAAACTGTTGCCAATAACTGAATGGATAAATATAAAAGAATACATACTGAATTATGGCCTTATGTAAAGTAGAAAACTACCCTATTATTTAGAGATCCATTGTTATATAGTAAACTATACTGATTAGTAAGGGAATGATAAACACATAATTCAGTTTGATGGTTACCTTAAGTAGCAAAGAACAAAGGGCTTGGGTTTGGGAATAGGTGCACAGGGGCTTCAGGGCTATTTGTAGTGTTTTATTTCTAAGCTGGGTGGAAGGTATGTTCATTTTATTGTTACTTTAAAAAATATGTTTCTAAATCTTTCTTGTATGTACTTAATGAAACATTTTTTATAAATAAAAATAGGAGTTATGATTCATTTTTCTTTCCAATGCTGATAGAGTTGGAAAATTATTGAAATTAGGTGTCTAAACAGAGTTAAATGAGGGCATTACTTGAAATTTAGTTATTATTGGAAATTAAAAAAAATAAAGGTTCATTAAAAACTATATGGGGGCAAGAAAAAATTTTTAATTTTTTTTTTTTTTTTTTTTTTTTTTTTTTTTTTTTTTTTTTAATTAATTTTATTGGGGTGACAATTGTTAGTAAATTTACATAGATTTCAGGTGTACAATTCTGTATTACATCGTCTATAAATCCCATTGTGTGTTCACCACCCAGAGTCAGTTCTCCTTCCATCACCATATATTTGATCCCCTTTACCCTCATCACCCACCCCCCACCCCCTTACCCTCTGGTAACCACTAAATTATTGTCTGTGTCTATGAGTTTTTGTTTCTCATTTGTTTGTCTTGTTCTTTTTGGTTTATATACCACATATCAGTGAAATCATAGGGTTCTCTGCTTTTTCTGTCTGACTTATTTCACTTAGCATTATTCTCTCGAGATCCATCCATGTTGTCACAAATGCTCCTATATCATCTTTCCTTAACGCCGAATAGTATTCCATTGTGTATATGTACCACAACTTCTTTATCCATTCATCTATCGAAGGACATTTTGGTTGTTTCCATGTCTTGGCCACCGTAAACAAAGCTGCAATGAACATTGGAGTACACGTGTCTCTGTAGAGAAATGCTTTTATATTTTTGGGGTAGATACCCAGGAGAGCGATTGCTGGGTCATATGGTAATTCTATTCGTAATTTCTTGAGGAACCTCCACACTGCCTTCCATAGCGGCTGCACCAGTCTGCATTCCCACCAACAGTGTATTAGAGTTCCTTTTTCTCCACAGCCTCTCCAACACTTGTTACTATTTGTTTTGTTGATGAAAGCCATTCTGACTGGGGTGAGGTGATATCTCATTGTGGTTTTCATTTGCATTTCTCTGATGATTAGCGATGTTGAGCATTTTTTCATATGTCTATTTGCCATTTGTATATCCTCTTTGGAGAAATGTCTCTTCAGGTCCTCTGTCCATTTTTCAATTGGGTTGTTTGTTTTTTTGTTGTTGAGTTTCATGAGTTCCTTGTATATTTTGGATATTAGCCCCTTATCAGAGGAACTGTTTGCGAAAATCTTCTCCCATTCAGTTGGTTGCCTCATTATTTTGTCAATAGTTTCTTTTGCTGTGCAGAAGCTTTTCAGTTTCATATAATCCCATTTGTTTATTTTAGTTTTTACTTCCATTGCCTTTGGAGTCAAATTCATAAAATGCTCTTTGAACCCAAGGTCCATAAGTTTAGTACCTATGTTTTCTTCAATGCAGTTTATTGTGTCAGGTCTTATGCTTAAGTCTTTGATCCATTTTGAATTAATTTTGGTACATGGTGACAGATAGCAGTCCAGTTTCATTCTTTTGCACGTAGCTATCCAATTCTGCCAGCACCATTTATTGAAGAGGCTGTCTTTTCTCCATTGTATGTTTTTAGCTTCTTTGTCAAAAATTATCTGTCCATATTTATGTGGTTTTATTTCTGGGTTCTCAATTCTATTCCATTGGTCTATGAGTCTGTTTTTCCGCCAATACCAAGCTGTTTTGATTATTGTAGCCCTGTAGTACAAGGAAAAATCAGGGAGTGTGATACCTCCAGTATTGTTCTTTTTTTTTAATATTGCTTTGGCTATTCGGGGTCTTTTGTGGTTCCAAACAAATCTGATGATTTTTTGTTCTATTTCTTTAAAAAATGCCATTGGGATTTTAATGGGGATTGCATTAAATCTGTATATTGCTTTGGGTAATATGGCCATTTTAACGATGTTGATTCTTCCAATCCATGAGCACGGAATGTCTTTCCATTTCTTTGTGTCTTCTTCAATTTCTTTCAAAAATGTCTTATAGTTTTCAGCATATAAATCCTTCACATCCTTGGTTAAGTTTATTCCTAGGTATTTTATTCTTTTTGCTGCAATTGCAAAAGGAATTGTTTTTTCTCTCTCTTTTTCTGAGATTTCATTGTTGGTATATAGGAAAGCAATGGACTTTTGTACATTGATTTTGTAGCCAGCAACTTTACTATATTCATTGATTGTTTCTAATAGCTTTTTGGTGGAGTCTTTAGGGTTTTCTATGTATAGCATCATGTCATCTGCAAAGAGTGACAATTTAACTTCTTCATTCCCAATTTGGATGCCTTTTATTTCTTTCTCTTGCCTGATAGCTCTGGCGAGGACTTCCAACACTATGTTGAAAAGCAGAGGTGATAGGGGACAACCTTGTCGTGTTCCTGAACGTAGAGCAAAGGGCTTCAGCTTTTCACCATTAATTATGAGGTTAGCTGAGGGCTTGTCGTATATGGCCTTTATTATGTTGAGGTATTTTCCTTCTATACCAATTTTAGTAAGTGTTTTAATCATAAATGGATGTTGTATCTTATCAAATGCTTTTTCTGCATCAATTGATAGAATCATATGGTTTTTGTCCTTTATTTTGTTTATGTGATGTATCACATTGATGGATTTTCGAATGTTGAACCATCCTTGTGCCCCGGGGATGAACCCCACTTGGTCGTGATGAATAATCTTTTTAATGCATTGTTGTATTCGATTTGCTAGAATTTTGTTTAGGATTTTAGCATCTGTATTCATCAGAGATATAGGTCTGTAGTTTTCTTTTTTTGTGTTGTCCTTACCAGGTTTTGGTATCAGGGTAATGTTGGCCTCATAAAATGAGTTAGGGAGTACTGACTCTTCTTCAATTTTTTGGAAGAGTTTGAGCAGGATTGGTATTAGATCCTCTTTGAAGGTTTGGTAGAATTCACTGGTGAAGCCATCTGGTCCCGGACTTTTGCTTTTGGGAAGGTTTTTGATGACTGATTCAATTTCGTTACTGGTGATCGGCCTGTTTAGATTTTCCACTTCTTCTTGGTTCAGCCTTGGAAGGCTATATGTTTCTAAGAACTTGTCCATTTCTTCTAAGTTATTAAATTTGGTGGCATATAGTCCTTCATAGTATTCTTGGATAATCCTTTGTATTTCTGTGGTGTCCGTGATAACTTCCCCTTTTTCATTTCTGATTTTGTTAATTAGTGTCTTCTCTCTTTTTATCTTAGTGAGTCTAGCCAAGGGTTTGTCGATTTTGTTAATCTTTTCAAAGAACCAGCTTTTTGTCACATTAATTTTTTCTATTGTCTTTTTGTTCTCTATTTCATTTAGTTCTGCTCTGATTTTTGTTATTTCCTTTCTTCTGCTGACCTTGGGTTTCGCTTGTTCTTCTTTTTCTAGTTTTTTAAGGTTTAACATGAGGTTATTTATTTGGGATTTTTCTTGTTTCTTGAGATAGGCCTGTAATGATATAAATTTCCCTCTTAAAACTGCTTTCGCGGCATCCCAAAAATTTTGGTAGGATGTATTTTCATTGTCATTTGTTTCTATGTATCTTTTGAGCTCTCCTCTAATTTCTTCTTTGACCCAGTCCTTCTTTAAAAGTATGTTGTTTAATCTCCATGTATTTGTGTTTTTTCCTGCTTTCTTTTTGCAGTTGATATCCAATTTCAAAGCTTTGTGATCAGAGAATATGCTTGGTATGATTTCAATCTTCTTAAATTTGCTGAGGCTGATTTTGTGTCCCAATATATGGTCTATCCTTGAGAATGTTCCATGTACACTAGAAAAGAATGTATAGTCTGATGTTTTAGGATGAAGTGCTCTATATATGTCAATTATGTCCAATTCATCTAATGTGTCATTTAGGGCTGCGATTTCGTTATTTATCTTCTGTTTGGAGGATCTATCCATAGCTGTCAATGATGTATTTAAGTCCCCTAGTATAATTGTGTTTTGGTCAATTTCTCCCTTTAGTTCTGTTAGTAGTTGCTTGGTATATTTCGGTGCTCCCTGATTGGGGGCATAAATATTGATGACTGTTATGTCTTCTTGTTGTATAGTCCCCTTTACCATTATGAAATGTCCATCTTTGTCTCTTGTTATCTTTTTCACCCTGAAGTCTGTTTCATCGGAAATCATTATGGCTACACCTGATTTTTTCTGGGTACCATTTGCTTGAAGTGTCAATTTCCACCCTTTCACTTTGAGTCTATGCTTGTCCTTGTAGCTGAGATGTGTCTCTTGTAGGCAGCATATGGTTGGGTTTAGTTTTTTGATCCAATCTGCTACTCTGTGTCTCTTTATTGGTGAGTTCAGTCCATTTACATTTAGGGTGATTATTGATATGTGAGGATTTCCTGTCATTCTGTCTTTAGTTTTCTGGTAAGGCTGTGTCTCCATTGTTTCTTTGCCTTTTTGTTGTTGTCTGTTATTTCTGTGTGGTAGTATTCTATGATGTTTCCCTCTGTTTCTTCTTTTATTACAGTACATATTTCAGATTTGGATGTTTTTTGAGTGGTTACCCTTGAGTTTATGTAAAAGAAAGTTTGATATTTAGAGTATTCCAGTTTCTTCAGTCCGCTTACTTTCTCTATTCCCATATTCCAGTTCAGGCCTTTACGCTCCCCCTTTTTATGTTTTGGTTGCCACAAGTTGTCCCTGTTGATGGTGGTCTAATAGCCTCCTTTAGTATTTCTTGTAGTGCAGGTCGTGTATTAGAAAATTCCCTCAGCTTCTGGATGTCTGGAAAGGTCTTTATTCCTCCTTCATATCTAAAGGAGATCTTTGCTGGATATATTATTCTTGGCTCATGATTTCTCTCTTTCAATAGTTTGAATATTTGGTTCCATTCCCTCCTAGCTTGTAGAGTTTCTGCTGAAAAATCTGATGATAATCTAATGGGCTTTCCTTTGTAAGTTACCGTCTTCTTTTCCCTGGCTGCCTTGAGGATTCTTTCTTTATCATTGATTTTAGACAGCTTCAGTACAATGTGCCTTGGTGAAGGCCTGTTGGGATTGAGGTAATTAGGTGTTCTATTTGCTTCTTGGATTCGAGGATCCAGTTCTGTCCACAAGTTTGGGAAGTTCTCATCGACGATTTGTTTGAATATATTCTCTGTTCCCTTCCCTCTTTCTTCTCCTTCTGGTATGCCCATTATTCTTATATTGCTCTTTCTGATGGAGTCAGAAAGTTCTTGTAGAGTTCTTTCATTTCTTTTAAGTCTCAAGTCTCTTTCTTCTTCCCTCTGTGTAAATTCCAGGTTCCTATCTTCGATGTCACTGATTCTTTCCTCTATCTGGTCAACTCTACTACCTAAGCTGGATATTTTATTGTTAATTTCTTCTATTGAGTTCTTAATCTCCAGAAATTCTATTTGGTTCTTTTTCAAGATTTCAATCTCTTTTGTAAAATGCTCATGGTGTTCTTTGATTGTGTTTCTGAGTTCATTAAACTGCCTTTCTGTGTTTTCTTGCATCTCGTTCAGTTTTTTCAGAATTGCGATCTTGAATTCTCTGTCATTTAAATCACAAAGGTCCATATCTCTAAGTTCCTTTTCTGGAGACTTTTCACTTTCTTTCTGAGCTATCTTGTTGCCTTGGTTATTCATGGCAATCACTGATTTACTATTTCTCTTCCTAGACATCTACAGGAGTGTCTTCTGCAACAGGTTGATAGGTATGCGAAGAGCTTTTGGAGTTCCAAAGCTCTTTCTGCACCAGATTCAGAGCCCGTTTGTTTCAGCAGTTCTGTTTACTCCTGCAGGGATCCGCCCAGATAGGTGGGGCCAGGGGCGGGGTGAGTTGTGAGAGGTGGCCCAGAGCAATGGCGGTGACCACCACCACAGCCAGTCCTGCTTCCACAGCTCCCTCCCCTTTGCCGGAACTAGTTGAGCTGCGAATCTGTGTCTGCGGTCCACAGTTCTCAGAGCAGCAAATATTCTGTCCTTTGATCCGACACTGCTACTTTATCGCTTCTAGCACGGGGCAGGTGGGGGCGGGGCGAGCTCTGGGAGGGTAGGGAGGGGGCGGCTAGTCTCCGTGCCTAAGGCTTCCGTTCTCCGCTCGGCAGTGAGGGCTTAAACCACCGATTTCAGCCCTCTTCCCTCAGTCTTTGCTCCGAGGTCTGCCGTGAGCGAGCGTTGGGTTCAGCGGTTTTGTATGCTGCCCCCTCAGCCCTGCGGGCCGTGAGCGGAGCCCTAGCAGTCCGAGTCCTTCCCTCTCCCACAGCGGCGGTAGTTCCGGGAGCAGCGGGCTCCGAGCACTGAGCTAGGTCTGTGTCCTGCGCCCGCCTGCGGCTCCGTCTCCGCACTTCTCCTCTCCCTCCTCCCCCGCTCGCGCGATTCACCCACCTGGAGGTGAATTCAGTAGTCGGCCTCTTCGTCTTGCCTGTCTGCTGTGCAAGGAGTCCTTTGTGGAGTTATTGTTGTCCGATTCGTTGTAAATTCCAGGGGAGCGTTACAGAGGCTCACCTCACGCCGCCATTTTTTTCAGTCTCAAAAAATTTTTAATTTTTTAAAAGGGGTGAAAAGGGTGTGTAACTTGGAATATTTTATATCAGATTGTTGCGTTTTTTAGCTTTGGTTCCAAGTGGACAATGAGAATGGCTGTGATCATAGCAAAACAAAGGATGAGTTGTTTGTTGGTTTATGCTTTCTGCTATTTGAAATGTCACAGTAGAGCTACAACCTTCTGTGCTTAAACCAAGCCAGGATGGCTCTGATGTTAGTCCGAGCTCTCCAATCAGCAGTTAGCACCCTGTTTTCCAATTGCGCAGCCCAAATCCCTCCCCACTTGACCGATGGCTCTCAGGCAGTCAGTCCTCACTGGGCGAGCTGTGTCTTTATTGAGCCCTGAAAGTGTGGCTCTGGCTAGCGTGGGAGTCTATAATCTCCCCAGCAGGAAGCTGCCTAAGGAAAGTAGGTAGTTTGAAAGAATTGTCTCAGCACCAGGCTACACAGGGATGTTTGAGGTGGGCCAGGGCTAGTGAATGAAAGGGCATTTCCGGAAAGGCATTTTCCCAGCCTTTGAATGGCTTTGCCAGAACAACACAATCAGCCTCCTATCATCTCGCTAAAGAGAAACCATTTTTATTAGCAGAATAAAATCCCAAATAGGGCTTATACTTTCTCTGTGTTAGAGTCCATTTCTTTTAAAATTATCAATTTGTTTTGCCATTTGCAAATAGTTTCTGATTCAATTGCTTCTTTGGCTGTCTGGAGTGGTGATGGCTGTAATAGATAGCTCCACTCCAAAGAGCCTGAAAGAACCTCTCTTGGGATCAATACTGAGGAAAATTAAAATTGAATTTATTTGGTGAGGTTTAAATTGAATTGATTGAGTTGATATCTGTGAGGAAACACATGTATTCCTGCATAGTATGCTATACCTATTGAGTATACTTTTTATTTCAATTTACCAATATTTTGATGTTATTTATGAAATATGGATTTATAATATATGGCAGTTTATATAAAAGTATTTCTTTGTTTTTTTATAAATTTAAAATAAATAGAAAAGAATATTAAATCAAGTCAGAAAAAAGAAAAAGAGGGAAACAAAAAGAATCAAGGACAATATTGGAAGCTTTCCCATTAACTCTTAGAGCAGATTTTTACACCCAAGGATTAAAAAGCTTTTCATATCATCTCAATATGTCCCAAATCCTTTTGAGGAAATGTGGTGTAATTACAGTTTACCACTTCCTTTCTGATTTATGTGATTATGGATAAGCCATTGAAGCTGTCCTCTGTTCTCCTATGCTGTCCCCTTGAACAAGGTCTAGAATTTATTGATATGGATGTTTGACAGGTGCAAAAGATGATAAATAATTTTATAGTACTCCTTGGCACTCTTGATTTAAAAGAAAATCTTAAATCTCTGTTAAGTTTGTCTCTCCTGTGGCTTCTGTCATTACCTGACTCTAGTTTTAACCATCACAATATCAAGTTACTCATATACTCAGTAATAAGCATTTCCTTCTTTTGGAACACAAAGGTTATTAAGCATTTTTTATGAATATTTCAGGAAGTAAAAGAGATGAGATCTTAAACATTGATTTGAGAATTTTACAATAGCACATATGTGAACATAAAGGGGATCAAATATGTGGTGATGGAAAGAGAACTGACTCTGGATGGTGAACACACTATGTGAGATATAGATGATGTAATACAGAATTGTACACCTGAAATCTATGTAACTGCTAACAATTGTGATCCCAATAAACTTTAATTAAAAAAACAAAACAACTTTATACTTCAGATATATATATCTATTAATAATAAAAAGTGTGCAGTATTACTTTATCAAATTTTCAGAAAAATGAGTTTTGCTTGTGGACCCTGAGAAGAAAGATTTATTTTATATGAACCCCGAGGAGGAATTTATCTGCTGAAATGGACTCCCACTCCATGTTTAATGGAGGGCCCAAGTTTTATGAATAATAAGGATCTAGCTGCTCTTTATTGACTAGGACTCCTCACATACTCTGCATACTGGGAAGAACCACAGACTGAACTCTCAGCTTCCCAGGACTGTGCCCTGCTTCTTTGGGTTGCCACTGCAGGGAAACCCTGGTTTCCTCTTTCTACTATCTACTGAAAGTGCCCTGTCCAATCAGAACTGCACAAATTGGATACTTCATTTACGTGAAACAGACCTAATTGAGAACTTGGGTGGGAACTTACTATAAAAGGCATCCCCCACTTTGTCTCAATGGGACACAATTTAGGTTGCTACCTGAATCTTTGTCTTTCAGGTTGCATCTCCTTTTGCTCAAATAAATATGCAGTATGCTTTATTACAGTCTAAAATTAATTTAGGTTAATACACTTTAAATTTATTCACTCACAGTTACTCATTAGCCTTATTTAGTTACTTATTTAGTTACTTATTTATCCTCTACTAGTCATTGCTAGATCCTGAGAAAGAAATAAATATAAAATATTTTATCTTCAAAGACCTTATAGACTCAAGAAGGGGTAAAGTAATAACAGTAAATCAATGATATAATAAATGTGATAAATTACAGAGTTTTATTTAAAGCTACAAGGGAGCACAAATGAGGAACAATTGAGTCTTCTTAGAGAAGAAGGAATCAAGGACAGTGTAGAAATCTGATATTTGAAGTAGGTCTTAATACCAGGAGATTATAGAGCACTGAAGGAGCAATCACAAAAGAATTGTCTTAGATCTTTTGCTTTCTTTCATTTGCAAATAAGACAAAGTAGCCATTGGCACAATGCAAGGTTGAAAGCTCCTTGAAGCTCCACCTAACTTTATTTATATGTAGTATCACTGGGGTTCCTTGTTCCTGACTCTGCTGGAGGCAGAAATTTCACTCTAATTAGATTCTTCTGTTTAGCGTAGTGATTTGAATCTAGTAAGAGCTCACATACTGTTTTGTAATTTGTCACTAAGTATTGTATCTATAAGGTAGACTACTGTGCACTTTATATAGCCTAAAATAACAGAAATAATTCATAACAAATAAACCAGGTGTATTAAAATATAAAGTCAGTTGGAAAACATTTATTATAATAACTGAAAAAGCAGAGTATAATGTTTCATGTTTAGTATATCTACTATGCAAAAATGTCCATAGAAAAGAGAAGGGAGAAATGAAAAATAATAGCGTTTGCCTCTGGGAGGCAGAATCATGGATTTTTTTCAGAATTTTCTGAACTTTGTAATTTTTCTACTAACACTAATTTCTTTTAGAGTAATAGAAACTAGGTTTTAAAAATATAACCTTTTCAATTCAACAACATCTAATTATTTCTCTCTTGAAAGTGGGAGTTATTTTATATTTCCATTAGACAGTGGTAATGGCAGAATTTCAGATCGTCCAAGTATCATGGTTTTAGATCATTTTGCTCCTTATCATTGGTTAGATTCCTGGGTTTGTTTTGTTTTTCCTTCCTCCCTGTGTGCATCTGGAGCTTACATAAAGTATTCCACTTCCTAAAATGTTGGTTGTTTCATGTGACTCTAACACTTAGGCCCTGAGCTGGCCAGAAACTTGACTCAAAAGATGCAACCACGTTCTCCAGGTGGCTCCACAAGTCCGTTGGTCATGTGGTTATCCAGCAAACCCAGGCATGCTTCAGGGCATCAGTTCTGCTGCCCTTTCTGCAGTTACCCCTTTTGATGTCCCATCTCAATGGCCATGGTTGTCTCTTCTCTACCCTTAGCCTACCAGGGCCTCAGAGGACAGGATTCCGCTTCAGCACCGGTTCCTTCAGCAAGGTTGACCTGGTGTGGGGGAAGGCCTTACTTTCCCCATTTGGTGTTTGAAGACTTCTCTGTGGAAGCAGCTGGTTAATGTCTCACCAACAGAGAGGTAATTAGAGCCCTGCCCTTTGGAGGGCATCCTAATGCTCCTTGCCACAGGAGAGCCACATTATGTCTATCAGTTTCCCTACAGAGATGCCAACCTCCTAGTTTTAATTCCCTCCCTCTTTGATGATGCAAACACCATCTAGCCAGCGTGCAGCCTTAGTAACCAAATTCATGGCATCTTTCCTTGTAGGCTATGGATACAGTTCTTGGGCTGCAATGTAGGTCTTCTCTAGTGTGGGCTAGTACAGACTGACTGCCTCAGTCCCTGTGAGAAGCTGTGTGTAAGGAGCATGTGGGAGGGAAGGATCAGTACCAATCCTTTGCAAACCAAGCAATTGTTGTGAGGGTCTTGCTTTGTAATGTTACAGGAAAATGGGGCAGAAGGAGTGTGTACTGCTGAGGAAGGCATTCAGAGAAGCCATTTCCTCCATTACACAGGGCATCCTCAGCCCCCATCTGACCTCACAGTGTACTGTGAGATGGTAGGTGAAACAGGTGCCTGAAGGAGGGCAGCTCAGCCCAGCAGGACTCCTGCAGAGAGGCAACAAAGATTTTGTAACTTGAGTCATTTGTGGTGTTCTCTCTCTATACACATATACACAGACATACACATACACTCATTTATGTATCCAACACCTGGCCAGCAGAAGACTTATACACTGATGCTATAATTTGTTTTATGAATTAGCTGTCTGGGTAGGTGCTTCTCCTATCTATCCACGCATAAAGCCATAGGAGCATCGCTAAGTTGATAAATATTGCAAAATCAAAGCATGAAAACATATTTTTGCATATTTTTCAGTTTTGGAAAACTGATGATAAGAATGATCATGGGGCAGAGCCTTTCATGGGTGAAACATGTTAAAACAAGTTCCAGAGGCATGGTAATGGAATGCTTTATTCAGGAGACCTATGTAGTGTAACTGTGGAAAGATATAAGTGCTGTGAAACATTTTTCATTCTAATCGATCTGGGAATTTCCAAAACTGCTGTCTCATCATTTCCTTCAACCACGATGGTTTCTGACTGTATCTTTTCCCATTAACTCAAAATGTTTTCTTTATTTTTATGAGGAGATTTGCAAACATGAATATATTTCTTAACCACAATATCAGCTGACCACTGATGTTGTTCTTAGGTGGTGAATCCTTCTAACCAACTAAATTTATTAACTGATTCCATGATCAGCATTATAAATATATCCAGCATGAGGTTAAATACCCATGTGAATTTGCTGTGGTATTCAGTAACTGAGAAAAGGAGTGCCAGTGACAGAGGTTTGGTCCTTGGTATTGTTGATAATGGGACTGTATGATTGATCCTCTTTATTATCCAGGTGAGCAAAAGTGCCTGAAAAGCTAGATGTAGGCCATGCAATCTGCACATACCTGTCAGCTGTCCTATGCTGGTCTCATGGTTATGTTTGCAAACTCAGTTGAATCACAGGAAACCTGAAACTGACCTTTTCTCAGATGAAACTGCTTCATGTTTAATATCTCTATGTCAAATAAAGTTTTTTAAATTGATTGTCCATTGCCAGAGATCCAGGGAACGACTCACTGTCCATGCTCTCCTTTTGTGTGTCCTATAAGGCAATTCCTTCTTCCTCTGTATGATAGAAAACTCTATTTACCTTGAAGCAGTTATTAACAATTTATGAACTGGCCACTCAAAAATAGTAATAATAATTTTTACTTAATATTTTGCATTTATATTTTATATTTAGCATAGAGTAGGAAGATAGTTTTGAGTTGTTTGCAGAAAAGTTATATTTAGTTTCTATATTGAATTCAGAGAGAGATTATGAGGGTTAAGCATTCTGGAAGAGTTAGGGGCAAGGGGGAATTAGAGAAATCACTGAGGAAGATATAAGAAGCAAGGAAAGTAAACATTGATGTTCTCAATATTTTATCACTTATTTTCCATGAACTAATTGGTAATGTGATTTAAAACAAACACTCTCCCATCCTCTTTCACCACAAAACCTGTAGCTAAGTGAGGAAATACAGAGCTCTGTAACATGTTAAATGATTTTAAGACTATGTGACTACATATTAGCTTGTCACTTCAGCTGTGTGCAAGATAACCATAACACAGAAGGTGAACTGCAGGATGTCACACTGGTGCTACTGGGACTCTTTCAGACACAATTTGATGGAGATCAGAACTTCTGAGTCATGTGGCATTTGTTTGTCTTACATTTCTTTTAAGGCAAATGCATTTTTCATCACATTCACAATGGAAGCTTTGAAATGACCTGTTTTGTAAACGTGTTGCTGATAATTCATATTGTACAGATACAGATTGGAAACAAAATCTAGTTGAACATTCAGGTTCACTGTCTTTTCTCTTGTATTTCTTAATAGTAATGTGTATTTTAAATTCTTGTGTATGCTTCACTGTGTTTTGAATGGAAGATCTGGGGCAAAAGTAGGGTTTAACAAAAGGGATTAAAATGAATTAAAACTTATTTATATGCCAGGTGGTTTATGATCTATCTCATTTTATCTTAATAGGTTAATGCTAGGTGGTCTTACACCAATGCTACATGTAAAGGACCTAATTCAGATTAAATAACTTCCACAGTGTCATACTATTGCAAAACAGAAATCTGGACTCATATTTGCAATTTTTAGTTTATCACATGTTGAAGTCTGCTTTTCCTCTGCTTTCTGTTCCTCCTTTTTTTTTCTTTTCTTTTACTATGTATGTATAAAACCATTCAAAACCAGTTAATGGTCTCTGTTAATCCTAGGAAACAGTGGAGAGAAGAAAACTATAACTGAGACCTCTGAAAGTTCTAACTGAAATGATTTACTAACATGTTTGATGGCTGGATTTGCCTTATGCTACTTTGTTTATGTTTCACTAAGCTGTTATTTTTGTTTTTATTACCATACAGTAGCTAAGTTTAAATGTAATTAGCAACTCTGGTCACTAATTATTGATTATTAGTTGGTTGGGTTTTTATGCTTCATATGATCCAGTGTTCTATTAAATGCTCTAGCACACAAACTCTATGTAATTTTGTTTATGTTAATAAAATTATAGTGTCTGGGAAAAGTATGAACTTTGACTTCAGCAATCATGAGTTCAGATTGTTAATAGTGCCACCATAAGCTAGTTACCTAATTTTTCTGAGCCTCAGTTTCTCTATCTGTAAAATTGGGGAATAATAGTAATATCTGTTAAATAATAATGTTTTTAAAAAAGGTAAAATTATGATGGTTATACAAATATAAAATGAACATATGCTAAGGGTTTATTTACTCATTAATTATTGTGAAAACCAGGAGGACATTACAACATGTTGAAGGAATAATTCAAAGTACCATACAAATATAGGTAATCAGAAATGTTTCAATAAATTTACAAATAGTTGCAATTTTTTGCTTTGCAACTGCCTTTGCAAGTGGGTAGGTGAGGAATCACGTGTTCCTCTATTGAAGGAATTCATTTGCATGTCTATGAACAAGAATTATTTCCATTTCAATCATTTTACTACAATCTACAAGTTGTAAAAAGCTCAGTCAATGAAAGGAATAAATCTAGAATTAGATAGCTAGGAAGGATGTGCCGTAGAAAGTGCTTAGTTTTGTACTGAAGACTTCCACTAATCTTTTTTGGTTCATTTCAAAGTCTTGCACAATTTTTCTCTAAATATCTGACTTAAGAGGTTATGGCAAAATCATATAATGCTCATATATATGTATATATATATATATATATGTATATATATTACATATCTATATTTCCCTATATAATAGATATCTATATCTATCTATATAATAGATATCTATATCTATATCTATATAACAATTATTAATACACAAAATGAAAATTTTTATTAATTCATTCAGAGTACTAAGACATTAAAGAAAAAAATTACTGTGACACTTGTTAAAGAATGCAAAGGCAGGCTTTATTTAGGGAGACTGCTATAATGGGGTTTATAGAAAGGGCACGGGTACAAGGGCAAATGGAGATTTATTGTTAAAAAGCAGAGTAGGAGTCGGTGAATGGAAAATTACTAAGAGGAATCACCAGGGATAAGAGGAGATTTGGGGCTCAGTTGACTTAATGGGATTATAACTGAAGGCAGGCCCCAGTGGTAAGATATCCAGGGTGGAGAGTGAGGAATTTGGTCAGATATCAAGAATAAGGTATTTTTGGTAAGCTAATGTGGTAGGATTCTTGCTAAAACTGAACAAAACAGGCAAAGGAGAGAGCCTAAGGGCAAGTCCTACCTAGTCCAAAAGAGAACTCTGAGAACTTGACTAAAGTTTGTTTAAGGAGGAAAGTCTTTGACAAATATCAAGATTCAGGCTGATCCATTTGGCTGTTTGCTAATTGAATGTAAAACTTTTGACTGAAAATGGGTCTTGCAATTGTTAGGGAGGATAAACAAATTTCTTTGTACCCTTTTAGGTTCTTCTGGCCAGTTTAAGAATTAAATTGACATAAGACAGATTTAAAAGAGAAAACGAAGTTTAATTTCCTAAGTACAGGGGTCTCATAGATACGGGAGCTAACAAAATCACTAATGCAGGCAGCTTATATACATTTTAGAGAAAAAAAACAAACAAACAAAACACCCATACGTTTGTGAGGAATGGACAAAACAAAGAAGGCTTGGGTGTAATTAGTAAAGAAGTAACAAGGTTTGTTTATATAGCCTTTACAGTCCTGAATTCCCTGTCTCTGATCATAAATATGTCTTTCTATGGCCTGGTACAGGGAGGGTACCTTTCACATGAGAGATTTACTTACTGTTTTCAGGGGATAGAGACAGGAGAGCCAGAGAGCTCTTACACCAGGTTTATCTCAAGTAACTTTTATTTAAAATAATCTGTATGCCACTTTGCCATGTTTTGGAACAGCCTGCCCTGATCCCCAATGGAATTAGGAATCATCTCTAAAGGAGAGTATAGTAAATGACCGAAAAATAAAATAAAGTGATTCATTGCTCTGTTTGCTAAGCAATCACTGAAAATGTTAAAAGGTTTGTTAGAGTTTGCAGCTCTGTCTTTTACACAAACAAATTTACAACTTAGATTTATCAGGCTTATAGCATTTTTCAATAATCAAGAATTTTCTTCCTTTTGACTGTAAATTGAAATAGTAAAAGAGAACTATATGAGTCAAAATAAAGGCTTACACTTTACTGATCAAAAACCCAGAAGCTGTCAGATATGACACAGCTATCACAGTAGGTCTTGCTCCTAAAACTAAAAATAGACATGGCATGGATGAGAAATTGAGGAATGAATGCAGTAAGCAAAATAAAGACTAGGCTAAGACTAACTATTTTTGAGAAATAAGGGGTTTGATTAAATTATTTTGGCATTGGGTAGTTTCTGGTTAAACTTTCATTCCCAGAGATGCATTGTCTTACCTTTTCTGCCCTCGTTGGAACCCTGGGGAGCCGATTCCCATGAACCACAGCAGCTTGACATCCTTGCTCTCTGGTTTCTTGTTGGGTTTGGTCAGTTGGAAATAGAGATATTTCTCCTCTCCCCTTTCCGTGCTGTGGTTCTCTGACCCTTTATGACTACTATGTATGGTAACACTGTCCTTTCCTTGCTTGCTTTTACAGACCTTGTTGTGAAAGTGACTTCTGACTATTGCCTGTCCCCAGATCCCTTACTTTCTTTTATTGCCCACATCTCCAAAATTAGTCCCAACATGAAATTCTCTTTACAATTCCAGATGAGTATGTTTTCTGTATATCCCCCCCGCAATCCTAATTGTATTCTTGACAGTTATGTACCTTATATACATGAATGCATTTAATAGTTAAAACTCTATGAGGTAGTAAATACTGCTATTGGCATTTAGCAGATAAGGAAACTGAGGCACAGAGACCATCAATGACTTGTCTGAAGCACAACTGACTGAAAACAGGCATGTTGTTAATGACAGTGCTGTATGTCATCATCAACTTAAGGCTCATACTACCTTTTGAAAGTATTGTTTCTTATTCTTTGCATGATGTATTTTTCTCTCCTTAATAGTCCTGAACTCCTATCATAAATTATTTTATATTTCTTGAATGAGGGTCAAGTATGTGCTGTCCTACCTGTCTTCGATTGCATAAATCATCTCATTTTTGTCCTACGTATAATACCTCAAGTTACAGAACTCATAACATTATCACATTTATTACAAGCTAAGAGACCATTAATCATAGATGGTCATAAAGGCTAGAGAAATTAACAATACAGTTTGCTGGAAATTGTGTTAATCATGTGGAATCTTGAAAATGTCATATTACAAAAATACTCCTTCTTGCTAGTACAACTCAATAAAATTATGGTAGAGAAACGAGAACAGAATTAATGTTATTCTGCAAAATTAATCTCACCCAATTACATTGTGCAGATATGTTCTAGGTCCTGTTGTAGGTAATTTATACATACCACCTCATTTAACCTTCCCAATGACCCTACAACCATCCACTTCTCATATATGGAAACCAAGATTCCCTAATATTTTCAAGGTCACATAACAGAACTAGAATTTGGACAGCAGTCTGTCTAACTCCAAATACTACTGCTTCCCATTTATGAGAGAAAAAAATCCTAATAGTCTCGTGTATAAGTAGACTAAACTATGTTTCAATTATTTAGTACTAATGTTTTGAGTTAGATTTATTTGAACTGCTTGTCCCTTGGACATAGGCCGGTCCTACTCAACATTTTTTTTGTGGCCTGTGAAGTCAAGTGTTCTGCCCCAGAAAGAGCTGATAAAAACCTGCAATATTGAATATCAGTGGGAGGCATGCAGTTTTACGGGCTTGGATTTATGAACTATTGGTAGCAATGTTAATATAAGAAACAGACCTATGTTTAGGACTAAAATCATAAAACACATTGGCTTTAAACGCAGGCCTATATTTATTATGCATGTCTTTATAGGGTCTTTTATTTTGATCATTTTGAAGTCTAAGGTTTGCTGGTGGCAGTTTACAGCAGTATGGCTATTGGGAGTAGTCAAATCAGCTGGAGAGAAGACATGTGTCTCCATTTTTCTCACAAAATGTAAGTGTATTACAGTATATTTAATCACATTTCCTCTCTTATTGTTAATTTGTAATAAAAGCATACCCTTGTGCATACCATAAAAATTCCCTACTTCATATTTTGAAATGAATTTTCAAAAGCTAACCTCTGTTTCCATGACCAATAAAAAATGATGGCCAAAAAAAAAATGCCCTTGGGGAGAGAATTTGCTAGAGCAGAGTATAATTCATAATCTTTTATTTTAAGGCAATACCTGGTAAGATCGACAGGTCCTAGGTTATGGCATATTTCTCTCAATTTTTTGGCTGCTCCTGTTATTGTTTTTTCTCCTTCTTGGTTTCACCTGATACTGTTGACTTCAAATGTGAGTAAATCCTAAAATTCCATCCTTGATTCCCTGCTCTTTTTGTTGCACCTCTTCCTTGATGTTCTCATCATGTCCCCAAATATATGCACCACTGCTTTCTAGGTCTCATCTATAAATGCCTGCTGTAGGTATAGGCATCTCTTCAATCAGTACATCTAAAATGCCACACATCTTTCGTCCTCTCCAGCCCCAGTACAATTCTGAATGCTTTGCTACTGATACCTTATTTTGCTTTGGGCACTCACACCTGAGAACTTGGAGCCAACTTAGCCCCTTTCTCTCATTCTCTCTCTCACATTGTTATTCACAGTCTTAAGTTCTTTATTACATGGGTTCACCATCTGCCTTTCCCTCTTTGCTGCTTCTTCTCTAATTGGGGTATCCATCATCTTCTGATGGAAACCACAACCTTGTATATATACTATACTACCGTGTTTCCCTGAATATAAGACCTAGCTGAACCATCAGCTCTAATGCATCTTTTGGAGCAAACATTAATATAAGACCCAGTATCATATCATATCCTGTCATGTCATGTCATGTCATGTCATATCATAATGTTATATAAGACCCAGTCTTAAATTAAAATAAGACCCGGTCTTATATAAGATCCGAGCTTATATTATATTAAAATAAGACTGGGTCTTACATTAATTTTTGCTCCAAAAGACACATTAGAGCTGATAGTCCGGCTAGGTCTTATTTTCAGGGAAACACGGAATAAGGAAGCCTTTTTCTCCTTATTGTTTTAAATATTATTTAGTAACAAAAGCCCTAATTTTTTGGTCAAGATGATGAATGACCTAGTTGATTGTGTCTTCTACATGATCTTCCTAGATCCATTCTCTCTAATCTTCCTCCCATTATTCTCTCACTTGTGTTCTCATAGAATTTGATGCATAATCCTCTCTAGTAATTGCAGCATGTTATGTGGTGGTGGTGGTGGTGGTGGTGGTGGTGGTGGTGGTGGTGGTGGTGGTGGTGGTGGTGTGGTGTGTATGTGGCGGGGGGGATGGGGTTGCTTTGACTCTCCCAAACACAATGAGCCTTTCAAAGTCAGGGGCATGTCTTACTCATTGTTGCTTCTCCACTGTCAAGCATGGGGTCTGGCATAGAGTGGAGAACTCAAAAATGTTTGTTTAGTTGAATCTGAACATGTAGAATTGGATTGAATTTCCCAGAAGAAATATTATTTCCCAGAGAATCTGGCTAGGCTTTCTGAACTGTTTTTGGTATTCAATGCATAGGAAACCACCATGGTGAAAGGGTGGGTTAGTGTCCAGGTTGATGAGAGACTTTAATGGCTAATTTAGCTTTGCTACTTTTTACAGATAGCATTTGAGAGAGATTAATATGTCAGTATTCTATTAAATGTCCGAGAAGAAAAAATAACTTTAGGCAGGTAAAAAGAGGTATTGAAGCGATTTGGGTCTGAGGTGAGACTGGAGTTTGATAATGGAAGAAGACATAGAGATACATTGATAAAAGAAAGTTGAATCAAGGGAAGAGAAAATGTCAAAAATAGGAAAAAATAGTTGACACTAAGACTTGAGGCAGGAGAAATTAGACATAGGAAATTAGAGTTGTCTTTGGATGAAGGCTGAACCATTCACTCTGATTGCTGATGGAACCAACTCTTAATAAAGTATAAAATATGGACTTTTGGACCTCTTCAAGCCCCCTAAGGTCTGCTGCTCATGAGTTGCAACTTTTGAGAGAGGTCTGGGGACCAAAATTACTTTGGCAGAATGCCTTTTCATCAGAATGCCTCTCCTTTAGCTATTTTCTCTCCCTTAGGAGAATCAAATAACTTAAAACTTAGCACTTACATTTTCCCAAATGCCAATGCAGTTGGAGAACAAAACTTCTGTATGAATTGTACCCTCAGAGCAGCTAAGAGATCACATATTGTGATCTCTCAGACATTTAGAAATTGTTGATTTTATGAAGTTAGATTGATAGTCTTACTTAAAATTTTTCAATGAATCTTTCCTAACAATGTCTATCCTTATTGAGCACGTAAAGGGCAAAACCATATTAGAAAGATGATTGAATGTATTTCCAGAGTGTGAGTTGAAGGCTTCAAGGTATTGTATAACTGTAAAGGATTTGTTTAAAAAATAGTTTAAGAGCTGTGATATGAGTGAAATAGGGCTATAATATATTATTTACGTTACAACTTGGATTTCAGAGGAAATGCAGTTTAGCGATTTTGTTCATAACAAATCTGGTATTCCCTTTGGGACTCATTTGTTAGGAATGAGGAAGAGAAAGTAATAAAGTAATGAAGTATAAAATTTAGTGTAAAGTCAATTTGATGTGGTCATTTATGCAGTTCAGTTTGGTACCTAGATTGCTATCCTAACTGCTCACTACTCTCCCTAAGACAGTGTTGCTTTTATGGGGGAAGGAAGGGAAGAGTATGTAGTATAAAATATTTTATCACACAGAGGAGAAGATGTTATCCTTGGGAGTAATCTTTCCTGGTACCCGGTCCTTGTTTACTTGGACAGGGTCACCTTCATAAAAGTGTCACAGGACCCCATGATCAGTTGGGTCCATGCTTGGTTTAATGTTTTGCTGTTCCTAATTTGAATTTCTTAATAATTTTGCTTTTGAACTTGTGTTTTGTGAGAAAATTCAAATGGAACAGTGGAGCATATGTATGAGGAAAGGAAGATGCCCACAATGTTTGCTTCTGCCACTGTTCCTTGCTTCCCTGTTCATATAGCATCTGCCATACTCCATGGACACAGAGTTCTAGTGGTCTCATAGATTAGTTTTGAAGACTGTAATAAATTGTCTCAAACTTAGCGGTTTAAAACAAGACACATTTTTATCTAATAGTATCTGTGGGTCCGGAGTCCAGGCATTGCTTAAATTATCTGTATAGGGGCACACAAGACTGGCTGGCTGCATTCTCATTTGGAGGCTTGATGTGGGAAGGATCTGCTTTCAAACTCCCTCAGATTATTGGCAGAATTCATTTCCTTGTGACAGTAGAGTTCATGGCAGCTTGCTTCTTCAAAGCCTCAAAGCAATGGGGAGAGGGAGAGAGAGAGAGAGAGAGAGAGAGAGAGAGAGAGAGAGAGAGAGAGAGAGAGAGAGAGAGGAGGGGAGGGGAGGGGAGGGGAGGGGAGGGGAGGGGAGGGGGGAGGGGAGGGGAGGGGAGGGGAGGGGAAAAAAAAGAGGAAGAGCGAGAGAGATGGGGAGAGACAGTCTGTTATGGCTTGGAGTTTTTGACCTCAAAACCTTCTTTTGACAGGCTGGTCTGATCAGGTCAGGCCCACCTAGGATAATCACTCATTTGATTAATTGAAGTCAACTGATTTGGGATGTTGTATCTGAAAAGTCCCTTCAACTTTGCCATATAATGTAACATAACCATGGGAGTGATGTCCCATCACACTCACAGGTCCTGCCATATTCAAGTGAGGTAATTATACAGGATGTGTACACCCAGGGGCAGCCCATCTTAATATTCTACCCACAATCCATGATATGTAGAAGTTCAGCAAGACTCAAAGTGAGTATACAGTAAGCATGTTACATTGACTAATGAGAAAGCAGGCATGCTAACCGCCCCAAGAGCCATGCTCTCTCTTCAAACCAGGACTTGCTTTGATTGAGGAAATGATTCAGTCACTGGACTCTCAGAAATACAAACAACCAAGGAACTCGATCATGTCCTTTCTTCCTTGTCTTACTTCCCAGCATTAGCCAACTGCTTATACTGGAAATGGTGAGAGAGAAGGAATGGGAAAGAAGTGCAACCCATAATTCCTTTTCTTTTCAGTCCTTCCTTATTCATCAGTGAGCCAGAGGTAAACAATATTAGTATGATGTGCATGTATCAAGAAGTGAAATAAAAACATTTGTGTTCTGTGCAGATTTTCCACTGTTCTGGTGAGAATATAATGCACATTCATATGCAAGCTATGGAAAATATAATTCTGTAATTTTGGTAAATCCATATGGAAGTTAATGCTCTTATATTTGCATTTAAGACTGGCATTGCAAAAATATAAAATCTAATTGGTAAAACGTATACTAATAATTAAAATTTAAAATTTTTCTTTATTTAGAACAACATTACATAGCAAATAAAAAAAATCATGATAAAAGGAGAGAGAGACTGTGGGAGGAAGAAATAAGCTTTATGTTTTAACACTTTCAACAATGCTTTTTTCCAGCATTTTGAGAAACACATTTTCATTGTGCACTGGGTCTTCCAAATTTTATAGCAGTGCTGCACTTGGACGTTGGCTGCTGGGAGCTCTGCTAGCCTCCAGAAACACCTGTGACTTGTGGACTTTTGGTCTATTTTTTGGGGGTTAAGTCACACTCTGAGTGGGATTTCCTGGCTGATCTTGCTTCAATTCAGCTTATTTGGTGCTATAGCCTCTTCTGAGACTGGGCTGTGATTCTTTTCAGAGTTCAGCATCTCCCTCTGCCTTTATTGTAATCATCATTTATCCAACGATTTCCTCTTCTCAGTTCTCTTTTACGTCCCACTTGTTTAACTGCATGTCCTTGGACCAATACTATATAGCTTCCCACTATGGTTTTATATTGTTTCTTAATATATGGTAAGTTAAGTGGCCCATATGTATTTTTATGGTTGACTGTGCCATTTCTCGACTTTATTCCTCAGCATATATTTAGAGAATATTTAAAGTTTCTCAAAAAAATCCAACTAGACCTTTCACTGGGATTTCATTGAATTTACACATTAATATGGAATTATCTGAATCTTCCAAAGATCATGGAATATCCCTCCATTTATTCCAATCTATGTATTAGAGAATACCTTTCAAATATTACATTTTTATACATTAGAGCTTGGTCATTTGGTGAGAATGGTGAATTCTATCCCAAAAAATAACGGAAGATTTTTATTCATTTTAGTCAGTAGCCTGCATGTAAAGTTGCTTTTAATGTCTGCCTTTTTCTAGATTATAGAAATCTTCATTTCACTCAATCTGCAGAAGTTCAAGATATTATATTAATTAGGATTGACTGTAAAATCCTTGGTTAAATTATCAGGTTATTACTTTAGTTTAATGACAGGAATTATATTCTTGATATCTTATAATAGAATGAAGAATGTATGTGAAGTTTTTTTTTAATCAAGAGTTTGTTGATACGATTAAAAATGAATATGAGTAGTTCTTCTGTGAAGATAGGTATACATACCTATTTCAAAATATAGGTATTCTAAGTAGATTTTTGGACTTTTAAGGAGATTTTTACAGGACTTCTAAGTTGATTTTTGTTAATAACTTCGGAGTAAATGTATTTATTCTACTGAATTTATTTAGCTAGCACTTTACTTTTGAAACAGATTTTTTTTGAAGTAATTGGTAGTTTCTCTTATATCAAGGCTTTTAAAAGTCGATAGCTATTTCAGAGTATAAATTTAAACATACATTTTACTCATTATATGGTATTTTTCGTCTTAAGCGATTAATAGTCAGTGGATGGATTAAAAACTGTGGTATCAACTTGAGAATCAACTGATTTGAAAAGGTGATTAATGTTGCTGTTGTACATTTTGTATAAGAAATATTTTCAGACTTCATCAAATGTCAAAACATGGAGACACTGGTCTTTAATCACCTACCACACATATAGGTTGCCATAGCAATAAGAAATGAACTGTCATCAGTGTCATCAGTGTGATAGATCAGCATTATCTCAAAATACATTTTAAAATGTGAATTATAAGTGGTATATGGCATAGTTTCTAATTATGTACTATTAAGCTTCATAATGTGTCTTGTTTGGTGCCTTTTCTTGGTATGAGGTCAGTGTCCTAATTGCTGTTGCCTTGGAGAGAACTATTAGTGTCTGCACTTTATTTTTATCATTTGTCCAGTGATCCTGGGATGTGGTCACCACTGGACATTTATCAAGCATGAATGTCACTGTTATGCTAACCTAATCTTCTTGCTTTTTTCTTTTTTACATTTGTTTCTTCCACTCTACTTTCTTCAAATTCTTGAATTAATTTTTAGCCACAAAACTGTAAATTTGAGGTCTGAGGTACACAAAGCAGGACACTAGATCAAATAAAGAAATCCTCAGACTTTGGTTTTGAGAACTTGGTGAATATGTTGCATTTTTTCTGTAATATCTTGAGGAATGACCCCTTGATACATATTTTGTTGGAGAATTACCAAGCTTAAGGAGAAATGGGTGCTATATCCTATTCCATTGGTCCCTCTTGAATTGTGGGTTTTCACCTTCATTCCATAATTGAAATAATTTCCTTGAAGTTCCTTTAACATTGAGTCACACTCAAGGAATTTCTGTATGGACTCTGAGGTGTTCTAACAGATTTGCTGTGGTTTTCGTGAACTTCTATTGAACGCATGGGTAACATGTTGGTTTGTCAAATCAGGACAGCTTTGTATGTAAGTTTCAAGATACTTATCGAAGCTTTTTGTCATATGGAGTTGGCAGTCTTCTGAGAGGATAAAGAAATTGTGATATTTGTGATCATATGTATATTTTCTCCGTCTCACCTTTATAAATTTTGAGGAATTTGACCTGTAATTTAGTAATGATATTACATTTTTCTGTTACACTTCAGAATTTATAGTAACTTTTGTGAAATAGTTTTTATTTCTACTTTGCAATCATTCACTCAAAAAAATTAAAACCTTACGTTAAAATAGGAAAAGAAAAAATAAATAAACAGATAAAAATACTTTTTCTGCATTGATAACGTGTGATGAGGAACAACCACGGTCGGCATAAGACTTGGTCCCTGACCTCCCAGTTTATAGTCTAAGAGATACATTAGAAAAATTTTTGTCTTTGATTTTTATTGATTTTTTATTATAAATGATTCCACTTTTTTGACATAATGACATAGTCCATTATGAGGAATGCAATGCATTTCAGAAGTAGTTGGTTAGATTGAAAAACATTACAGTAATTGAAAGTATTTATTGGATTTAGGCATGCTCATAAGTTTGAACCTGGTACAGAATTGAATGTGAGTATTTTTGGTTGGGGAATACACTCTTTTGTCTTATACTTCTCCACTCCCAGCCCTCCTGTGTACTTCCTGGCTTTTTATTTCTGCCTTGGTCCTTGAGCATTTCAGGTTGCACTGCAAATATCAGTGAAGATTATAGAACTATAGACTATCCAATTTGAGAGTTATAAAACACATTTTATTTTTAAAGTAAAACAAACATGAGAATAAACTGTACTCTTCAAAGCTAATATTTGAAATATGGCTATAACAGTAGGTTATGTCATGTTCACTCTGACTAGGCATTTCATTCATTCTGATGGTTCAGTCCATGCTGTACTAGCTGTACATATTTTGAATATCAACCCTGGTTAACATAATTCCAACATGGAGTGTGTGTGTGTGTGTGTGTGTCCCATTTCTATCCGTTGCAAGCATCCTGCACGCCGTGTTTCCTTTGAGATAGAATCCTACAACATCAGTAGGCTCCTTGTTTAACTGCTTCCTGCACTAACAAATGACATTTTTGTTCAAGGATGACAAGAGATCAATTAAGGAGAAAAAAGAATGTTAACACAAGGTGGAATAGGCCCACCCTAATTGAACAATGGTGAATAAGAATCTGGTCAATGAATTATAACTTTATTTCGAAATTCATTCATCCATTTGATAATTAATTCTGATGGCATCTTACATAATCATCAGAGGCTTTCCCTTCAAAATACATGAAGGTAAATGAACCTTTACTTCAAGCTTGTCATCGATCTTTGGCTCGCTGTTGAAGAACACATAATGAAAGCAACAGATAGGATGCCTGATCACTCAAGTTTGGTGAAGAAGCAAGCAGGATTAATAACACTGTTGTGTAATGAAATAATTTTGGGATAAGAAACACTGTGTTCTCTACTCTTGAAAGAGCGCTTTAATCCTGTGGATTTACAAAACTTCATTTTCATTTTTGTGATTAGAAAAAATATTAAATTTTCATTCGAGTATAATTTCTACTTTTAGTAAAAGTGGAAGGAGAGATTAATAAAAATTCTTGTTACTGAGGGAAGTTCGTTTTGTTGGAGTTGCCACTTCATCTGGTTATATGTCAAGAGTAAATTCTGAAAAGGAAAACATCACTCTCAGAATGTGAAGCTGACCCATAAATAAGAGTCAGGGCTGATTCAAGAGAGGCTTGTCTGGGGAGACAAGCCTCACCAAATATAGGAATAATTTTTCCAACTTCTTAGTTGGTTCCTGTCACAGAGCCTCGTGCACTAATAGAAGCCCCTTGGGGAGCACTGGGCTCTTCTGTGGTCATTTGTTATCAGTTAGACTCAGGGAAATAAATGCACTGCTGACTTCTCTGGTACACTACCATAAATTAAATCACAGTCCTGATAAGGAGTTTAGAGGGTGCTCCAATGAATGTTCCAGTCATAGAAGCTTTTCTTTTAACTTCCCTAAACAAAGGGATGTAGGCAAATTCAATCATTAGTTTTCCCAGTATTTGAGTGAGACCATTTCCTACTAGAGCGTGGACATTCATATAGAGAATTGAAAGTGGGATCATGGGATCATCCAATATGTTAGTTCCCCTGCAGGAATGAAAGTTTTCAGGCAGGGACCAGTGATCTACATCGAGATGGCATGGCAGTGGATGTAATGGTCAGTAATTTCACTGGTCTGTACCTGTCTTAGCGGGTCATGGTCCTAACATTCATCCGAAGGTGCGAGCGTTATATTGGCTCTTCAACAAACTCCAGAACAACAGGATAGGCCCACTGGTGCGGTTCTCCTCCCCTCACGGGTTTTGATCTTTGCATGTCTTTTTCTACTTCAGTCACCAGATGTGGGAGGTTTATTTTGTATCCGTTCATTAGCTTTTGACTTTTTAGTGAGATAAAATACAGCCACTCTAGAAACAGAAACATTTTTGTTGTTAGCAGTTGCTGACAAATACAAGCTGGTGCCTGTTTTCTGAAAGCAATATATGCAACACTAAAATCAATGTGACATCTTAAAACTCCCACCTCTTCTTTTCTTTTTTTTTTTAATTAATTAGATTTATTGGGGTGACAGTTAGTAAATTTACATAGATTTCAGGTGTACAATTCTGTATTATATCATCTATAAATCCCATGGTGTGTTCACCACCCAGAGTCAATTCTCCTTCCGTCACCATATATTTGATCCCCCTTACCCTCATCACCTACCCCCCACCCCCTTACCCTCTGGTAACCACTAAATTACTGTCTGTGTCTATGAGTTTTTGTTTCTCATTTGTTTGTCTTGTTCTTTTGTTGTTTTTGGTTTATATACCACATATCAGTGAAATCATAGGGTTCTCTGCTTTTTCTGTCTGACTTATTTCACTTAGCATTATACTCTCAAGATCCATCCATGTTGTCACAAATGCTCCTATATCATCTTTCCTTAATGCCGAATAGTATTCCATTGTGTATATGTACCACAACTTCTTTATCCATTCATCTGTCGAAGGACATTTTGGTTGTTTCCATGTCTTGGCCACCGTAAACAGAGCTGCGATGAACATTGGAGTACACGTGTCTCTTCTTAAGGCAACATATTCACAAGCAAAACATTTGTTACATAAACATACTTGAAACTGGCAACTCCCATTTCTTCTGTTAGGAAGGCAAAGTAACCCCCCCCCCAAAAAAAAAAGAAGTTTTAAAGAAAATTTGTATATATTTATTTCAGGTCTAAGGATTGCCAGAGACTGATAACAGATTGGATCAACAGAGTAAGGGAACAGAGAAATGAGTACAACAGGACCTGGATTTCTCTGTTTTCAAATTTTGAAAAAAAATCGACCACCCAGAATCATCATTAGATCACTTATTTTCCTGTCTGCTTCTTTTCTTATAACATTAATTATCATTGCTGCTTTCTGTGTCTCTTACCTTTTTAATGTGATGTCTTAATGTTTAATGTTGAGATATGTTTTTTTTCTGGTTATATGCCAAACACTGTGCTTTTGGAGAGATGGTTCCAAGCTTCAGCTTTAAAATCACCATTCATAGCTATAGGGAATCTTATGGTCGAACCCCAGGACATCAAATAGAGAATGGATTTATATTATTATAAACAAAACAAAACAACAACAACAAAAAAAAACTTGGGCAATGACTTTATTATAGAGAACAAAGATGAAAGATTTCTTTTAAAAAATGCTGAAAAAAGAAGCAAATAATTTAAAATAGATTTAGAGAAGCAAAGTACAAGTGAAATACTCATATAATACAAACCTGGGACTTCTAAAACATATTAAAATGTTGCTTCATCTTTTGTGGACCTTGTATGCTTCTATCTCCAGAGCCAGCAATTGAACCTAGGTCCTGGATGTCATGGAAGGCATTAATCACTATCAAATTCATTGTTTCATTTATATAGCAAATAATATTTATATCATTTATTGCTGCCCCACTAAAAAAGACTAAATATTATCTATAAATAAAACACCCCATAATAAAAAATTCAATCCTATGAAATAAAACTTTGACTTTTGAATGTGTGATCAAGGAAGGCCAGTGGATGGTACTTTCTTTTTATGATTCTACAGGTAGCTAATTTAATTTTCTCATGTACTTGACATTATAGGGCTCTGCAACCCTTTTAAAAATATATTGTTAGACCATTAATTTAAAAATGTAAAAGCTGTTTGATATTTTTGTATCATGTGGTTCAGTAATTACACAGAAATAAACCACATGTTTCAATCACTTTGCAGCGTATGTTTTACATTCATAGTTCTAATACATTGTGGGTATATAGGTCTTTCCGTTCACCCAGACCCTTGTCATTGTTCTTTCAGATTTCAGCATTCATGTTAATGATTCATGGTCATTCTCATCTCACCAGTCTTTCATGTCTTCCACTCTGAAGATCTTGATTTGTTCTTCATTCAGCATATAGAGCTAGTCACTCAGATTTGACTTATCAAAGACCCAGAACACTGACGTTTTATTCCTGACGGTCCTTATCTCTCTCCTATTTCCATTTTCTTCCTCCTCTTCTCTGAGTGCATTATGACATCATTTCTCTCACCTCTCTGAATATTACCAATATATTTCCTTCTGTCATTAATTTGCTTCTCTGTAAATTCTAAACTCAGTGGTCAGATACGTTATAGCTGTGCTCGTTACGAATATATAGTTCCAGTTTAAACTTCTTTTCTGAGCCCCAAACACGTATTTCCAACATGTTTCCTGCATTTCTCAAAAATACTTCCAAATCAAAGACTCTCATTCAGCTTCTCCATCTTGTGTTCTCTATCATATGTAGTCACTCAGAGTAGAAACCTAACCATCTCCATTTCTCTCATCTTTTCTAATTATTTCTTTCAATCTCCAATACTTGTTAATTCTGCTTTCTCTGAATATATCAAGCTTATGGCTTCTTTAAAAAAAATCTCCTTCTAATATTGCTTAGGTAAATACCTCATAATCTCTCATATGGAAAATTGCAACAACTTTCCAAACTAGTCTGTTTCACTTTTCTCCATGCTCCAATATATCTTCCCAGTCTAATTTTACCCTTTCTGTGTTTAAAATCCTTTATTAGCTTCATGCTGCATATAGATTATTGTGTAAGCTTTGCTTGTGATATTAAAATCCATTGACTATATAATTCTGCTCTGTTTTTTTCAGCTGTATGTCTAAATTTTCCTGTTCTAAAAGTCTACATCCTAGCCAAACCCAAATACTTTCCACTTCTTACATTTTCTGTTTTTCGTTGTCTAATTTTTGATGAATCTTTTTTCTTATTCTAGAATGTCCTTCTCCCATCATCATCACTTACAAAAAGTCTTATGTACCTGTCAAACTCCACCTATGTTTTCTACCTCTTCATAAAGCTTTACTCAGTGCTTCTAGGAAAAATAAAATCTCCTTTGTCCTTGCCCCTGGAATATTCTATTTACCATTTTTTGAAAACACATACCACGTTTTATTGTAGTTCTTTAGGGATCCCAGATTTAACATAAGTAAACAGACATTGATTGAGCATATTCTATATTCCAGACACTGTGTTGAGAACTTGTAATATATTAGTAAACAAAACAACAATCCTTACCCTTCTGGGCAGGGGAGACAGATAATAAGTACTACACTTTATACATGAGTTAGTTGCATGGTATGTTAGAAGATGACAAGTGTTATGGGAAATAAAATAATAGCAGGGCAAAGGGAATCAGGAGTTTTGGGGTGATATTGGGGGGCAGGTTAAATTTAAAATACAATGGATAAGTAGGCCCAATTGAGGAGATAATTTGAGCAAAAACACGAAGGAAATGAGGGGATTAGCCACATGACAAACTTTTAGTGAAAGGGAACAGACATTGCAAGGACCTACTTTTGAGTATGCCTGGCTTAGAACAAGGGGGAGACAATAAGAAGATGAAGTCAGAGAGACAGTAGGGAACATATCATGTAAGGCCATATCGGCCATCAGGAACATGGGTTTTACTCTGAGTACAACAAGGAACCACTGGAGGATTTTGAACAGAGGGCTGACAGATATATGACTTATGAGCATATGTTTTATAAGGATTATTCTGACTGCTGGGCTGAGAACAGAGAGTAGGGAAGCAAAAGGGAAAGCAGAAATCCATACTAGAAATGATGCAGAATGGAAATAGGATGGTAGCCGTGGATGACGTCAGAAGAGGTCAAAGTCTAGCTATATGCTGAGGGCAGTGCCACTAGGACATGCTGGTGTTTTGGATATGGGGTGTGAAGGAAAGGAAGGAATGACTCCAAAGGAACAATGACTCCACAAATTTTGACCTGGACAACTGTAAGTATGGCATTGCCTTAAAATGAGAGAAGAAAAGTTGTATGAAAGAGCAAGTGTAGAGGGCAAGATTATCAGTTTAATTTTGGATACGGTAACTATGAGGTTAGACAACCAAGTGAAGCTATTGAGAGGATTATTGAATATACAAGGTTAGAATTCAGGAGAGAGGTGTGAGCTGAACACACACACACATACACACACACACACAGACACACACACAGTAGAGCCATGAAACTAAGTGAAATCACCAAGAATGTGATTATACAGAAGAGACCTTGGGTTTCTTCTACATTAAGAGATAAAAAAGAAGACAAATAATTATCAAAGGAAATGGAGAAAAAGTTATCAGTGATGTTGGAAGAAAACCAAGGGAAAATGATGTCTTGAATGCCAAGTGAAATGAATACATTTAGGAAGAGCAAGTTATTAAATCTATCACATGTGCCTGAGAGGTGACATAAGATGAAGACTAAGAATGAGCACTGGATTTGCTAACATGGGGATCATATGGAGAATAGTGTACAAGTGGGAATGAGGACAAGGAGAATCGCCAAGTCCAATACTATAAAGATTGTGGGAAGAAAAGAAAATCCAAGACTTGAAATGCTTGAAAGGGAAAAACTATCCTGAGAGGATAATCAGCTTTTCATTAGAGCCAGAAAATGAAGTAAACATTCAGAAATACTGAGATAGGGGATTTTGATGGTGATGAATGGTGAACTTCAGAGGAAATAGTGGGAGAGTTTTAGAAGTTGGAGTAGAGGTGGGGGAAAGAATTGTGGGATCTGCATCTCCTCCTAGTGGAGACTGGAGTGCAGATGATGGATGATATCCTGGGAATCTGGCTTCTTATGCTAATGTTATAAAGGATAAAGGGAATAATGAGATTAGTCCTGCTGGAGTCAATACAGATTTTGGTAAGGGTGTGAGCTTTGGGGATAGGAAGTAGCTGGATTTTGGCATTCCCTCTTGGACCCACTTATGGCAGGTCAAGATGATATTTAAAGCCATCCTGAGATGTGGTCTTAGTCCATTACACAGACTTCCTCTTGACCTCTGATAAAGGGAGTAGAAGATCTAGAGGAGGCACGATCTTAATTCCAGTTTTAGTTGAGGAATGAGCTTACACCAAATGTGGAGGCTCCACCTTAACCTCTTTGATGAGATTAGTAACTCTGGGAAAGGAGAGCATCACTCCTGATGACAGTTGTAAAAGGCCGAGGGGTGCCCTGGTCAAAATACACAGAGACCAAATATGCTTAGTTTAGCTAATTGTAGCCATCTGCTTAAATGACCTGACAGCTCACATCTGCTTGCATGGGACCCAAGGTGTCTCTTTGGAGAGGACTCATGCTGAGGAAAGCAGGAAGTAGGCATAATAAGCCAGGTCAATAAAAAAGCTGGGTACCAGGAAGAGAAGGGTTATAAATAAAAACTGATGGAACCATGTTCCTTGTGTGACATCACAGTGGCTGTATGAAACTGCAGAACACCAATGCCACCTGGAAGGAAAAGAATAGAGTACCTGGCAGAAACCACTGCAGGAGCAGAAATATTAGTGGGGGATCAGCAATAGATAAGGCCATGCCTCAGCAATTGATAAGAATTAGTGAAGTTAGTGTTATTACTGTTAATATGAATTTCATTTATTACCAATGGACTGATGAAGCCTCGATAAATTTGTGCTACATAGTAATAAAATCAAATTGCTCTGCTTTGCTGGCCTGTAAGTTTGGCAAGGCTATGCTTATACTTATTCCCCATTGCCTACAGTTTAAAGAATTTGTTGAACTGGTTACATAGAATGATTAGAAATACCTACTTATGCTTAGGCCTGATGTTGTAGATACTTTGTCAGTGTTCAGAAGTCTGCCATAACAATTTTGAGCCAGAGGGGAAGAAGAAAAACCCAAGTTATGTTCGTGGAACAAGTAGCCTCATCAATTGATTAAATCATTATTTTTTCTATCAAACACAGTTCTGATCATACAAGAAATTTCAAATCAAAGATTGTGGAACATGCTCTGACCCTTGTTTCACATCTTAAACCAGTACTTTCTAGTATAAAATGACCAAGTTATGACCATGAGGTTAGTGATAAAGATTTGACTTAAATTTCCATTTACCAGAGGAAAATGATGAATTTCTTTAAGAATTCTTTCCTGGGAGGCCACATACACAGGGACCAAGATAAGAGGGAGTAAGAGTACAGAATAAAGTAATAAGGTGACCAAATAAATATGGATGAGAAAGAAAATGAATGCAAAGGGGTATGACACAAGATTAGAAATTTGAAGAAATGAATAAATATACACACACACACACACACACACACACACACACACACACACACACACAGAAAGAGAGAAAATCTAAGGGTAGTAACAAAGAATGGAGCAAGTGGAGAGTTGCTTTCCCTTTGTCTTGACTTAAATTTCAACTCCTCTAAGGGCCTTTTTTGACTATTCCACCTAAACAAGTCCCCATTTTATTTTCTAGTGACTCAAACCAGAGTATTGCACCTGTGAGCTTGTTTACTTGTTTGTGGACTGTCTTCTTCAATAAATGGAAAGGGCAGAAGCCACACTCTGCCTTATTCGTCGTTTGTCCCTACAACCAAGCGCAATGCCTAATGCATAATAGACACAAACATTTGTTGAATAAATGAATGAATGAACAAATGAATGAAGGAGTAGAAAGATATGGGTTATAAATTCATGGTTTTTCATATTGATATTGGAACAGTAGCAAATATAATCCCCCAAAATAATTTGTTCAAATACAGTTATGCCTCTCTGTCCCAGTAATAAACACTAATACTTTTGGCATAATGCAAGCATTTCTGATGATTATTAGTGAGAAAACTGTACTTATTTGTAGTATTCTGGGTGTGGGAGATGATCTAAAATCCTATTGGGTATTTCAGAGAGATAACCTTGGGTTACATAAATAATCCTAACTCCAGAGTCCTGGCGACCCAAAAGGTTCTTTTGTAGTGTAGATATTAATGTAGAAAATAAATTATACTTAAAGATAAGTAACTGGCCACTTATGCTAGTAAAAATCCCCCTTAAACAACACCTTAAAGCCATAGTTTTCAGATAGCTGAGTTGGCAAAATCTGCTCTTACAGAATCTTCTGTTGTTCTCACATGGTAGGGTTGTTTCTGTTGTGGGATTACATGTTTCCTGAGTCACACCCATCCTGAACACTGTAGTTATTAACTGAGAGAGACTGTGTGTTATCCACTTGTATCTGAGGGGAGTGGACAGTGTGTGCGCAGTGAGGTGTCAGATCAAATCTTTTCCTTTTCTTCAGTTGTTGCCATGTAGCAGTGTAAGCAGTTGAAGATACACGTGGCTCAGCCATGAGCCTCCACACATTGTATGTGTTGGGCATATTGTGATATCATCTTTTCTCTTTCCTATGGAGTTACCGTTATGTTCTGCAATTCAAGAGAAGCAAGTACCATAGATTCTGCATTCAGGTAGCTTGATTGAAAATTCAGCTAGGGTGACCATAAGTTTCTGTTTGTCGATTTAAACTCTTGTTTTGGCATATTTATTAATAGCTCCCTGTTTGGGTCTCCAGAGTGTCCTGGGTGGATTAAATTAGTCCTACTGAGGCGTTTTTCCTCAAGAGACTGCTCTGGTTTCCACAATCTAGAAAGGAATCATCAATTAGTATTTAATTACATTAGGCTCTGGCAAAATACATGCAAAGTATGCAGAAATACCAGTGCAGGTTATCAGCACTCATTTTTTATTTTATTTTATTTTATTTTATTTTTACATCCCTCACACCGTGAACCCCCCTCCCCCCATCCACCACCACCCCGACCTCACACCGAGCCATCACATTATACACATAAAATTATAGTTGGCATTCATTAATGTCCAGTCTCTGGTGTACAATGCCATGACCAGGCATCCACAGCATCCCTGAGGTGGTCTCCCAAACAGGACACATGTCCATCGGACACCCAACAAAATCCCCAAACACTATTGAATAAGTTCCCCAAAGTAATTCTCAAAAAACCCTGAGGCCATCCTGTGGTCACCAGCCGCCCCCCAATCCCTTCACCCTTCCCCCCATCCCCATCCCCCTCCCCCCCACCCATCTGACAACTCTCGGTTTTTTGTGTCCCCAAAACTGTTTCTGATTAGTTCATACACATATTCTTTTCTTTAGATTCCGCATATAAGTGAGATCATATGGTACTTGTCTTTCTCTTTCTGACTTATTTCACTTAACATAATGTTCTCTAGATCCATCCATGTTGTTGCAAATGATAAGATTTCTTTTTTCTTTATGGCTGCGTAGTACTCCATTGTATAAATGTACCACAGCACTCATTTTTGATAAAGCCTTTTTAAGCAGGTTTTTAAATATGTATGACTTAGAGGTTTGTCTGACTGCTCTTAGGTACCAGCACTGGTGGAAGACAGTACTTATTGGCAATATATATGTGCAACTGCGATGTCTCTTGATAATCTCAGGTATAATTCTTTAGAACTTCCATATCATATATATCTCTAACAAAACAAATTGTAAATGAAATGTTTAAGTAATCCCATAAGTAAAGGAATAAGGTAGTTTATGAAGTTTAAAATCAGACTTCTGCTAGCAAAACAAACACTTCAGTGTCTTACATTTCATCATTATTACAATATTAACATTCAACCTCCTTGAATATACAAGATGAAAGCAGCGCTGATGAATGAGAAGGGTTGTTGCTATAGTACAGGTGGTGTGTGTGTGTGTGTATGTTTGAGAAGGCATTTTCCTCCAACAGACACTGAGCACTTACTTGTTTCAGGCCACAACCCTTATTTCTGTTAGTTTTTTTCAGATTGGGAGGGAGTAATTCTGCAAAAATGCAGAATTTTTTCTGTTAACTTCATATTATGCACAGTAAAAATATTTTTTTACCTGTCTTTACCATGACTCTGTTAAAGGTCAGTTTATTTATGTTTACCTCATGAAAAGAACTTGTACAGGCACCTGGATTTCTAAAGATTCACATTTTTGACTCAAGGCACATGTTTCCTGTGCATATTTTCACACCATAAATTAAGCAGATTTTACCTTTCATCACAATTCTCTTTTTCCTTTGATGAGTAAGTAGGGCATTGATGGAAATAATTTCATGAATCATTTTTTCTTGTTTTTAGCTGAAGCAAATATAGATAGTAGGTTTCAAAAAAGCAGGATTCATATGCGTTTTATTCAGCATCTAAACTAAGCACCCATCACAATGGATTCCATATGCTAGGTGCTCAATTAATATTTATTCAATGAATGAAGTTTATGGTGGTTCTAAAAATCATAGATTTAAGCTACAGTCATATACTATACTCTACCTTTGATTTGTTTACCTTTTTTTAAAACTTCCATTTTCTAAATAAGAATGATCTTTTTCTTACAGCACTTTACAAGAAGTTTTTCTATTCCAATAAGGTAAGGAAAATCAAGATCACACATGTTGAATGTTTTGCTAGCCCTTTTGTTATTTAATGTGATTCAGATTCTTGACTCAGCAAATTGTTGCATTCGATGAACCTTCACAATCATTCAGTAGTGAGATTTCCTTCAGGTTCATAAAGCTTACGAAGCAGGTCTTTACTATGAATAATGGAGGAGAGCTTCATTGAGGGTTCTTTGGCAGTTGTGGGAGGAATGGAAACCAGAAACCAACATTAATGTTGCATGATAAAACTTAACTTTTGACTATGGTACCAAGGTAAAATGGATGTTAAACACAAAGAAAAGATACTATATTGAAATGAAAATATTCAAAGCAAATGGGAAGATTTGTTTCAGACTCTTGGACCTCTCTCAGGGACCATGGCCCAGTCGATTGTATAAAAGGATCCAATACAAATTGGTAGTCACAAAATAGTCACAGGGATGTGAAATACAGTATGGGGAATATAATCAATAATATATATTGTAAAGATGATGTAGGGTTCCAGATGGATACTGGATTTATCAGGAGGATCACTTCATAGACTGTATAGATACCTGACCACTGTGCTATACACCTGAAGGTGAAATAGAATAATATTGAATATCAGCTATAAATATATATATACATATATATTTATATATACTATATACATTATATATAGTATATATAAATATATACTATATATATAGTAACGAGATGCAAAATACTGCATAGGGAATATAGTTAATGGTATTGCAGCAGTTATATAAGATGTTAGAAGGGTAGTTCTTTGGGGGAGGGGTTATCACTTTATGAGGGGTGTAATTGTCTAATTATTACATTGTTTTGTACCCTGAAACTAATAAGAACATTTTTTTTTTTAATAAACAGAAAGGATCCAGGGAAGAACATAGAAGGGATTTGTGAACTCTTGCCTTGATTCCCACTTTTCCTTGGAAAATAGAAGGTGTGAAGCGGGTGCTATCTCAACAGGACAATTCAGAAAAAAACATAAGATGTATCTGCTGGTCTTGGTGAGAGGCTGTCGCTCTCAGTTGGTGGCAGCTGGGCACAGAAAGAGAACATAGGACTGTTTGAAACATAACCCATTCCCAGTGGCAGCTGTGTAAAGAATGTATGCTTCCTGTGCACCAAGTGTGGACCACACAGGAAAGACAGAACTGGTAGAGTCATTTATGATTCTACTCAAGAGAACGTCCAAAAGAGCTCCAAGAGAATACCAAAAGGGAATTTTGTGTAGCATGGATTACCTGGATATCTGGGAATCTAGGAGGTGTAGGGGAAATGGCTACCAGAAGAATTGTTTTTGTCACATTGCAGGAATTAAAGAGAGGGACTTAGTAAAGGGTGAGAAGTATTTCTCTGGAAAGTTCAAAAAGGTTCTGATGAGATAAGTTAGCATCAGTAAATCTGTCACTTAGAGGGACCCACTGCCAAATGATACCTGCAGCCACCATATATGACTGCTTTTGACCCCAAGTTCCTTTTTCCTTCTGGATTCCACCCTGGAAATATTAGAAACTGCAGTTAGCAGAGGATAAGTAGAGTAGATGATGTGCACCCTTCACTTCTCTCCCTTTCCATTTGCAAGTATTGTGTTTCCCCAAATATAAGACCTTACCGGGAAATAAATCCTAGCATGATTTTTCAGGTGACATCCTCTGAACATAAGCCCTAATGTAGAGCCTTTTGGAGCAAAAATTAGCATAAGACCTGGTCTTATTTTCAGGGAAACAAGGTAGTAGTAGCCTAAGAGAAAAGTTGAGTTTGGTTATTATCTAGGCCTGGATAATTTAAATTAGAGAACTGAGATGGTTTTTGGATTTTAAAGTCACTGGAGAATATTTTATATTTTATATGAGAACAAAAACTTATGGGGCTTACTAGAGAAAGAATCCATCCAAGGGCAAGAGGAAATTTTCCTTCACTGAATAAAATTTAAAGGGACATTGGGAGACAAATAAAGATGCATTTTGATTACGTCTCACAAGGCATGCCAGATCAATTTTTTTCTGTCATACTAGTTTAAGTAGTAAAAGGAGAATTTGTTAAAATGGTTTCTTATTGGAACTCAATGTCAGGAAACATAGATGTATTTCACACAGGGAGATGACCCAGGATTGGAAAACTCCCAATAATCTTTTTTATTCTTTCCCAAATCATCTGTTTCTTTTTGCATATCATCGTCACTCTCTTCTCTCTGTAGATCAACTTTCCCTGCTTTCCACATGACAGCTGCAGGCAGCTGTTAAGGTAACTTCAGTTCAGGTACCAGATAAATTAACTGGTATTTCTAGGTCCCATTCCAAATTTATGATAGGTAAAGAATTGTCTCGGCTTATCTTGATATGTGTATCTATTTACACTCTATGGGTACAAGGATATGTGATTTCAACATGACTGCAGGGACCCACCACTGTGGGTGAGCAACAAGTTCTCTGAAAATAGGGACATTGGTTGGCCAGGAATTCCATCTTTATTTACTCCAAAGACATGTAATATTGAGGCTGTGGGGAGAATGTAGGAGCTCGGGTATTGGCAGTTTGTCTAACGTGTAAGAGTATTGAGTTTTGCAGATTGAAACAAAAATCAAACCATTTTAAAGTAATTTAATTACATCCCAGAACAGAGATTAGGAATACTTTTTAAAAATATGGAAGCTGAATTCACGACTCCACCTAAAATTCACGACTCCACCTTGCTACTCATTTTGATAAGTGCATACCCCTTGTTTCTGAAGTATCACATCCTGGCCTTTACTATTTTAGGATGGTAAAATTCCTATTACTATTCAGTCGGCCAATATTGTACAGCATCTCCTACAGTTATCCCTGTCTTAGGAAGAAGAGCCTCAAATACATTTCTCGCCATTCCTGGTGCTTCTTTCACCATCACATTCCCCATTGCTTCAGTGGAGTGTTGCCCTTCGGCCCATCCACGGAGCACAATTAGCCAGGGATTAGTAGGTGTTTTCTTCCTTATAGTAGAATGTCCTCCCTACCATATTACCTTTCTTGATCATTCCGAGCCCTTTCCACTATCACAGGTGTTCTGACATTTCCAGTTTTCTTAGTGTGAGCCAATGCTTTTCCCAGGCTTCAAAGAGCCACCCTAGCAGTGTGTTAGCGTCATCTCACAGGGTTCTTGTCAGATGATTAAGTACTGTGCCACAGGAGTGCCCCATATTGCTGAACTCTCCCTTATCCAACTTCATGCTCCACACTCCTTCACCCAGCCCCCTCAGGAACCAGCCCCATACATCCTGTCCTGGCTGCTGCTGAGCCTTTTCCATCAGGCCTGCAGCTCCTTATGCACCTCTCTTCTCCCCTAGCAGGCCCAGAATGCTCAGCTGGGCTATGCTGCGTTTTGAGTCTTGTAGCCAGTAGTGGGAGTGGGGGAGAATCTGGAAGGTGTGAGCTCTCTTTCAAGGCTCTGTGTCACCTTTAAGCAAGGTCAGTGTACAAAGCTTTGAGAAGAGTAAGCTGCTTCTGCAGGCCTGAAGAGTTCAGTAAGATCTGAGGGGTCAAGATGCTCAAGTATCTCAGCTCAGGTGTTCCCATTTCAAGTCTCAGGGTGCCATCTTGAGTAGCATACTTGCTGGGGCTGAGAATTCAATTTCTCTTAGCTGGACCTCTGCTTTCCTTATAATTCACAGTTGGGCTCGATGTTAAGCTTTTTCTGCCCTCTGGCTGCAGTACAAGAGAATCTCTTCATATGCTTCCAAGGAGGCCCTGTGATTTTTGTAATTAGTTTTAAATTTGAGATGAATTCCCCTGAGTGTCATTGAATTTCTACAATGCATCAGTAGCAGCCAGCACAAGTTGTCTGATTCTTTAGTTCTTATAATTCCTTTTCTACTAAGCCTCTCAAATAGCTAAGACACTACCCCTGCAAGCATTTCCTGACACTGATGTCTCCTCCCAGCTTACCACAGGTAAAAGTTTTAATAATTGCCACATGACAACATGCCAGGAATAAGTCTTTCAGCTATCACCAGCAAAAGGATCCTCATTGCCAGCTCCCCCAAATTCCATGGTATATATATATGGACATGTTATAATCCCATGTCCTTTCCAGGACCACTTGTAGTCCTGACTATGTGGTACTGGCTTCCACGGGACACAGACTTGAGATGTGCTGGCAGGAGGGATTTGGGGAGGGCTCCTGGACACTATACCTGTTGAGAAGTGAGAGAAACAGGATTGGGCTGGAGGAGGACTTGCACCATATTGCAGTGGCAGCACGCTTCAGTCAAATCTGTAGGTTGCCCTAGACCTGGAGGGGACTTTCAGAGTTGCTCTTAATTGAGGCAAGTGGGCTGAGCGCTTGTGTCTGCATCCATTGGTAGCTGGAGACAGGCTCTTTCTTAGGTAGAAGTGGTTTTTGCCAGTCAGCTCCCTGCACCTGAGGATAAATTAAGAGGGACTCAGCTGCAAGCCATCTGCAGCCAGCATTCCCACCAACTCTGAGCGTAAGGCCATGAGAAGAAAAGCTGCCTGATCTCACACTCCATTTTGAGCACGAGAGCTAGGCAGGGAAGCACGGAAATTACTCCAAGCTCATACCTACTAATACAGTTTATGGGGAAATTCACCCTATTTTTTTTTTAATTTTCAAAAAAGGACAATCAAACATGCAATTATTTAGTAATATTATTTAATTAGTAAATTATTTAGTAATTTAGTAATATGAAAGAACTTTAAAATCACCTGAAGTTCAACGCTCTAGGTTTTCAGATGAATCGGAGTGCAGGTAAGGCATTCGTTTTGCTCAGGGGAGTGAGTAGAAGATGCGACTCATGGGTCTAGAATTCGGGTCCTCTGCCTCCACCCCACTGTCCTATCACTCATAGGATCCATCAGGTCTGGAGAGCTATACGGTTAGAAATTCTGTCCCATAGCTGAAAGCTTTAGAATCTGCAATTTGCTGTAGATATCAACCTCATATCCCCACTGTTTGCCTCCAAATGCAATTTCTTCTTTTTCCTAATTTTCTAGAGGCATTGTTGCATTTTGTTAGTTTAGGAAATTAAATAGGTTCAGGTTTTAAGCTCCAGGGGGAAATTGGCCGTCTTATATAACATACTGTACTTATTGTTGAAAAAGTTTTTGGTAAAATTTATTTTTTGTTACCTAATCTTAATAACAATAATCACCTGGGTAAAAGTTAAGGCTCAACAGTAAATGGCCCCAAATCTGTTCTTTTAAACAGAGCCTCAAGGTTGGGCACTAAGCATGCATCTCCCATAAAGCTACCCTTATTTCAACCCAAAGGCTGTTTTGAATCTACCTGCTCTCAACAACAGGGGGTTTTTCCAAGAATTGCAAAAGGCTTCTGGTCTTTGGCCCTCTGCCTTTTATTCCTCATATTAGTTTAGAGCTTTCCGAAACAAAGAAATCTCTCCGATATGCAATGTCTGCTTCTGGGCTGACATTGGGCTGCTATCAGAAGTACAGGCATACCTCGGATATTGTGGGTTTGGTTCCACACCACTGCACTAAAGCCAGTATCCCAATAAAACAAGTTATAATCTTTTTACTGGTGGAGGGTTTTGCCTTCAGTTTTTTTAAAAAAAACAGTACTGGTGAAGTGCAATAAATCTAAGAGCAATAAAGTGAAGTATGCCTGCAAATTGTTTTCAATTAATAATTACATTCAATAGTCTTTTACTAAGCATTTATAATGTGCTAAGTATCGGGCTGTATGTTGGGATACAAAAGTGTTCCAGATGTGGCATCTGCTCTTAAGGAAATTGGCCTAATTGGGATGAGATAAAACCCTAGAGAAATGATTACAGTATAAAGTACTGTGTGTTACAAAGATGAACACAGGACTGTAGCTTCACAGAGAAAGTTGAGGAATAACTTTGTAACAGGCGTTAGATCAAAAGCCATGGTATTTCATCAGAAGGTTGCAGCTAACACCTATAGGGAGTGCTCATTTAGTTCTCTTAATTAACATGCTAAGCAGGGATGATTTATAATGCTATCTAGCAAATACTGTGGAACATGAAGGTGAATTTGTACAATGCTGTGGGAATCAGGGAGCAGAGGGCTGAGTAGAGCATATGGCAGAGTTAACTTTTCAGTGGTGAGGGGAAACAAATTGAATGAATAAATATCACCTGTTTTAGATGGCAACCCACCAGAGCTGTGGGAATAATCTAAAAGCGAGAAGCTTGGGAATAAAAGATAAACTTGCCCATGTTACAGTTTTGCCTGAGGCTAGCTCTGCTTAGTTTAATTTGACACTTTCCTGGAACATGTTATGTAAAATTACCTAAATCACCTTTGCTTTTTTGGAGTAAATATTACAGTCTTGTTAAAAGTATTACTATTATGTGTTAGGTATGCGTTTCTAAAGGGACTGCTTTTGATTAGGATAGTGTTTCAGTTTACCCATCAACTAGACCTGGAAAATATCCTGCTATTATATTATTTACCTTTATGATTGAATTAGTATCAAATGTCCACTTCTCAGGAAATCCCAATATGTAACATTTTGTATTTTAAAATAAAATAGTTCTTTGGAATGCATTATCCATAGAAAACTGTATATGAATTATGTTTGGGTTTGTTGGGGCAATTTACTGTAATTTATTAGAGGGAATGTAGAGGTGAGAATAAGAAAGGTGAGAGAGATGGTAGGAGAGTACTTGATCCTTCCTTTTCAGACTCATCTTCATCATGTACTTGATCCTTTTTTTTTAGACTCATCTTCATTAGTTTTTTTCCTTTTTCCCGTTTTTTTCCCATTTGGAAAAAAAAAAACACTTGAATATCTTCTAGATTTCCAAATTTATAACCTTTTGACCTTTTACTTTACGCAAACACACACATACACACACACACACACACACACACACACCCCACAGCTTGTCCTCTTTTCTCTCTCCTCTCAAATTAAAAACAAAACAAAACACATACACAAAACTATTATGTTATACATTATTGTCATTATTTTTGCAGTAGACACCTTAGTAAGTTAAAGAACCATAATACTACATGTAGATGTAAATACTCTAATTTCTTCAAAAGACTTCTATCACTTTATGAATTAATATCTTGAAAGATCAGGTTAAAACAAGTCCTATAGAGCCAAAAGAGCATAATGTACCATGGAGGATTGGGGGAGCATTAAGACCTTAGAAATCATTTCATTCTAGTCTTAAAACATTTGCACCCACGTACAGGACAATTTAGAATGTATGGAACCCATATATATCTCTGTAAATTTATAGTTTAGTCTAAAGAGATTGTCGTTAAATAGGAAACGCCTTTGAAATCACATTTATTCTTTAAAATACATCTACAGATTTTTGAATTGGAGTTTTGGATTTCTCCGGGTAGTTGCCTAGGAGTGGAATTACTGGATCATAGGGTAGTTCCATTTTCAGATTCCTGAGATACCTCCATACTGTTTTCCATAGAGGCTGCACTAATCTGCAATCCCACCAACAGTGCACTAGTGTTCCCTTTTCTCCACATCCATGCCAGCATTTGTTGTTTGTTGATTTATTGATGATAGCCATTTTGACTGGAGTGAGGTGGTATCTCACTGTGGTTTTTATTTGCATTTCTCTGATGGTTAGTAAGGTTGAACATTTCTTCATATGTCTTCTTGCCTTCTGTATGTCCTTTTTAGAAAAATGTCTCCTCAAGTCCTCTGCCCATATACAATGGAGTATTACGCAGCCATAAAGAAGAAAGAAATCTTATCATTTGCAACAACATGGATGGATCTAGAGAACATCATGTTAAGTGAAATAAGTCAGACAGAGAAAGACAAGTACCATATGATCTCACTTATATGCGGAATCTAAAGAAAAGAATAAGTGAATGAACTAATCAGAAACAGTTTTGGGGACAAAAAGAAAAAAACGAGAGCTGTTAGATGGGCGGGGGAGGGTGTGGATAAGGGGAAAGGTGAAGGGATTAGGAAGCAGCTGGTAACCACAAATGGCCTCAGGGTTTTTTGGAAATTAATTTGAAGAACGTATTCAATAATGTTGTAAAGATTTTGTTGGGTATCCGATGGACATGTGTCCTATTTGGGAGACCACCTCAGGGATACTGTGGATGCCTGATCATGGCATTGTACACCAGAACCTAAACATTAATGAATGCCAACTATAATTTTATATATATAATGTGATGGCTCTGTGTGAGGTCGGAGGGATAGTGGATGGGGGTAGGGGAGTTCACAGTGTGAGGGATATAAATGATTAACGTCTAAGTATTACCTTGTCTTGTACACCTGAAACTAATAAATTAAAAAAAAAGAAAAGAATGGACCCTAAGGTAAACTATGAAAAAATTAAAAAAATAAAAAAATAAAATACATCTAAATTTTCTTCTCCCTTGCACACCAATTTTTATTTAATATTAATATTTAAATAGATTAAATATAAACATGAGCTCAACTATAAGTAAAAGGATGTTTGTTACAACAGGATCTGTAGCACCAAAAGACTGGCAACAACCTAGATGCTATTCAACAGAGGAGAAGTTAAATAAACTACTTATAGACTTACCGTGGAATATTTTGTAGCCATTCACAAATAAGAAGAAAATTTATGTGAGATGGTCTGCAGGAGGTATTGTGTAAAAAAGAGAAGGCTTGGAATAGTCTTTATAGGGCGGCTGCCATTTGTATAGATAAAAATGTTATTCACAAAATTCATACAAATATTTATTGAATACCTACTGTGCATGGGATTATTCTGGGTGCTTAGGGTACAGCAGTGAATGAAACAAAGTAGTCTCATGGTACATATATTCTAGTTGAAGCAGACAGATAGTGCAAAATAGCTAATTATGTTATGTAGTGATAAGTAGTATTAAGTATGATAGAGAAAAACAGGAAGTACAGTTGCCCTTTCCCACAGTAGTCAGTGATGATGTTACATTTTAGCAGAGACCTGAAGATAGTTAATAACAGATTGGAGGAAATAAGGTTAGGAATGATATCTGTAGTTTTATTGTGTTGTGAGTCATGTAAATATTTTACTTAAATACAATTATATCATAAGAATTAAACCTAAAATTCAACATAAACATGTATAAATGGACCTAATATATTATCAAATTGATAACAACCACACAAAGTAAAAATTTAATTGAAGTAAATTTAAACAATAGTTTGTGGAATGCATTCTAAGGACAAAATGGCACTAAAATCTTAAACTTTACTTAGCAGGTTTGTTTTAGGTATTGGTATTGTAATTCTAAAACTTTTATGTCTATTAAAAGATAAAACAAATGAGTTAATATATTGATCTTTTTGGGAATCAGGGTTTTCACTGGGGAAGAATGCAGATTACAAATACGGTATAATAGAATATAAGAAAGACCCTGAATTAAGAAGTATGGGGGTACAGGGATATATACGGTTTTTGTGAGACTTGAAGCTTATAAAATTTTGGAGAATCTCTTTAAGAAAAATTAGAAATAATGCAAAATTAGGTATAAAAAGAGCTCATTAGCTTCACAGTAAATCTTTCTCTGACCTGATGGTGTTGAATTTGACTTGAAAACATAGGTGTATTTTCTTGCGCCATACATTGGGAAAGCTCAGAAATAATACCTTTCTAATAATGAGCCTGCTTAGTGCTCAGCATTTGTTTTCTAAATACGTAACCCAATAGGAGGAAATGAGGTGTTCCTAGAGAAATGGATAACTCAAGGTCTAGGCAGGAAAAGTACAAGGTCCTATTACATCTTGTGCCAGGCATAAGAAGGTGCTCGAAGACTAATGGGATCACATCAGAATGACACAAGAGGATAGGTCCTTAAGCTTTTTGTCCAACTTTGCTGTGTAACACATTTAAATGTTAACAGAAGCCATTGTCCCTAAGCAAGTTTCATTTCATAACACTGTGTCAGAGAGAACTGAAGCCCTAATTGGCATTTTGGCTTGGGAGCTGAGTTTGGTCAAATTGGGAGCAACAGAGAAATTCTCATAAGAGAAATGCTATTGCGAGAGCCTAAGATGGTAGTGCTGTACCTAATAAAGGTCCCGGACAGCCATTATGCAGGGACAGCTGGTTGTATGTGCTTCACTGCAAAACTCGCCGTTTCTCAGAGAATTCATAAATCGATGAAGTTGTTTCTTTGTGAATAACTTTTTAAAATTATTATTAGTTGCAGGTGTACAAAACACACAGTGATTTGACATTTGCACACCTCACAAAGTGATAACCTCAACAACCATCTGACACTGTACGTAGATATTACAGTAACATTGAGTCTATTCCCTATGCTGTACTTTACATTCTTTGACTATATATATATTTTTAAATTATTATAGTTGACATTCAATATTATTTTATATTAGTTTCAGGTATACATAGCAGTTAGGCATTTCTATAATTTCTGACGCGATCCCCCCAATAAGTCTAGTATCCATCTTACCCTACATAGTCTTTACAACATTATTGATTATATTCCCCATACTGTATTTCACATCCCCGTGACTATTTTGTAACTACAAATTAGTACTTCCTAATCCCTTCACCTTTCTCACTCATCCCCGGAACCCCCTCCCATCTGGTAATCATCAGTTTGTTCTCTATCTGTGAGTCTATGTCTTTTTAGTTTGCTTGTTTATTCTGTTCTTCAGATTCCACATATAAGTGAGATCACATGGTATTTGTCTTTCTCAGTCTGAGTTACTTCACTCAGCACACTCTTGATTGGCTCCTTGCTAGCTGTTGCTTACCCAAGGGAAAGAACAAAGTATACTGTTCTCAAACTGTGTTTTTCCCTTCTCCTCTATTTTTGTCTTTAATTAATGAAATTAATCTATTTATTGGTGTCTTTTGTGTAAAATTAAAATAGTGTGCTGAGAAATAATGTCTTAAAATTATTCTTTGACATTTCTTAAATTTGTTTCAAATTCATGAATCCTATTATGTGTGCCTTAAAACCAATTGTACAGGGAAAATAGGTCTTTTTTTTTCTTTTAAAAAAAAAAATTAAAGATGCTGTAAGAATAATAATCACTCTCCTATAAAGGATCTTTTTTGAGAGTTAATGACCTAGCTAGGTTAGTGACCTTAAAATTTTAGGACCATCAGTTTTCCCATACTCATTAATCCTTCCCAAATGCTCAAGACTGAAATAATTAGCATTCAAATAAAAGCATAAATAGAGGGACCCAATAGGATATTGGCAAGATGTCAGAGACAGTATTTAGAGAGAAAATTTTGGGGAAAAAAATGTATGTGATGAATTGGTTGGCCTATAAAAAGAACTGAAAGCAAGTAATTACTGGAGTAAAAGAAAAAGGGAACAGAAAAATAGCAGAGGTTGTCCAAGGAAATAATGAGTGGGTAACTGAGTATCATTCAGTATGAATGAAAAAAAATGCTCATTTAAAATGATGGCGGAAATAGTAGCCTCAATATAATCTTGGTGAAAATTTCAGCCAGGCTTTTTAATACCGCAAAGCTTTTCCAATACCACATGTGGTTGAATGTGGGTCTTTAAAATACAATGTTACCCCTGGTAATATGCGCCTATCTTTTATTAGGGAGTTAGTTATAAAGGATACGATTCTGAAGAATGCTGCTACCTTGAAGACTGATTATTGTTAGAGTCTCACATTGATTTGCATGGTGGTCAATTAAAATGAACATTTTTTTTTTTGGATGTGTAACAGACCTAAAGGAATATAGATACATGTCATATTGAACATGCAGATAAATGAGAGAAAGTGCAGAATACACTATCCTTTCATTCCCCAAATCTAACCTATTATAACACATGGAAATGAAAACCTGAGTACGCTGCTGCTTCTCAGGAAAGCATACCCTCACCGTGTAGAATAAATTTGCAATAGAATGAAGTGAACATTTTGTGAAATCTGGAAAAGAAAAGTTCTTTAGTGGGTTTAACTGATGTTGGGCCTGTAATTAAGATTATGGAAATTGTGATATTTTAAAGAAGACTATTGAAAACCTGGTTCGTTATCTACCTGATTTAGAGTTTAAGAAAATTGGACTTAGAATGTAAAAGGAGCCAGAAACACAATCACGCGTATAGATTGAGTATTGTTACACAATTGTATTGAGTCACTCATATAGCCGTTGAACAAATGATTACCAGCAGGAAACCATGAACTCGAAATTCACTCCATGCTACTCTGGAACAAAGTTCTGAGGCAGACCATAAATCTTGTGTGTATGCGTAACATAAGCATGGGTTCTTTTCTTTTTGTTTTTTGGCATCACCTTAGTCATTCTTAAGTTACAAAATCATAGGATCAAAATTGGAAGGACATCCAGAGACGTCAGCTAAATTACTTCTCTGCTTCAACTTACCTACCTTTTATGTAACATTTCCAGGAACAATACATTTTACAACTCCTTCCAGGAGACTGTTAAATGAGTCCAACATTTATAAGCACTAACAACTAGGAATTCTGTTCCATATGGGCATTGTATTTGCCCTGATTCCTCTGTTCCCCACCCTCTCCTCTCCCACTCTATCCAGCTTCTTATTTTTTGGATCCTATTTTCTTTACTTCGAGTAAATCTGCTTTCCTTCTTTCCGCATCTCTATTGTAGGTTTTGTCTAATGTCCCATTGCCACATTTGTTTTTCTTGTGCTCTCAGCATCCCCAGATCTTTTATATTTTCTTCTGAATGCTTAATAAATGTATTTTATTAGGATTGAGGACAAATGAACCAAAATGTTATAAATCAAGCTGGGAGGAAAATGAGGATTTGGAAAGTGTGACTATCTAAAGAGCTATTTTCACCAGTTGCAGGATTTAAAGGCATTCTTTCAGGTTTAGGAGAATATCAATGGAGATGGCTGCCAACCTCTCTCTTAAGTGTACTTACCCAGGCAAAATTGTTGGGGATATTTGCTGGCCAACACTCTATTAACTACATAAAACTCTCTATTGGAAAGTTTACAGAATCAATTAGAGTTTAGAATATTTTTTTAAAAAACACGGTGGATGGATTCATTTAATTAATTTCATTTCAAAATATTTCTATTCTTGTAGGGAATGCCTGTAAAATATTAGCAGGTGGAATGTTACAGCCATGGGAGGTTTTGTACTTAAAGAGGCATATCATTTAGATATATATTTTCATAGAGTAGGTTACGACATCATTTTGGAGGTTGTACCATTCCCTAAATCCTAATTTTATAAGTTCCATAAAATTTTCTAAAGAAGAATCTTTTTATCGAAAATCATGATTTAATCATTTTGTAAATAAATCCAGTGATTCTTCTTTTTGTGAGCTAAATTTTTGATTCATTTATGTTGATAATGCTAAGAGAGCCCTGTTGAGTTGTCACCATGAAGGCAGTACCTTATTTTAGCATAAGTGGATATTTTTGTGCTCAGTGAAGAGCACAGTTATTCCAAAGCCTCAGCTCCTATTGGCTATAGGATTATGTTCTATAAAAGGTAACATCAATTTACTGGAAAAAAAATTAAAGCAGTATATAAAATTTACACTATTTTTTATTAATAGAACTTATGTAGCATGCTTATGATTATGAAGACTTACTCTTCACAGGATGTATTCAGTGAAGTATCAGTGTCTCTCTGACAGGAATTTTATGGTGGAACGAATGCAGAGGGATAGATTAGGGTTTTGGATGATCCGGGAGTAGAAGTATTGAAAGTTTTGAAGTCAGAATCCAAACACACTGGACAAGAGTTTTGGGAAACATATAAATGAATTAAGAGGCTAATTGAAGAATTCTTTATGGCTGAAGTAATAACTATATCGTTTAATTAGAGTATAACAAGGTTAGCTATGACAGATAACTCAATAAAAGCCACCCTCCTTTTTCTGAAAGCATGGATGTGTGCTTCTGTGTAAGTAAGTGTGTGCATGTTCTACTCTGTGAGGTGAATTATGAATATTATTAGGTTTGTGCAAAAGTAATTGCGGTTTTTGCAATTGTTTTTAATGTTTTAAACTGCAACTACTTTTGCACCCACCTAATAAATGTGGATAATGAGCGCTATGGTTCTATGTATGTTTAGAGGAAATAGTCTGTTCTATACTGTCAACCCAAAAACTCACGCTGGAGCTTGAAGCTTCAGCTTGTTATTATTCCGGCCTCTGTCCTTAAGAGCCTATCATCTAGATATGGAGACAGTAAACTTTTTCTGTAAAAGGCCAGATAGTAAATATTTTAGGCATTATGGGCCATGTGTCTCCATTGTAAATTCTTGAGTAGCTTTGCTCTTATAGCTTGAAAACAGCCATAGACAATCCAGCAACAAATGGGTCTGGTTGTGTTCCAACAAAACTTTATTTTCCAAATCAGGCAGTAGGTAGGATTTTGCCCATACACTATTACTGACCTTTCTTCTAGATTTCTGATTCCTACTCATTAGACAGCTCTATCTTTCCTAGAGGTCCTTGCAATTTGAAAGGATCTAAGGATCCTTATATAAATATCCTCAGATCATTTCTAATTCTGCTTTAAGAATGTTTTTAAAGGCATTTTTCAATCTTTTTCAATCTAGTCTATAAAAACCAATTTCCAGTAAATGTCATTTTAATGCCAAATAGTATCACATTGGGGAAATGGGGTACTTCTCAAAGGGCCCGGTTCACTCCCGAGAGTCTGTGATTGCAACAGCGATAGCACACGACTCAGGAATACTGAGGTCTGCTGTGCATCTCTGACCACAAGCCTTGGTTTCCGCAGTGGCGAAGGGGGGTACTGGAAGTAGACATACTACCAATTCTCTACCAGCTCTAGGATTTTATGATGTTAAATTAAGGTTCTTGGCAAAGCTGATTCTGTAGGTAGTCGTAGATCACCGTTTTTCACTTTTGAGCCGTTTTCTTCAGAAAGAACAAATAGCAGACACTGGTAACTTTTGAAGGGGAGCACATTTCTTGTTTCTGCCTTAAGAATTGATGAAAATGATCACATTTGTTGGTCGTTTTTCACACAGTTTTGGAGCTCACTGTATATTTGTTGCGTACCTGCGTAAGACTAACATTGCCCCTGAGGATGCTTGTGGATAGAATCAGGAGTATTTTTCTTTTAAAATTTGTAGCTATAATGCATATTTTTTTAAAAAATGGCTTGCATTTTTAGAGTGATATATTTTATCATTTTTAAAAACCACATTTGTTTTTACAGTTTAACGTGTGTGAAATCAAAGTGTGTCATATCCTTGATGTCATCTAGGCAGCAATTGTAGTGTTATTGTCTATACATGGACATAAAAACTTATATCAACATATATAAATAGATATATAGATATATGGATATTGATATCTATATAATCTGCAGTTTGCAAAGGGAACCTGTAGACAATAATGAAGCATAATCAAAAATTGCTGTTTCCCCAAGGATGTTGATGGCACAGAGGACAATTTTATATAGAAAATTATGGATGTTAGTAACTCTGAATTGAACAGGGATTTGGAATCTGAATGTGAAGAAATTTTAGAAATAATTTATTATGTTTATTTCTTCTAACATACATACCAGTGATACATAAAATACGTTTATATGTAAAGAAGTTCAAATGAGCTCTTTTCATAATATAAAATTGCAAGTCATAAAAGGTATTGTGGCATGATTTAGTTGGCAGTGGTATTTTTTCACTCTTAGAGGTACATGAAATAATAATGTGTTCTTGTAATGATGGCATCTTAGATTTATAAACATGGTGCTATTAAGTAAAATGGGAAGTGTCTGAGAATTTAGAAGAAAACATTATGAATTAAAAAGAGAACTAGTATGTAAATTATGGGAAAGAAGATTTTATTTTATTAAGAGAGGGAAAGGATGAGAACAATTGAGATGATGATGTACCCTTCTGTCAGTCAGAGAGGAATGAGCTAAGATTACCAGTGGAATGCAATGAAGCCCCTTGGAGGACACTGACCTTGCCCCCTAATACTTCAGTGTCCCTAGCACCCAGAACAATGCCTGGCACTGAGCTGGTTGCCCATAACTTTTTTGAGTTTGAGGATAAGGGGTCTCTAGTGCAATATTGGTACATAGGAGAGAAGCAGAGGCTAGATAGCCCTCCATTTTGACTTGAAGAGCTTTGGAAACAGCCCTGGTCACAAATGTAAGTCTCCCTTTGGCTTTGAGGGTTAAGAATGTTTATCCAAGTTATTGCTGTACTTGATGTCTGAATTCATGTTAGACAAAGAAGCATGAGTCTATAGTATTGATATTTAGAATAGCAGGTGTCTACTGAAACTGTGGCGTTGACAAAAGAAGTACCCAGCTTGAATTAAATGAGAACGAAGTATAAGTTACCATTGAACTTTTGGTTTTAATAACTTAGCAATTAAGATCTTGGCAAAACAGTTTTCTAATAGTGTTCTATGATTAAACTATCCTTTAAGCATTAGTCCAAGAGAAGAAATAAAAAGCCAAGGTCAATAGTTTCTGTACCAATTTTGATAGAAGCAAATGCTAATTACACAAAATTCTTACAGAACTTGTTTCCATATGGTCTCCAGTATGTTTTGTTCCTGCAATTTTTAGAGTCTGGTGTACTTTGGGAAGCTTAGGTGGCATCACCACCCTAGCAAAACAAAATTCTTGCAAAACTCACAAAAAAATCTTTTTGGCTAGTGAAATGAATTTATTAAAAAAAATAGACGTTAAAGTGTTAAGATGAAAGCCTTGCCGGAGTATTTAGAATTTTAGTATATACATGTAGATTGTAGCTTTTTCTAAGACCTTTCCAATATAAAATTATCTAATTTTAAATATTTATCAATGTTCTGTTCTTTGACATGTTAGGAATAAATATAAATACAAAAATATATATATTCAGACTTTAGTTGAGGAAATTATGGTAATACATACTAAGGAATCAGAATATTGTGTATATTGTGTGTATATATATATATACATATATATATTTGTATATATATATGTATATATATATATATTTGTATATATATATATATATGGATTAGAACTTTGTAGAGAAATTTTAAATGATATTGAAATGCTAAGGAACAAAATATCAGTGAGCGTACGTTTTCATAGAAATCTTAAAAACTTCATCAGAATTTTGATAGACGTAGTGGGATGGGTTGGGTGTTCCTGTCCAGGGGGCTGAGTGAAATCTTAGAGATGGAAATAGTGTACAGTGATGCAAAAGGAGGCAATTGGCCTGTGCAGAGAGAAGTGTAAGAATCTGGGCGTAGAGACAAATAGCTGAATAAAATAAAACCATTGATAGAATGTGCCACAAATAAGGATGGCATGCCTAGCATGCACTAGGTTCTGTCCGTGCTGGTGATTCAGCACTAGACAAGATGTGTGATACTCCCTTAGGTAAATTACGTTCTAGTCGGATACAGCAAACAAAACCAAGTAAGCAAATAACACAAGTAAATGTGTGTAAATGTCTATCACAATGGTTTGTACACCTGGAATTAACAAAAATGAAAAACAAAATATCCTCCCATCTCCGATATTTACTGTTTGTTGCAGCATCGAGTCCATATCTTCTTCATCAGATATTTTATTAACATTATTACTATTTTGCTGTCTGCAGCAAACAGCACACAGGACTAGGTCAGGTCAAGTCAGGAGCTGGGAAAACTGATATTTTGAGGGGGGACTTGGAATGGTTAAATGAGGACAGAAGCAGAGGAACCCGAGGCCTGCTAAAGGAAGGGAAATAAAATGCGTATGTTTGTATATCAGACAACTTTGTGAAACCTCAGGGTAGGTGTAGGATAGAACCAGGAAGGGGGGTGTATATAAATGAACCAATGATAAACTAAGTAGGAGTGGCCAGGCCTGAGTGGGGTGGGGCCAGACTCATACAATTCAGTCTTTCGTGGGAAACTTGGGAAAATAGGCTGAATAGCTTGGCTATGATCACAAGAACAAAGAGAGCTATTATGCTTTAAAGAAGGACACAATGAGGGCTAACTGAAAAAGAGATTTGTTCCTTGAGGTTATTGCTGTCAGATTAAGAGGAAATTTTAGTTGCCTAGGTGAAAAATGGTCAAATTTATACTAAGACAATGGCAGACAAATAAAGAAAAGGAGAATGTGTAATCATCAAACCAATAGCATTTTAGAGCTGGATGGTCTTAAAGAGGTCATAAAGATAATCTTCCAGATGAGAAATTGAGGTTATACCACTTCCTGTTGGAGTGACATTGAACCGTTTTCTGGTATTGCTGATGGTCAGTTTTATTAATTTGTAAAATGGTGTCCCAGTGATGCTGTAAGACTCCACTGACAATGTATATATATATATGGTAAACCACATGGATGGTAGAAAAGAAAGGTATAATTATAGGAGACGTTCTGAGGAAAGAAGTGATAGGTTTGGCAATAGGTTCCATGTGCAGGATGAAACAGATGAGTCAGAGTTTAGTCATTAACAGGTTCTGTTCTCTTTTGGTGCCTTTAGGAGACTCTACAAATGAGGATGATTAACATTCATTTGAATGTTAAGAGGCGTATTATTGCAACAATTTTCTGTGTTGGCCTTTTGAACAATCTCTCCCAAACATTCCATACTGCAAAAGCAATCATTTGAATGGATTTTGTTTATTGTGTTCTATCAGATGTTGAGCACAAACGTCGGGTCATGTGTTCATCTTTACCATGCTATGTCTAATTAAAAGCTTTCATTTTGTGTGAAGGCTGTGGCCTTGCTTTTTAGTGTCATCCATGAATCTCCTTGTCATCATCATCATCTATGTTTTGCTTGTGAGTACCTTGTATAAGGTATTTATTTTATCAGACTGTTTCATAGAATCCTTAGGTAGCTTTTGGTTCACATAAATCATCATAAAAAGAGTCCAGATACTGTTTTTCTGTTTGCACAAAGAAATCTTGAATATACTTCGTCAGTGGATAGCTCAGTATCCTGACCCCTAGTCACTTACTTGTGAACACACTGGTGCCTGTGTAGCAGAAGGATGTTTTATTTTCAAACAGAAAATGAAAGAAAGAAATTCCAGTTCATTGGCTAAAAAGGCTGGCTTTGACAGCTTGCCCTCACTTCTGCTGAAGATGTGTTTAAGACCCATTTATTCTAAAATCATCTGTCTTTACCGTCACAAAACTCCAATACTTATATATCTCCTACCTACAACTTTACAACCTACCTCCTAAACCAGCCAAAGGGAAATAGGAGTCCTGTGAAAACTACCGGTGCCCAAGGTGAGTATCCTTCCAAGACCTATCACAAACCTGAAGGGATCTGGCAATTATACAATGGGGCTGAAACAAAGTCATAAAGGCCTGCTTGCTTGCTTTAACACCAAGGTCCACAGGTTCATGGATCACCCTACAAATCTCATACAACATCCTGCCTCTGTGACATTTCAGCGAATCTGAGCATTTGTATCTCCCCATTTTCCCCCCTGATTCACTGTATGTTTATGGAGGCAGAAGTGATAGCTTTGCCAAGTAGCAGTGGAGCTCCGTGGAGCTCTCTCCATAGCCACCAGCAGAGAGAGCACTCAGTTTGGTGGATATTTCACAATACCTCTTAGATATTAAAAAAAAAAAAAAAAGAATCATTCATGTCCTCCTAAGAAGCCCAGATTCAGGGCAGACCCCAAACTTGAGCTCACAAAGGTGCAAACTTGTTTCTCTTAGCTATAGTTAATGGTCTGTTTTGTCTGCCTGTCACACTTTATGGCCAACAGGTCGCTGCTGTGTTTCAGTACACTGGTAAAGCACTTCTTTTTGCCTTCCCTGCTTGCAGTTATTCTACATAATTCCATTAGCCTCAGTGTGTTCATTTGTTCTGTCAGCAGTTTTACCATCATCCAAGTGATCTGTTCTTTCTATCATTCACTTAACAAACACGAGTGTTCCTTCTTCCATGCCACTCTCTGTGATAGACTTGGTATGAAAATTAGAATTGGTTCGTAATGCTAGATAAGCACTCTAATAAAATCTGCAGTGGGAACAGAGAAAAGCGAATCAGCTTGTACAATTGTGAATTTATAATTTTGAAAAGGTGGAGTTCGTTCAAGAAACTGCAGATAGTTCCCTGTAAGTGAACTGAAGGATCAAGTAGCCAGAGATGAGTTCCATGCCAGAACATGAGGGTCTGCTATACATGTGAAGAAAACTCCTAAATGCCCCAGCCATCTTCCCTTAGCCTTCCTGAGCTCACCTGCAGCTAAAGGACGAGTTTCTGGAACACTGACAGCTTTCTATCATGGAAGTATCTGCTTCTCTCTTCTCTGCCTGCGATCTTTCTCTGCTACCAGGGAAGATGGCTTCCTTTCAAGCAGTGCAAATTGGAAGGGGTGTTACTGTGCCTCAGAACACTCTTACAAATGGGGTGATAGTCAATGAGTAAATGCGCCAGCCCCAACACAATTTAAGGAGTGTTCCACACACAGGGGTTCTGCAGTGGAATTGAGCCCCAGTTACTCACAGAGGTAACCCACTTGTTAACGTGTCCTTTGTAGACTTTTCTCCCTTTCCTCTCTCGCTTTTTTCATTCTATCATTTGTATGTCCTGGGATCACCTCCAAAGAACCAATTGGCACCTACATACTTGTTTCAAACTAAGGCATAATGATAAAGTGTGGACCTGATTCTCTAGGCTACAGGGAGCCAAGTATGAATTTTAAAGCAGGGGAAAGATGTGATCTGATTTATATTTCACAAAGTTCACTGAAGTGCAGAGAATATATTATAGCAGGACAGGATGGTGGGCAAGGACAGTAGGTAGTTGTTGCTTTAATCTGGGCAGGCAATGACTGTTTGGGGCAAAAAAAAAAAGAAAGAAAGAAAGAAAAAAGAAAAACAACAACAACAAAAAAACACGTAGAAAAGGTATTTCTTTAACCCTTAACACATTAGCACCAGTCTCCACTTTGAGGGGCAATCTTTGTAACAATGTGAACCAACCCAGTCTCGTTCCAGGGTTAAATCTCAACTTTCTAACACTGATTTACTGCCTTTCTATTGCCTAGCCATCCACTCAGTTGAACAGAATGAGTTAGGTTTCAGTAGAGACTTAACATGCTTGAAATCCCACTCCAGGGCACAAAGGAGCCTGGCACTCCTCTCCCAGAGGCTGTGGCCTGGCTGTTAGAAGTTAAGTGCTCTCTTCTTGGGCTTATTCCCATGAGGCACTCAGTAAGTTTACAAATTATGGAAAAATAAAACCCCCAAGATTACTAGTGTCATTTGCTGTCACTTTGTTACATTTGTATTTAACGAATCATGCTACTGAGGCTATTATTTACTTGGAGCCTGCAATTTGGACAAACTGGTACCCTGAAATTTGGGTAACTTAGTGGTGTTCAGGCTGTGACTTACCGGTTTAAGCAGCTGTATTTATCACTGTTTTGAAGGGAGATCACAGCTGTAATGGGATCTTCTTGTGTTGACTACCTCACGATGCATTCTACACAAGGATCCCAAATTACCTGCTGGTGGGGAGGGTGAACAGTTAATGTATTGTTCCAACAAGGTACATGTTTTTGTCTTTTGGATATAAACTGCATATAATATAAATAGCTAAGCATAAAAATAATGTTAAAATTATAGTGTTTATAAAAAGTGTAAGATCATTTATCTGTCACTTATGTTTTTTCTCTCTCTGTTACCTGTCTTCTGTCTGTCTTCTATGCATTTGTAGTCTGTCATTTCTCTGTCACCTGTCCTCTATCTATCTGTCATCTACCATCTAGCATCTATCCACCATCTGTCATCTATCACCTGTCATTTATCTATCATCTGCCATTTGTCTCCATCTGTCTCTCTATCTACCTACCTGCCTATCATCTATCATGTATCATCATCTGTCATGTTTCATATACTGATCACATACCAATCATGTACCCATCACGTACAGATCGTGTACCTATTGTATTATCATATATCATGTATCTATCTTACAAAATGATTATAACAATAAGGTTAGTTAACACATCTATCACCTCACATAGATAAAAATTGTGTGTGTGTGTGTGTGTGTGGTGAGATCTTCTAAGATTTCTTAGTAACTCTCCGATATACAATACCATATTGTTAACCATAGTCACCGTGCTAAACATGACATCCCCAGTACTGAATCACCTTATAACTGGAAGTTTGTGCCCTTTGACTACCTTCACCCATTTCTCCCCCTCTTTGTACCCCTTTCCCCCCACACACACATACTGACCCAAAGGAACCATCAATTTGTTGTCTGATTCTATGAGGTTTTCTGTTTAGTTTTGTTTAGTTTTGTTTTGTTTTTTAAGATTCCACATGTAAGAGAGTGTATACAGCATTTATCTCTTTCTGTCTGGCTTATTTCACTTAGCATAGTGCCTTCCAGTTTCATCCATGTTGTCACAAATGGCAGGATTTTCTTCTGGCTGAATAATATTCCATTATATACATATATACATACCATATTTTCTTAATCCATTCATCATCAATGGCCACTGAAGTTGTTTCTATGTCTTGGTTATTGTAAATAATGTTACCATGGACATAAGGATGCAGATATCTCTTCAAGATAGTGACATAATTTTCTTCAGATATGTATACTCAAAAGTGGAATTCCTGGATCACATGGTAGTTCTATTTTTAATTTTTTTGAGGAACCTCCATACTGTTTTCCATAGAGGCTGTGTCAATTTACATTTCCACCAACGGTGTACAAAATTTCCCTTTCTCCATATCCTCATCAGCACTTGTTACCTCTTGTCTTTTTGAGGATGGCCATTCTAGCAGGTACAAGGTGATATCTCATTGTGGTTTTGATTTGCAGTTCCCTAATGATTAGTGATGTCGAACACCTTTTCATGTATTTGTTAGCTATTTGAATGTCTTCTTTGGAAAAATGTTTAAGTTCCTCTGTCCATTTTCGATCAGTTTGCTTTTTTGCTATTGAGTTGTATGAATTCCTTATATATTTTGGATATGAACCCTTTACAGATATGTGATTTGCAAATATTTTCTCCCATTCCATATGTTGCCTTTTCATTTTGTTGATGGTTTTCTTTGCTGTGCAGAAGCTTTTTAGTTTGATGTAGTCCCACTTGTTTAGTTTTCCTTTTGTTACTTGTGCTATGGGTGTCATATCCATAAAATTGTTGCTAAGACCAGAGTCAAGGAGCTTTTTTCTGTTTTCTGCTAGGAGTTTTATGGTTTCAGATTTTAAGTATTTAATTCATTTTAGTTAATTTTTGTGAATGGTGTAAGTAAAGACCTACTTTCAGTTTTTGCATGTAAATGTCCAGTTTTCCCAGCACCATTGACTGAACAGACAATTTTTTCTTCAGTAAGTATTCTTGATTCTCTTGTCAAATATTAATTGACTACATATGCATGGTTTTATTTCTAGGCAATTCTCTTCCATTGGTCTATTTGTTTGTTTTCATGGCAGTTTGATTATTACAGTTTTGCAATATAGTTTGAAATTAGGAAGTGTGAAGAAATTAGGAAGCTTTGTTCTTTCTCAGGATTGCTTTGGATGTTTATGGTCTTTTGTGGTTCCATATAAACTTTAGGATTGTTTTATCCTATTTCTGTAAAAAATGTCATTGGAATTTTGATAGGGATTGCATTGAATCTATCAATTACTTTGGGTAGTGTGGATATTTTAACAATATTAATTCTTCCAATCCATCAACATGAGACATCTTTTCATTTATTTGTGTCTTCTTTATTTGTGTCATCAATGTCTTAAATTTTTCAGAAAAATTACACATTTTAAAGGATACTATGATCCAGAGTAAGATAAATTTTTCAATTGTTCTTAATTACTACTTAATCTAACCATGACTTTCTCAGAGTTTGAGTTAATACAATACATCTTGAATTTTAATTTTTCTCAGAGTTTCTTAGATTTTGTTGGACATCACACTTGTAAAATAACTGACATGTTCTTTTCTTTCTCCTTGATTTCTCTTTAGAGTGGCCCATAGTATTTAGATATTAAGCAAGTTTGCCTGCTGTCAAAATACCTATTACTTTCTCCTTTTATTTTACCTGATAAGGAAAAATAATATGGGATTCTCATTTCAAAATGTCTCTTTCCAGGGTGAGAAAGTAATGAATAACACTTAGAAGGAAAATATTGGAAGTTAGAATAGCTGGATTTGAGCCACTGCTCTGGACTAGAAGAGCAGAGAAAAGAGTGATTAAAATGTACATACTTATGTATTTGATTTATAATTTCTTAAAAATTCCCTATTAGATGGAAAAACCTATGAGAACAGGTATCTTGGCTCTGCAGTTTACTTATGTATCATTTTTTCCAATACCTAACTAGTAAATGCCTGTATATTGATCAACAGATGAATAAATGTTTGAGAGGATGGATATTGGGACTTAGTTGCTCTCTTTCATGGAAATAGATGCAGAGATTGGATCACTGTTCCCTCAGGAGGACAGTTATATGTAGTGGTACATCCTACAATCTCTATGGGAGTGTGGGGGGTCAGGACCTGTGGTTTCATTATGATTCTCTCACAACTGTCACCAGTGTTGGATACTGCTAAGTTTTGTGTGTTTTTTTTGATAATAGACCTAACAATATTTTTACTAGAATGCTTTTATATTTCTGTGGTTCATACTCACTCTGAGCTGCTTTAGAACGCAACTTTGAATATTTGAGGAAAATGACAAGTATAAATTTGTAGAGGTAAACATTAATCACAACATAATGCACTCATCAGCCCATAATTATGCTCTCTATTTGCACAATTGTGGAATGTCAATGAGAACGTAAAAATGCCATTGCATGTAGGCTGTTTGTTTAGTCTCAAGACAAGAAGGAAATAGTGGTATTTCCAGGGTGGATCTCTTATGGTGAAAGTACTCGTGATCAGGTGAAAGGACATCTCTCAAAGAATAGTTATGTGATAGTGATGAATGTGAAGTAAAGCAGAATGCAGCGAAATAAATCCTCAACTGCAAAATACACAACTCCCCTTATTACAAGCCCTATTCGCTATTTGATCTAAGAATGACAGTCTTTTCACAGGGGGAAGCTTTGATGCTTTCTATTCCTCTGAGCAACTTAAATCACCTCATGAATTTCTATGCCTTTGAAAAGTACATAGGTTGGAATTTGTCCTTCTCTATAAACACACACACACACACACACACACACACACACACATATACACACACACACTTTTAGATATATCATGTTCAAACTGTTGAAAACCTTGAAGGCAGGCAGAGAGAAACAGGCACATTGTATACAGAAGAAAATATAAGTAATACCTGACTTTTAATCAGAAACCAGGTAAAAAGGGAGAATTACCTTTAAACAGTTAAAAAATAATTAATATGGAAAAAGACTTTTCAAAAACAGAAGAGAAATCCACAAACCTACAGAACTGATAAAATTGTGTAGAATTTAATACACACATATACTCACAAGCACACGTATAGACACAACAATGAGTGCAACTAAAACTGAATAAATCTGAATATGATTAGCACATTGCATTCATGTCAGTGTCCTGGTTGGGATACTTACCATAGTTTGCAAAATGTTATCATTGAGAGAAACTGTACAGGGGATCTTTCTATATTATTTATAGTTGCATGTGAATCCACAATTATCTCAAAATTTTAATGAAAATAAAACAACAAAAATTTCCCAAACAACAAATCAAATGCATTAAAAAATGAAGGGAATACAGTACAAATATAAAAATGGAGAGAATTCATAATCTGCTCACTTATGTTACAAGAAATATTAAAAGAAGTTCTTCAGATAAGAGTATGACTCCAGATAGAAAATTGGATGTATATAAAGTATAGATGGAAAATAAGCAGATAGAAGGGGGAAAAATTTGATAAGCAAGTATTATAAAGGGGTATTTAATGGTATATATTAAAATAAATTATAAAGGTATAATAACAACAATGGTATTTTTTCCCAAGGGTAATTAGATATATAAATGGAATTGATATCCCAGAAACTCTATCTCTCATTGTATAAGACAGCATGTCAAATGTTAAAAGTAGATTACTCACTAAATGATGTACAATAATTGGTGAGCTTTTTGGAATAAAGTTTGATCCATACTGCACACCAAAATATATTCCAGGGATATCAGTATTTAGATACAAATAATAAAACCATGAAATAACTAGATAACAAATTGTTGAATATTTTTCTGATCTCAGAGTGTGGAATGTCCTTCCATGTAGCACATGAGCAATTAGTTTTCTTACAATCTGAGGTAAGAGTTTATTTCCAAGGAAACTCTCCTTATCTAGAATAATGCCTGTGATATTCCTGTGAAATTTGCTACTGCTCACCAATGTTCATGTCTCTCCTTTTGTCTCAGCACACACAGACCATATTTCCAGGCCCCTTTGTTTCTAGGCAGAGCATATGACTATTGCCAATTTAATGTGTGTCAGTGATGTGTATCATTTTAAAACCAAGGCAGTAAAGAGCATTTGTGTCTTTCCTAAGTGTTCCTTCTCTTTGACCTCTGATGTTTGAGCTCAGAGCAAAAAATGGTATGGAAACACAAGAAGGAAGAATTCAGGGTTCCTGAACAATTAAACATAGTTGCTCCTCTACCTCTGCCATCACAGTGGATGGTAGCTAAATAAATTGTTGCATTACATCACTGAGATTTGGGGAGTATTTGGGGAGTAAATATTGTATTCTGACCAAAACAAAGTTGTAGGACTTAGCTAGATCAAAGATAACAAAACAATATTGAAGTTGTTTTGTGTTAATATTCATTTGGTATTTGCGGAACACGATGGGGGTTAGAGGCAAGTGAAGAGCTAGCTCTATGTAGTAAGAGATGTGATCCATCAAATAGAGCCACGAGAGTTCTAAGAAGAGGGACATCTAATCTTGAATACTGTCAAATGGGTTTCCCCTAAACTCTCAAAGTCTACACACAAAGTTGCCATGCATGAATAATTTGTAATAAGTTAAAGAAGGAGTCTGGGCACTAGGGATGGGTAAATGTAGTGTGGAACCACAATCACCCAAGTGTGATGGTAAGATGACGATTCGTTAAACTAATTCAGTGAAACTGGAGCCTGAGGTGACTAGAAAAACAAACTTTCAGATGCATGGTTTTATTTTGGTTTTGAGAAGTGTAGCAATATCAGTTGACACCTGGTTTAAATGAGGATAAGAATAATGAAAAACTATGAAAATAGATCCAATTATTTTACATTCTTATATATCCTACTACAACAAAATTTAAAGATACATGATAAGTTTGCTGTATTTGGCAGAATAAATATTTAATTCTCATGGATGATTATTTGCAATAATAAAAAATGTGAACACTGCAATTGAACAAATAAGCAGAACATATAAAGAGGCAATTTATAAAAGGAAAATTACAAATGAACAGCACATATTTGAAAAATGTTCAGTCTCACGAGAAATCAAAAATGCAAATTAAGATGACAATGAGATACCATTGTCACCTATTTGATAGATTCGAATAAAAATGCAAATTAAGGTGATAATGAGATACTTATTATTACCTATTTGACAAAGATTCAAATACACACTGTTGGACAAGGAGACGTTTTTCATAATGCTGGAGAAGTATGAATCAATATTACAATTGAGGATGTCAATTTGGTAATACACATATCAGCCTCTGCCTTGACTCCACACTGAGTCACCTTAGGAACTTTTTAAAAGCAAGAGAATCTTGGGTTCTATCTCAGATTATTCAAATACAAATCTTTAGTGGTGCACTACAGGTGGCAATATTTTTTAAAAGCTCCTCATATAATTCCAATGTGCAGCCAGGATTGAGAAACACTTAACATATCAAGAACTTTAAAATATATGTTGACTCATTGTTTCTAACATTCTGATATTATAAAAATAAAACCAGGTGGTGCACAAGGGTTTATGTATAAGAATGTTCAGTAATATAATAGTACAAATGGGAAATGACCTAAACACCCAATAAAGAAATGTTGTAGAATACTATACACAAATTAAAATTATATTAGGAGAAAATCACATGGGAACATGTTCTATCTTCACTCACAGCAAATACAACATTGTACATAGAGCATGATTCTAAATCCATGAACCACTAGATATTCATTCTATACATTAATAGAAACAGTAGTGAATGAGATATATCAAATATTTAATACAGTTTATCTGTGAGTAAATTGCAGATCTTTGTTATAATACCATGTCCCTGAAAATAAGACCTAGTCAGACAATCAGCTCTAATGCGTCTTTTGGAGCTAAAATTAATATAAGACCTGATTTATATTGTATTATACTATATATTATATTATATTATATTATATTATATTATATTATATTATACCTGGTCTTATATTATAATAAAATAAGACCGAGTCTTATATTAATTTTTGCTCCAAAAGACGCATTAGAGCTGATTGTTGGCTAGGTCTTATTTTCAGGGAAAAATGGTATAATGTTATAAATATTATGCACTGAACATAGATAAATCTAAAATCTTCCATTGGGATCTACTGTACAGCATGTTCAACTTATAAAGGAAGAGAGAAGGAAAGGAAAAAATAGCTCATTTCTTCTGTGCTATTTAAAGACTCTTCCACTGTACCACCAGCCTCATTCTTTTAACTCTTTGAAACTCTCATCCTCTCTTTGTCTAATCTAGCCAACATATTCATTCTACTCCTTACCTCTGGACTGTGTCCAGGTAAATGTCATCTTTAAATTACCCTAAAAAATGAGAGCTAGGTTACTTAGCAAGCCATCTTGATTTGTCTCATGTGTTGACTGGTTTAGGGACATGGGAAAGAAGAATGCAGTTTTAGTTGTCCAAGATGAAATTTTTAATATGCTTCTTAAAGATAAATGGGTTCACACATGATGGATAGCTCGTAGAGTGTTATCCTTAATAGATTTCTGTACATTGTGGTTTAAATAGGCTTGTCGTAAATGCACTGGGGACTCAATCATCATTTATAATGTTTATTTAATGAAGACATAGCTTTGCAAATTACAAACTTGTGGCTTACAGTATGAAATTTTGACTTGTTAATCAATTTGCAGTTATTGACAAAGTATTGAGTTTTCTAAGACATTGAATTATTGCAGTAAATAGTAATGTGATATGTTATCTCTATAAATTTGCTTATTTCTAAGAATTAGAGAGCCAGCTCAATTCTCTCAATCCATCTCAATCTCCCCCCTCTCTTTTGTTTCACTAAGGCGGGGACAGTCATATCCAGTTTGGCCTGATTACTTTCTGCAGTCAGATGACTAAAGGGCAAAATTTGTTCCAAACATGTATTTGGGTTAACTACTATCTTGTTCTTAGACATATGGAGGTTAATCAAGGAATTGAAAAGAAAAATCTTATTTCACCTTAATGTCCTTATCTACATAGTCTCGAGATTTCAAATGACATAGTAGCTCCAGAAAGTTTAATTATCACTTTCTAGTCAGTTCGGGATACTTGAATAGCGAACAATGATGAAGGGTCACGTTGCTAGGTATCAGAGAAGTAGCTCTGTAAAGTACGGAAATCAAATTGTAAGGAATCTTTTCCCTGGGATTGCCATTTTTTCATTATAAAGCTATGTGATAAATGAGGTTTACTGGATGTTTTCTTCACTAGAAATTTATCACTACAGAATGGACTAGGCAAGAGCAGTTTTTCCAAATCAGATTCTATACAAATAATGCCAAGGAATGCTTACTAATTTTGCTGTTTGCATTTCTCCAAATGACTGATGGATTGGTAGGGCAAATGATATTTGAAAAGCTACTAGTTTCATGCATCTGAGGGAAGTTTGTCAATATAACAGGTGACTATATATATATATATATATATATATATATATTTATTAGGCGAGTCAAGATGGGTTTGATTAGGATATAGAATTAAATACATCCCTGTTTCCATTGGACTCCTAGATTTATACTTGAGTGATTGCTGAAATAAAGGTAGCTAGGGAAACGTTGAACTTACCCAATTATGTGGCCAGGTAGTTCTATTTGTGAGATAATAAGTGTTTGTTGTTTTATGCTGCTAAATATTGAGATGGTTTGTTGTGCAAAATAGACAATTAGTGCACCATTATAATGATTACAATTAAAATTAAATAATAGCAATTTTAATAATGAGGATGAAAATTAACATTGAATATTCACCTACTGTGTAAGATACAGTGCAGACATACTTTCCTAAATTCTCATATAATCCTCCATACCTCCCAAATAATTATCAAGATTCAAATTATACCAATATAATGGGTGAAGAAAAAGATGTATCTGAAATATATTATAAAGTACACAAGCAATATCTCTTTTGGTAGTCATCTCTGTAGTGTAATTGTAAGTGCCTGACGTTAAGCTTTTAGATTGTTGATGCATCCATTTCAGAAGACTTCTTGAATAAACATAGTGCCAGCTCTAGGAAGCAGCTACAAACAAAATAACCAGATAAACACGTAGGCCACCCACACCCATGACGTTCCCCTTTCAAAAACCCCTTGGTAACCTAGATAACTGACGAGGGGGCTTGAGTGACCCTGTCTCCACTTTCCCCTGCCCTCATTTCTGCTCTTATGTTTCCAGTTGGTCAGTAATGAGTGACCTGGGAAATCCCAGATACCCCACTCTTGGCCCCTCGCAATGGTAGAGTCCGTGTCCTCCCTCCGTTGCCTTCTGTTCCTCCTTACTAAACCTTGTCAGGTGGCTATCAGGCATGATCTGTACCCTGCAGGACCTTTGAATAATACAGCTTGTTCCTCAAAGTTCCCAGATGATTTTTGCCAAGTGTAGCCTGTCATCATAATAAGATACACTAGGGCCAACTTAGCCAAACATTGGCCCCAGTGGCGGAAATGTCTGGGGGCCTCCCTGTGAGTAACAGGGGCCCAGCTGAGTGCCTAAGGCATTCCTAACCCATAGCATAGCCATCAGTAGGCTGGGACCCACATGCCTCCTAGTACAGAGCATAGATAACTCCATGTTGATTTTCCCTCCTAAATGTAGCACTACTTTGCAGAGCCTTCAGTAATAGAATTAAGGTGTGCTCCAACAGCTATTGCCTAGAAGTTGTAAGATGAAGAAAAATTTTGCCTAGAGATGGGTAGAAATGGAGTTAGAAGGAATCCTGGATTTGGGAGAATAAACTCATAGCAAAATCAAGTTACAGATTAGTTATAAAGACAGTTTGGGGTTTGATTTGTTTGTTTCTTTTCTTTCTTTTTTTTTTTTTTTTCCTCATTTGGAGAGATTTGTCAAGTGCCGAGGTGGTAGAATTGCAGGAAAGATTACTTTATGGTTTCAAGGGTTGTAAATAACTTTCTACAACCAGTCATTTAGACTTGATCTTTATAGGTGATAGTAACCATTAAAAATTGTGGAAGTGAGTAAATGTCTTTGTGAAAGTATGTCTTTGTAAAATTGTGCCTTTTTATTAATAAAAGGAGTGACTTCGAGATGCCCTTATATCTTTTTAATGTCATTCATCCTAATTGTTTTCCAGTAAAATTGACAGTCTTTGATATTGTTTGAGAGACAAAGGAAAAATAATGTATGTTGTCGCTGAAAGAAATGGGAGGGCATAAATAAGTTTAGATGTTTTGTTCTCATTTTTCCTGTAAGGGGAAATCTGTCATGAAGTAGAAAAAGAGGGTAGATGATTTTTAGTTTTTCTATATAGAAGTTTGTGTTATATCAGAGGAATGACAATTTCATTGCATTATTTCATGTAAAATAAAATTAACGTGCAAAATCTACAAAGCACAATTGTGTAACCCACTGGCCTTGACTTCAGAAGTCAGCTTCTCAGCAGTCAACAACAATTTGAATGTGAACCTATCATTAATCATGTGTATGTTATCAGTTGGTTATTTTTGAGAATTTTTCACACCAACATATCCAGATATTAAAACAAAATAGACAAAACAAAGCAAATCAAAAACAAAAATTTAAATAGCTAATACATTTTGAGCATCTTCTATCTGCCAGACATTGTGAAAAGTAGCAACCGGTCAGCATTTCAGTACAAGTAAGGGGTTTGAGAGTTGCTTCATAAGTCACAGCATAATCTTGGCAAGGAGAAACTGTATCCATCTTTCAAATACCCACATAAGAACTTTCCCTAATATTAAAATTAGTGTGTAATGACTGTAAGGCAAGTTTACTTGAAATTATTTATCTCCTTTCCTCCCTTCCTCTCTTCTATAAATATTTATAGATACCAATATTGAAAACGATATGAAATTTGTCCTCTGTGTAAATTTTATGGAAGGATTACATATATTAAAAAGTACATAAATGATTTGCGTACAGGTTGATGAATTTTATAAAGTAAACTCACCCATGTAAAGAGCACAAAGATCAAGCCTTAGAGCATTATGGAGACTGCTGAAAGCCTAAGGATAACCATTATCCCAAATTTCTTTCTTTCTTTTTTTTAATTGGGGAATATTGGGGAACAGCGTGGTTTTCCAGGACCCATCAGCTCCACATCAAGTCATTGTTTTGAATATAGTTGTGGAGGGCGAAGCTCACTGGCCCATGTGGGAATCGAACCAGCGACTTTGGTGTTGTGAGCACTGCACTCTAACCATTGAGCCAACTAGCCACCCTATCCCAAATTTCAATAAGATGGATTAGTGTTACAAGTTTTTGAAATTTATAAAATGAAATCACATAGTAAATACTCTTTATCTTTTTACTCTCAGTCTTAAATTTGTGAATTTGTGAGATTTCTCTATTTTGTACATTTCTTTTGGTATGAAAATATGCATTTCCATCTACTTTATTCCACTTAGAAGTGGCAGGTCAGCATTATAGAGTATACGTATCTTCAGCTTGAGGGAGACTGCCAAGTTGTTTTCCAAATGGGGTGCATCAATTTACACTCCAACCAGCAAAGTTTCAGAATTCTAGTTGCTTTATATCCTTGCCAACACCAAGTTTTGTCTAACTTTTTGTTTTAGATGTTCTAGTGGGTGTGTAGAGTACCTCACTGTGATTTTAATGTGTATTTCCCTGTTATTAAGTTGAATTCCTTTTCATGTATGTATACATCACTTGGATATTTTCTTTTATAAAGTGCCTATTCAAGTATTATGTATTTTATACTAGTTTGAGGATATTTCTCTTATTGACTTGTAGATATGCTTTGTATATTTTGAATAAGAGTTCTTTGTCAGACACATACTCATACACACATTCACATGGTAAAAATCTTCAACTCTGTGTTGCCTTTCACTCTTTTACTGGAATCTTTTGATGAAAATAATATTTTAATTTGTAATTTTATCTAATTAATTATATTCTTTAAATTTTTTCATATCATTTGTTGTGCCCTATTTTAGGAATCAAACTTTTTTCTGCCTCCAAGTCATAAAGATATTCTGTGTTCTCTTCTAAAAGTCTTATTGTTTTATCTTTTGCTTTTAAATCTACAGTTTGTGTGGGATTCATGTGTGTGTGGAATGCTGTAAAGGCAAACGTCCTTTTTTTTCCCCATCTGGACATGTAATTGATCACAACTCACTACACTGAACTGTCACCTTTGACATGAATCAGGTGACCACATCTATGTGAATCTATTTCTGGACCTTGGTATTCTATTGGGCAATTGGTTTATATTATGTCAACACTACACTGGACTAATTATTATTTATTTATAATAGGTCTTGATATCTTATAGTATAAGTCCTTTAGTTCTTATAGTTCTTAGGAGTTCATTGAACGTTATTGGCCCTTTAGATTTTTATGTAAATTTTACAGAGAGCTTGTTGAATTTCATGAACAAACCTTTCAGGATTTTGGTTGGGATTGCAACAGATCTATAGATGATTTTGAGTCTTCCAATCCACGTACTTGGTATAACCTCTACTGTCTTTTCAAAATTCTCTCAGTAAGATTTCTTGTTTGCAGAGTAGTGGTCTTGCGTACGTTTTGGTTGTTTTTTTCTTAAGCATTTCATATTTTTGTATGCTTTTGTGAATGATATCACTTCTTAAAATTTAATTTTCTATTGATTTGAGACATATATAGAAATGAAATTAATGTTTATATATTGATCTTAAATTCAGTGACTTTGGTAAATTTACTTAATAATTCTAGCAGTTTGACTCTTGATTCTTTTGCATTTTCTACATGGAGAAACATGCCATCTGCAAATGATAGAAGTTTTATTTCCTTTATTTTCCAACTTTATGCCTTTTGTTTTTTGCTATTCTCTTATTATTTATACACTACTTAGGAATTCCAAAACTATTAAGTATAAGTCATGATAACAGGCATCATTGACTCATTCCTGATCTCAAGGGAAAGTTTTCAATAATTCATTTAAGTATGGCATATACTGTAGTTTTTTTCCAAGATAGTTTTTATTAAATTAACTTCCCTCCTATTTCTAACATGCTGAGAATTCTTATCATGAATGGATGTTGAATTTTATCAAATGTATCTAATACAATAGTGGTATTATTTTTTAAGCTGCATTGATTAATTTTTAAATGTTAAATCACTCTTCCATTAATATACATTGTTTGATGTATGTTATCCTATTTATATATTGTTGGGTTTGTTTTGCTAATATTTTGTTTGGGATTTTGCATTTACATTTATGAGAAAACTTAGTCTGCAAATTTTAGTTCTTATAACATTCTTTTCAAGTATTCATATCAAGATTTTTGGATCTAATTATAAAAGAGTTGGTGAATGTGCCATCTCTTGTATTTTCTTCAAAGAGTTAGTATAAGACTGTGTAATTTATTCCTAAAATGTTTGGAAGAATTTATCAGTGCAATAATCTAAGCCTGGAGTTTTCATTATGGAATGATTCTAGTGCTGGATTCAAATTATTTAATAGATAAGGAACTATTCATATCTTTAATTTCTTTTACTTTCATTTTAGTAATTTGTTTTTCATGCAGTTTGTCATTTCATCTAAGTTATTAAATTAATTGGTATAAAGATTTTTATACTCTTAATGTATTAACTTCTTTAACGTCTGTAAAGCCTGTGGCAAAATATCATTTTCATGCATTAAATTGGTAACATGTTTTCTGTTTTCTTGGTAAGTCTTCTTATGAATTTTTTCTACTGTGTTAGTTTTTTAAAGTAGCTTTTGGCTTTGTCAGACTTTTCAATTACATGTATATGTATATGTATGTTTTTTCTTATGTTCATTGTTTCTGTAATTCTTTCTTAGGGTTTGATTTGCTTTTTCCTTACAAACTTCGTTAGATGAAAGCATATTTTTTTTTCCTTTTTTATTTTCTAACATATGCATTTAAGGCATTTTCTTCTAATCAGAGTTTTAGCTGAACACATTATATGGATATGTTGTATTTTCATTCTCATTTAATTTATAATTTTTTTATATAGAGATGTGTTACAAAATTTCCAAGCAATTGTAGATTTTAAGTTTTTTTTTCTAATTGCTTTCTAGCATAATTCCTCTGTGGTTGGTGGACACATTAGAAAAATATCAACCTTTAAAAAGTTTTTGACATTTACTTGTAATATACAGTCAGTTTTATGTACTTTGAAGAGTATGAATTCTGTTGTGTTGGATAAAATATTCTACATTGGCCTTTAGGTCAAGCATGTAAATTATGTTGCTTATATCTTTTTCCTTTCTTTTCTTGGGTACTCTTGTGGTATCAACTATTGAAAATTGTTTTCATGTTTTCCACTATGATTATAGATTTGTGCATTTCTCCTTTAATTTTGTTAATATTTGCTTTAGCCATTCTAAAATTTTGTTAATGAGTGCGTGCAGATTTAGAATTGTGACATACTCCTGGTAGGTTGAAACCTTATACTGTTTTTCCCTGAAAATAAGACCTAGCCGGACGATCAGCTCTAATGTGTCTTTTGGAGGAAAAATTAATATAAAACCCAGTCTTATATAAGACTCAGTATTATGTTATGTCATGTTTGATATGATATGATATGATACCCAGTCTTATATAAGACCCAGTCTTATAGTAAAATGAGGCTGAGTCTTATATTAATTTTTGCTCCAAAAAATGCATTAGAGCTGATTGTCCAGCTAGGTCTTATTTTCTGGGAAACATGATATTAGAAACGTTCTCTTTATCTTACATAATGCTTTTTGCCCGAAAGTCTATCTGTCACATATTAGTATAACTATATGATCATTATTTTGGTAGTGTTTTACAATGTAACTTTTTAACTTTTTCTTTCTTTTACTTTCTAATATGGATATTTATACCTAAGTTGTGTCTCTTGTAAATAGTATATTGTTAGGTTTTGTTTTATGTCATCTAGAAAACAATTATTCAATTAAAATTTATAGTCCTTTTATTATTTATGTATTTTGGTCTATATTCATGTATTTGGGTAAAACTTGTTTTCTATTTGACCGACCTGTTTCATTTCTCTTTTTATATCCTTTCTTGTCTTCTTTGCCTACTCTATGATTAAGACCTATCAATTGAATTCTTAGTTTTAATTTTTTTACTTCTAGTGTTTCCATTGGATTTTTAAAAAGTTTATAATTAATTCTCTGTTGAAAATTTTAGTCTTTTAATATATTTAAAAATATTTTATTTTTGAACATACTAATCGTAGTTATTTTAAAATTATATTCAGCTAATGCCAATACCTCATACATTTGCAGCTTTGTTTCTATTGTCTTTTTTCCTCTTTGTTTTGGTCATGTCATTCTGTTTTATGTCTGTCTGGTAATTTTGATTGACCTTCAGATATTGTGAGCAAAAAATTACAGAAGCTCCAGGTGATATTATCTTTCTCTGCAGAGATTATTCTCCCTCTACTGGGAAGAGAGGGTAGCATCTATCACTTTAGTCAAAGTAAGGATTGTGCTGGCTCCAAATTGAGTTGTAGCCAGGGAAGACTCATCTACTTGTGGTTTACTTTTGGTATTCCTTGGATTTTGTAAGGGCCAGATGTACTTGTGGGGCCCTACATTCTGGAGTATCTGTAATTCTAAATTTTGTTTCAAGAGACTGCAGAAAAACTCTGCTTTCAGAGATTTATGCTTAGGCTTCTGCCTTTGTACCTATGGATCTCTGGAATCAATACTTGCCATGAGGGGAAAGCTGGCCATATTTCTGAGATCCTTGAAGTCTCTGCCAACCATCAGGAATGCTGGATGACTACTGCTTTTTCTGTCTCCTAACAGCAGCCTTCTTCTGTGATTAGCACTAGATAGATTGTTCTCTTCTTGCGCATGTTCCAAATTGGCAAATATCCTCAGAGTCAAATTAGCTGTAAAAAGCCAGTTAGCTTCTTTGAGCGTTTGTTTTTGTTTTTCCTGTGTAGAATCTTAGCTTTGTGGCTTTCATTGTTCCCTCAGCTCTTTTCTCCTTTAAAAAAAATAAATTCTGTATTTCATCTGACTTTTCTGGTTGTTCTAAGTGAGGCAGTAAACTGCCACTAGTTACATTACTCAAAGTGGAAACAAAATACTCTTAGATTTTTTTAAAAAAATGTTTTCCTTAATGTAAAGATAAGCTTCATATTCGTGAGTCAGTATACTCTCTGAATACGTTACTTCTAGTAACCTTATATTGAAAGTCTTTTTTTTTTTATCAGCATGTATTCTATTTATCTGCACCGAGTGCCTTCACATTTACTGCTGTGAGTAGTACAGTTAAACTCAGGTGATAAGAAGAATTTAGGGGAAAATGCAAAAATGTCGGTTTTTGTATACCTAATAAATTCCCTGTGCTGTAATCCCATTTCTCAGATCAAAGAAGAGTATTTGTTTATGCTATCAAAGTTCATGGAGGAAAAGTAATTTACATAAAGAAATATATTCTGAAGAAGTAAATTTTTCCTTCTCCTATATCCCCTTTTCTTTCTTAAATCTCAAATTGTTGCAAAAGGAATATTATGGGAGAGAAGAGAACAAAGTATTGATTTTCACTTAGAAACCACAATAAACAGGAAAACCCTACCTCAAACTATTCTCCCAAATCAGTATCAAATGAATTAAAGCCCTATATTTAAGAAATAAAGTAAAACAATAGCTATAATAAAAGTGGAGGATATATTCATGACGTGATGCAGAGGAAAGGGTACAGAAGACATTACTGCACAATATTCAAAATGCAAATACAAATATGGAAGACATAAATAACAGTAGAATTTAAAACTTTTCATTTGACATAAGTTATAAGCCTAGAGAAAAAGGCAAGTGTTAGGGTAATGAAATTAACAACGTATAAAAAAAGTAAAATAAGACACAATGTATAAAAAGATCTTTAAAAATTCAATAAGAAAATATTACAAACCAATGGAAAAATGGGCACAGATTCTAAACAATTTAGAGGAGAGGAAACACAAATGGTGAATGAATCTCTGTAGATACTCACCATCACTAGTATTTGGCAAGGTGGAATTAAAGCTATGTGGGGTAGCCATACTTCCCAGTTTTCCTAGAACCATCCAGATTTATGTCTGTTCTAGTATCAGTCACCCACTTCTTGCTTTCAAATGTGTCCTGATCTAGATGATAACTGAAGACATCATTCTAGGCTTAGATAACATACTCAATTGCCTACAAATATCAGAAAGGTATAAGACAATATGGAGAAATGGTGCTTGTGATAAATTGCAGAGACTATGTCCTGCCAAGAGGAATTACCATTCTGATAAAAAAGAAACCCCACTATGAGCTAAACTGGGTAACGTAGAGTAGATTCAGATGTGAGCTTCCAGTTTCGTACTTACAGTGTTGGGAAACATCACCTCTATATTATTGGTGGGAGTGAAAATTGGCACAGCCAACATGGAGTGCAATTTGTTGTCATCCATCAAAATTTATTAAAGTTTTCTCCTTAAATTTAGATGCAATTAATTGTACCTTAAAACCTAGAATAAAACATTTGTATAAGTGCACAAAACATGAATAAGTATATTTATTGCAGAATTTTAAATAATAACAGAAATTTGAAAGCTATGAAGATGTTTGTCAGTAAGGGAATGGTGAAATAAAGTATGGTTCACCCATATTCTGGAGGATAGTGCATTAGGTTAAAAGATGAGATATGTCTATTTCTACCAACGTAGTAATCTTCAAAACAAATTTATGAGTATAAAAATGTGAAAAATAATATGTAAAGTATGTAACTAATTGATTTAGAAATAAAAATAATACTCTGTCTTTCTAAAAGTATATAAGTACATATATAAAGTAATTAAAAATAAGATTTATAAAAATGCACAGTATGCTCGCAGTATACTTTCTTCTGGACAATGTTTCCATTTTAAAATCAAATATAATTAGTTACTGTGCAACTGAAAAATTTAAGTTGGAAAGAAAACATTCTTGAAAATGATAAAATATATAGTCAGTGTGCATAGCCAAGTTATTTATAGTTTTAAAGATTTTTTCCCAATACTTTCCTTGAAGTAGTCAACATAATAGGAATTTCCAGATATGACAAAGTTGAAGTTTTCCATAGCGTTTTATATATAGTAATATAATTGTATGTAGAGAACTAGGATAGAGAAGATGAAGTGAGAATCACAATTCTGTTAATGATCTATGATTTCTCTTTATACACTGTGTTTTATGTTTTAGGAATTAGAAGTGTGTGTGTGTGTGTGTGTGTATGTATCTTAAAAGAAGAAATAAACAGAGATTGAGAGAAAAAAATAACCAATTAGAGAGAAAAAAGCATTTGTATTGTGAACAATACAATTTAGAGTTTTAACACATTAATCATTTTTTTAAACTGTGTGTATGGTGCAGTAAACAAACCCAATACAAAGCTAAATTTATCACCTCTCTGGTAAAAGCCAGAGACAGAACTGACATAACTACTATTCTTCAAAGAAAAAAGTTTTGTTGTTTAATATAACTGCTGCAACAATGCAACTCATATCATTTTTATAAATACAGAAACTAAAAATAGGTTGTTTATATTTTAAGATTTTATTATAATACTATTATAATATTAAACACTAATTTCATGTACCTAATACTTTTTAAAACATGAAATCAATTTCAAACCATTAATGCAATCTGTCTTGGTCTCTGAGGTGCAGGGGGGTGCTACAACCCCCCCTGTTCTAGGATTCTCTCAGTGGTGTCTTGTTCTTGAGAAGATGTTAGTTGTTCTTGTGAAGGGAGAACAAATTCAGGAATGACCTATATCTCCATCTTCGTGATATCATTCTAAATGCCATTTCTGTTCCATCTGTGCCAGTTCATTCTTGCTTAGTTATGTGAGTAGGAACTTCCACTGAGATTGTCATTTTGAAGTTGTAGAATTTAGAAATTCTGTATAATGCAACATAACAAGTTGTCAGTTTGTCAAACTTTCTACCTCATCTATCATACGCTTTTGAATGAGTTTAAGATAAAGCTTTTTTTTCTGGTTACGATGACTTTCTGATTTTTAAAATCAACATTGTACATCTTCTGTTAATACCCATGACACTTGATACAGGAACAGATAACTTTTTCCTGAAGCTTGAGTTGTACCTTATTTACAATAACAACTTTAAATTGTGAGTTTTACTCCCATTGGACAAATTAAAATTTTACATTTGGCATCCATCCCCACATGGCAGAAATGAAAAAAGAAAATTAAGGTGATAATGGTTGCTGCTACTATTACTAAATTTGTAGTGGAATGAAGAAGCCTGCAGTTATGGCAGTGACACTCAACAACTGTGGTGCCTTGTTATAGCGCACAGGTGACCTTTTAATGGTTATTTTTACATAGACCTTAATAGAAATGTACCAGACTTATAATTCCTTTAACTGTCACTGGATGTTCTTTACCCCTACACTATAAGAAAGTATTTAAAATTTAAGATCATGTACAATGTATAATCTTTATTGGACAACTGGTCAGAGCAGGATATTAAGCTCCCGCTCCCAGCACCATGAGGTTTTCTAAACTCCCCGTTTGCCTCCTTTTTAGAGAGCACAAGGGGAGGAAAGAAAGTCTAAACCATGAAGACTTTATCCAAAAGAGCCTGGGAAAATGGTTTTCACTAGAAAGGACTGGAATACCGGAAGTTGTTAAGCAAACTGAATTCTACCCACCTTTCCCAGGAGGAGGAAGATTAGGTCAATTATAGAAAATAAAAAGGCAGCATTGTTCCATTATTCACTACACATCTCAGTAAATTTGTGTGTGTTTTTTTTAATCCTGTTAACATATCACAGAATCTCTAAACAAACCTTTGATTACAGAAAAACTTAGTTTCCCCACAAGGTGGGGAAAACAGTTTTGTGGGTTTCCTGCACATGTCTGCACTGCACTGGATTCAAACATGCTGTTCTGGTCTCCAAAGTTGTGGAGGACCAGGCTTACTTAAGATTATATGGTACTAAGTGTTAAACTGCATGTGTCTATGGCCAAGACATCCATTTGCCAAGTTTTTTGGACTTTCACATTTCTGCCAGTCAATGTAGATACTAGACATCCATTTATATACTACTTTGGCTGGCTTATATTGTTATTAATATTCTTCTTTTTTATCCTTCCTCCTTTCCTTCGTTTTTTCAACTACTTAAGTGTTGTCACTAGTTCTATCTTTCCACTGAAGAAGACAATACATATGCCTGGGATTTTCAAAGGGGAAAATACAGATTTACATCTTCAGTGTGGTCTGAGAAAATTTTAATCAAAATAGAAGCACAAAAATATAAGAATGTTTAATTTTTAAAGAACATTCAAGGTTAGTAAACACAGTAGGTTATATAAAGTAAAATTTTTTGAAGATATTCAGACACTAGACGTTTGACAAAATTTGTGAAAGTAGGTGAAATTTGAAATTCTATAGAACTGAATTACATCTTCGAGTTATTTATTTTGAAGCAGTGTTGTTCAAATTAAGAGTATTGTACACATCCTATTAATGCTATTTTTAAAAATAGATTTCAATGAGTAGGTCTTTGTACTACCAGAATTAATCTCCGGGTAATATAAGAAAAAAAGGATATGTCTTATACCAGGCCTCAGAATAATAAAGGTATTTTAAGCAACCCAGAAAGCCATTTGAGACAAATGGAATGTGAGCTTCTGTTCTTGGGTATTTTGTTAAAGTAATTAGGCTGAAGCTGGCAACAAACAGATTCTCTCATCTTTGCTTAAACTGATATCAACCTTTTAGTGGAGGATAATAGCAAAATTAGTTTTACTTATTTTTCCAAATATCTTTCATCCGCTTCGAATATGCTGGTAACTTTGGTTTTAATTCTTATGGACGACTAAACATACATTGGAAAATAAAGTTAAAAGAATTTACAACATTTACCCAAAGATTGAAGTCAGTGGTTAATTACATGTTAGTTGTTAGTGTGCATTTAAGGAGGCATTACTAGATTGATGTATAATTGAATATGTGGCAGAAATATTTGTGACTGTTGTTGAGCATTTGTTAATTTCAGACACATTTGTTAGGCATTAGCAGTTCAACGTTAGCTGGATTTTTATGTAAACTGCAGCAGCATCTCATTCTTTTATCCATCAGAGAACTCAAAGTAATTTCTTAGCCATATTATACAGAGAAGGTTTTAAAAGGTACTGATTTCCAAGCTGCATTCCAAACCAATTAAATCAGAATTTGATGAGTGGTACCCAGGCAGTGATAACTTTTCAAAGCTTCATAAAGCCTTTTATCAACTTAATCTAAATTTCAGAATTGTTGCACTGAATTCAGTTACGAATAGAAAATTCTGATTAATAAACACAAATCCTTATCCAGAAAATTTTCTCACCATCCCTTCCTCATCTGTGTTCGCTTACAGTCTAAAAAAATTAGTAACATATACTCTGCTGGAAATGCTTTTTAATATTAAGTATTAGTGTTGTTCATTTTCATAAATTTCTAGAACTGTGACACTGCTTTTGGCCTCCCATATTTCATTTATGAATTTCTTAAGTTTATGTGAAACGTCTGAGCCCAATGTTTGTGATCACAATGATCTTATTAAGTAAAAACTGAAGTTTGAACCAAGAAAATTGTGTTAAAGGATGAAAACATTTCATTTCTCCATAAACCTGATCATATGTAATAAAAGAAAACTAACATCATGTGTGTATATTCACTCACTATAGTGTATTGGAAAATCAAACTTTCTTAAATTAGATTATAATCTGTTAGCAGATTAAGTCACAGTTCTTGGTGTAGGAAAATTGAAACCATTTGTAGGGGAGAGGACAACATTCTCATTTTCTTAAGGGACAACTAACAACAGTATATTAGTTCTCTCAGACATATTAGCTCGTATGGATAATAATCATTAAAACTTCAGAATTTATATAAGTATCTTTATGCATGCAAACACATACACACAAATATTTTCACTGTGCCCTGGACTGGCTACATAATTTGCAGGGCCAGTGCAAAATGAAAATGTAGAGTCGTTAGTTCAAAAATTACTAAGCATTTTATTATGGCTTTTGCAGAGTATTAAACCAAGCACAGGGCCCATCTATACAGAGTTCTGTGAGACTGCACAGGCCACGGGCCCAAGAAGGAGCCTAAGCTGGGCCTTTATTGTACAAAGGTCTGGGAGGGTAAACAATAAAGAAGAAGGGTATCTGTTTCAGGAGCTTGCACACCAAAGAAACTAACATGACCTCACTAGAGAGCAGTGCATGGTGACCCATACATTAGTGATAAGCTCCATAGCACTACCTGAAGTATCTTAATATCCACGGGCATTTTGGACAGGGCCAGATGTCTTGCAAGGGAGGAATGAGTGTGAGAAGTCATGCATAGCCTAGGAAATGTCATCCATTATTTGTAGGATGGTGATCTGTCAGATCTTTGTCAAGGAACTTACCATCACTGACTTTCCTCATTTGTAAAGTGGGAATAATGACAAGCTGCAGAAATGTCATGACAATTAGATGGGGAAATTTATGGAAAGTTAATTTGTAAATGATAATGCTGGGACTGTATTGTTCAAAAAAATGTGAAGATATTTTTAATCTGGATGAATTTGAAAATGCCTACCCTGGGCTTTCTCTTATACTTTATGACGTCTCATCTAATTTCCCTTCGAAATCAATATGTACTTCTTTCCACAAATGAGTGAATTGAAGTAAGAAATTAATGTACTTAAAATTACTATACTTTCCTTTCCACATTATGGTCTCTGACAAAAATTTAGGTTATTCTGACAACTTTTGAATGTACTTTGAGATTTGTGCTCATTGGAAATAGAGATGATAATGACTACAGGTAGCCCCCGTATAACTCAGTTGTTAGGTTCCTTAAAAATGCCGTGTTATGTGAATCCATGTTATTGGAAACAAAGAACTAGTACAAAAAAGGAGGTTAGTTTCTAAAAATTAAAAAAAAACGCATACTATTACATTTTTATAATTAAGAGAAATATCTTTATTAAAGCAATTTTCACCCAAAGGATAACATATTAATATGTATTAAATAATGTTTTCTTCGTCATCACTACTAAGCTTATTTACGTTCCATGTTGTTCGGGGATTTCCCTCATTTCGAATGAGATATTTTTGCTCTTAAAAGCTCTTATTATGCTCCGCGTTGTTGGGGGATTTCTCTAATTCTCAAACTGTGTCAGAGTGAAACTGTGTTCTAGGATGCCGTATTGTATGAGAGTTTCCCCCAATTCTTGAACCGTGTTATAGAAGTGCCGTGTTATTCGCGGGTGACCTGTATTTTTCTTCCTTAAGACTTTTATTTTCATACTTTTTTTTGTTTTTCTGGGGTGGGGATAGTAACGCTCTCATGCCTTTATGTGGCAGTATTTTAAACCTTTGCCAAAATTGCAAATGGGACCTATGTGTTTTTCGACTCCATCCTACTTAAAGCAAACGCTTATCAGCTATTTTTATCCTTTTTTGTGTGATTTAAATGTGTGTGTGTGTGTGTGTGTGTGTGTGTGTGTGTGTGAGAGAGACAGAGAGAGAGAGAGAGAGAGAGAGAGAGAGAGAGAGAGAGAGAGAGAATATGATGTCATCTCAAGTTTTTTGAAGAGATATTTTGTGTGGGTTAAAATTTCATCACTCCTAGCTTTGTTTACATTTAACAAAAATACAAGGAGTTTTGTAAATACAACAGCTTTTATTTCTCCCCCTTTTTTAATTTAAAGCTTTTTGCCATTTATATATACTTCTTAGGAAATATTTCTATTACTTATATCCATTTCATCTGGGAAAAACATATATTATGTTTTGGATGGAACAGAAAAGCATGGCATTGTGTGAGCAGTGTTCCTAATACCTTGAGTTCTGTAGCATCTTCTCATGCCCAGGCAGCATTACCTGTGAAAATGTCTCTTCCATCACAGTGCAGTTAGAGGTGCAGTCTTAATGTCACTGAACAATGCCAGTGAATATTGTATTTGTGGTGGGCAGGTGGGGTGTTGCAGTATTTGCAAAAAAAAAAAAAAAATAGCTAACTTATTATTTTGGGGCTGTGAGCGCATCTAGGATTCCACAAATTCTTCAATACTTGATCGCTTTGTATATAATCTTCATTGCTAATGTTCAGCAGGACAGTGTCTTTTTTTTGTTTTGTTTTGTTTTTTTGATTGGAGGTCAGGCTCTGGTGCCTTGGGCTTTAATTTAGTGGGAGATCCCAGATGATTTAAATTCTCCATCTTGTGATGACACTCATGTGATCCCGTGTGTTTCTGAGTGGTTCTGCCTTCATTGTCTGTCAGCGTGGCCCATTGCTTTTCTTTTATGCTTTATTTTTTCAGGTAGTCTAGAGCATACCTGAAAGCATTTTCAAGTTTTTAAAATGAATGCTGTGTATTTCCTTGCACTGTGGCTCTTAATCTTTTCATGGGGGTCAAAGAAGACTGTGAAATTCTGGAGAAGGCCATGGAGTCTTTGTACAAATCCAATTTTGCATAAAATTTCAAATGGTTTATAGACTCCCTAAGGCCTATTAAACATGAACTTTATGTAAGAAATTGCTGTGTTACCTAAAAGTAGTTAATTTAAACTGAATCACCGAGACAGTAGACATTGACTTCATCCAGATCAATTGTCCGAGTCAAATGATTTAGTTGTCTGTTTCGTGGGTTGATGGCCCCTTGGTCAGGCTGGGATACTTCCTTTAAGAAAACCAAAACAAAAAACAAAAAATATGAAACCAAACAAAAGACAAAGTACTTTAAGAATCCAGAAGGGTAAGATAGAAAACTATGCTATTTGTTTTTAGAATTTGTGAAAATGATATGAGGATAAGAAATCGAAGAAAGGACAATATTTCATTTGATATAGTCATAGAGGCATAGAGTAGAATCCTGAAGAAAAGAATATGCTTATAATACATTGGAACTACAACTAGCAAAAGTGATAGTCAAACCATCCTTAGGATTTTCATTAAGGACCTGCCAGATCATTGCTAAAATATCCCCCACTTGACATGTAATTTCATGGACAATATAGCACTGTGACAAAGGTACAAAAATTAGCTGTTATGATTTTTATAAAAAAAATACAAATCAAATTATATAGCACACCCACAGGAATTTTCCATATAAAGATAGTGTTAAATTTTCAGAGACCAGGGCTTTAGAGTAACTTCATGTCTAAATTTATTTCTAACTTGAAATATTAAAAAGTTTAAAAGTATTTTGCTAATTCTCAGAATAAAAAAATGATCATCAGGTTACTTCAAAACTTTATTTGGTGTTTACCTGATAGCATTTCATTTTTTCATGTTATCCTATTGCATTTATGAAGTTAGATTTTTATGAAGTATGTTTCCTAGAAGATTCTTTTTTCTTTGTCATTCCTAGACTGGTTACTTTTAAAGCAACCTAATGCTTCTTCAATGTGTAGAGCATTTTAAATCATTTTAATTACATTCTACCTTCCAAAGGTCTGAACTAGGGGACTGTAATGATCATTATCTTGGTAGAATAACCTAGCGTCACCAAAGTTAGACAAATTTTTAACAGAGAATGTTAGGTATGGATTTGATCTTAGATACCCCCATGCCCCAGCCACTGATTTTATAAATGAGAAAATTCAGACCCAATGTGAGTATATGACTTCCTTAATCCTATTTCAACTTTCTAAACTCCATTCATTAATACATTCAAGTATTTGATACACACTTGTTAAACGAAATGTCTGAATTTGTCCAACACTAAATAGGATGGGTAAAGGTAGTTAAAAGCTGAGTACAAAATACTCTGCGTATTAAATAATTCAACATTAGGTAAACCTGCTTTTCTTTGTTTTGTACCAGGGAAGAATCTTTGCATACGTGAACAGCAAAAACTACTGCAAAAATATGAATTTTGGGGCAAAGAGTAAACGAGACAGAGTGAAAATTAATTGGAAAAGAAAGGGCTCAAATTGTAATAAAAGCTGAACAGAACCTGAATAAGTCCAATTTAGACTTTGTTGAATGGGGGGAGGGGATGTGTGAAAAATTTTGAGGCTTATCTAAATCAAATAAGTACATACTATTTTGCATACTTAGTTTTTTAGAAAAGTTTTAGGCTTACAACAAAATTGAGAGGAAGGTACAGATTTCCCATGTACCCTCTGATACCACGCATGCATAGTCTCTTTCATTATCCATCTCACTTAATAGAATGATAGTTTTTTGTTGTTTTTTTTTAACCAAGGATGAACCTATATTGACAATCATAATTATCCAAAGTCCATAGTTTACTCTAGGACTTACTCTTGGTGGTGTACACTCTATGGTTTTGAGATAAATATATAATAACATATATTAATTTTTAGGGCAATTTCACTGCCTTAAACATCCTCTTTCCTTTGCAAATTAATCTCTTCCCCGATCTGGCTCCCTGGAAACTACTGATCTTTTTATTGTATGCATAGTTTTACCTTTTCCATGTCATATACTTGGAATTATACAATATGTAGCCTTTCAGATTGGCTTTCCACTTATCAATATGCGTGTACGGTTCCTCCATGTCTTTTACGACTTGACAGCTCATTTCTTTTTAACACCAAGTAATATTCCATTGTCTGGATGTACCATGGTTTATTACGGAAGGACATCTTAGTGGCCTCCCAGTTTTAACAATTATGTATAAATCAACTGTTAACAATGTGTGCAGGTTTCTGTGTGGACATAAGTTTTCAATTTCTTTGGGTAAATGCGAAGGAGTATGATTGCGGGACCATATAATAGGAGTACGTCTAGTTTTGTAATAAACCATCAAATTGTCTTCCAAAGTGGATGGACCATTTTGCCTTCCCACCAGCAGTGGATGGGAGTTCCTGTTGCTTCACATCTTCATTAGCTTCATGTGCTTCATCTTCATGTGCTTCACATCACATCTTTGATATTGTAGTGTCCTGGATTTGGCCATTCTAATAGGTATATGGAAGTATCTCGTTTTAATTTTCATTTGCCTGATGACCTATGATCTGGCGCATATTTTCATATGTTTATTTGCCATCACATAAACTTTAGAATCTTTTGCCTTTCGTATAAACTTTAGAATCATTTTATTGATAACTATAAAATAACTTGCTGGGATTTTGATTAAGATTACATCAAATTTATAGATCAAGTAACTGAGTTTTTCTACTCATTAACATGGAATATATCTCCATTTATTTAGTTGTTTTTGTTTATCAGAGTTTTACTCTCATAGTTTTCCTCATGTAGATTTTGTACATGTCTTCTTAGATTTATACTAAGTATTTTATTTCCTGGGGTGCTGATGCAAGTGGTATTATATTTTTAATTTCAAGATTGACTTGTTCATTGTTGTTATATGGAAATCAATTGACTTTTGTATATGCTGCCACCTTGCTGTAATCACTTATTAGTTCCAGGAGATGTTTTGTCTATTCTTTTGGTTTTCTACATGGGTGATCATGTCATCTGCAAGTAAAGACATATTTACGTCTTCCTTTCCAATCTGTATAGCTTTATTTTATTTTATTTTTGTTTGCCTATTGCATTAGTAAGGATATCCAGTATGATGTTGAAAAGGAGTGGTGAGAAGAAACATCCTTATCTTTGTAGAAAAACTTTGAGATTCTCACCAGTAGGTATTATGTTAGTAGGTATTATGTTTTATATATATATATATATATATATATATATATATATATATATATATATATATGGAGAGAGAGAGAGAGAGAGAGAGAGAGAGAGAGAGAGACTTTATCACGTTGAGAATATTACCCTGTTTCTAGTTTACTTTTTTTTTTTAATAAATGGATGCTGGATTTCTTCAGATGCTGTTTCTGCATCTATGGATATGGTCATGTGATTTTTATATTTTAGCCTGTTGATATGACGGATTGCACTAATGAATTTTAAAATATTGGACCAGCCTTGAATAACTGGGATAATTCCCACTTGGTTGTGGTATGTAATTCCTTTTATGCTTTTAGAATTTGACTCTCTAATATTTTATTAATATTATAATTAATATTAATTCATTTATTAATATTTTAATTGTATCTATATTCATGAGAGATACTGGTCTGTACTCTTATTTTCTTGTATGTCTTTATCTGGTTTTGGTGTCAGGGTAATGCTGGCCTTGTAGAATGAGTCAGAAGTATTCCCTCTGCTTCTGTCATCTGAGAGATTGTAGAGAATTGGTATAGTTTCTCCCTTAAATGTTTGATAGAATTCACTAGTGAACCCATCTGAGTGCTTTTTGTTTTCAAAAATTATTAATTATTGATTCAATTCCTTTAATAAATACAGTCATTTTCAAATAATTGATTTCTTCTTGTGTAAGTTTTGGCAGATTGTATCTTTCAAGCATTTGTCTATTTTCTAGGTTATCTTATTTGTAGGCATAAGTTGTTCATAGTATATCTTTATTATCATTTTAGTGTCCATGCAGTCTGTAGTGTGATGTCTCTTCTTTAATTTTGTTATTAGTAATTTATATCCTCTCTTTTTTCTTAGCCTGGCTAAAGGCTTATCAATTTTATTAATCTTTACAAAGAAACAGCTAATGGGTTTTGCTGATTTTCTTTATTGATTTACCCTTTTCAATTTCATTGATTTCTGCTTTAATTACTATTAATTCTTTGCTAACTTCAGATCTAATTTGCTCTTTTTTTTCCCCAGTTTCCTAAGATAGTAACTTGATTTTAGATATTCTCTTCTAGTATAGACACTCAATACCATAAATTCTAAGCACTAAGCACTTCTTTCATTGCACGTCATAAATCTTGATAAGTTGTGTTCCTGCCTGCCTCCCCACTTTGAGATGTAATTGAAATATAGCATTTTAAGGTGTATTTGTTGTGGATACATTTATATATTGCAAAATGAGTATCGTGTCACATAATTACCACTTCTTTTTACGATGAGAATATTTAAGATCAATCTCTTAGCGACTTTCAAGTATACAATATAGTTACTTACTATAGTCCCCATGCTGTACGTTATTAGATCCCCAGAACTTACTCATCTCACAACTGGAAGTTTGTACCCTTTGAACAATTTCTCTCTGTTCCCCCCACCCACCAGACACTGGTAAATACCACTCTACCTTTTGTTTCTTTGAGATCGACTTTTTTAGATTTCACATAGAAGTGATATCATACAGTATTTGTCTTTCTCTGTTTGACTTATTTCACTTAGCATAATATCCTCAAGATCCATTCATGGTGTTACCAATAGCAAGATTTCCTTCCTTCTCATGGCTGAATAATATTCCACTGTGTGTGTGTGTGTGTGTGTGTGTGTGTGTGTGTGTGTGTGTGTGTGTGTATCACATCTTCTTTATCCATTTGTCTGTTGATAGATACTTAAGTTGTTTCCATATTTGTGAATGGGAGTGCAGATATGTTTTTTAGGTCCTGTTTTCATTTTCTATTGGATAAATACCCAGAAGTGGGATTGCTGGATCATATGGTAGTTCTGTTTTTAATTTTTTGAGGAAACTCCATATTGTTTGCCACAATGGCTGTGCCAGTTTACATTCCCAACAACCATGCATAAAGTTCCATTTCCTCCACATCCTCACCAACACTTATTATATCTTGACTTTTTGGTAATAGCCATTGTAACAGGTGTGAGGTGATATTTTATTGTGGTGATTAGTGATATTGAGCACATTTTCATGTACATGTTGTCCATTTGTATGTCTTCCTTGGAAAAATGTCTATTGAAGGTGCTTTGCCCATTTTTAAATCATGCTTTTTTTTTTTTTTTTTGCTTTTGAGTTATACGAATTTCTTATATATTTTGGATGTCAATCCATTATCAAATTTATGATTTGAAAACATTTTCTCCCATATTATAAACTGGATTTTCATTTTATTGATTGTTTTTTTTTTGATGCTGATGTGCAGACACTTTTTAGTTTGATGCAGTCTCACTTATTAATTTTATATTTTATTGTTTGTGCTTTGGGTTTCATATCCAAAAATTTATTGCCAAGATCAATGTCAAGATTTTTCTCTTTGTTTTCTTTCTAGGAGTTTTATAGTTTCAGGACATATGTTTAAGTATTTAATTAATTTGAGTTAATTTTTGTGAGTGGTGTAAGATAGTTGTCCAGTTTTCTTCTTCTGCATGTGATTATCTAGTGTTGTTTTTTTTAACACCATTTATTGAAGAAATGTTCCTTCCCCATTGAGTAGTCAATGCTCCCTTGTCAAATAGTAGTTGACTGTATATACAAGGGTTTAAATCTGGACTTTAAATTCTGTTCCATTGCTCTATGTGTCCATTTTTATACTAGTACCATACTGTTTTGATTACTGTAGCTTTGGAGTACAGCTTGCAATCAGGAAGTGTAATGTCTCCAGCTATGTTTTCAGGATTATTTTGACTATTTGGGTTCTTTTGTAGTTCCATAAGAAATTTAGGATTTTTTTCCTATTTCTTTGGAAAACGCCATTACAATTTTAATAGGAATTACATTGAATCTGTAATTGCTTTTGCTAGTATGGAAAATTTTACAATATTAATTTTTCTGATTCATGAACACAGGCTATCTTTCCACTCAATTGTGTCTTTAACATCTTTTATCAAGGTCTTGTAGTTTTTAATGTACAAATCTTTCGTTTCCTTGGTTAAATTTATTCCTAAGTATTTTATCATTTTTGATTTGGTGTCAGATATTTTATTATTACTCTCTAGAAATGCAATTGATTTATGCATATTGATCTTGTATCCTTCAACTTTACTGATTTGTTGATTAGTTCTAACAGTGTTTGGTGGATTTCTTAAGGTTTTCTACAAATAAGAGCGTATCATTTGCAATCAAATACAATTTTACTTCTTCCTTTCTGATTTAGATACCTTTTATTTCTCTTTCTTGCCTGATTTTTCTAGTTAGGGTCTTGCAGTACTGTGTTGAATAGGAGTGGTGAGAATGAACAACCTTTTCTTGTTGCTGATCTTAGAGGAAATGCTTTCAACCTTTCACTGTTGAGTATGATGTTAGCTGTAGACTTGTCATACGTAAGTAGCCTTCATTATGTTGAGATATGTTTTTAATATTCATAATATATTGAGTATTTTTATCACAAAAGGAGGTATTTTCAAATGCTTTTTCTGTATCTATTTAGATGAACAGATAATTTTTATTTTTCATTCTAATGTTGTAGTGCACCACAATTGTTACTTGCATATGTTGAACCATCCTATATTTCAGGTGTATTCCCACTTGATCATGGTGTATGAGCCTTTTAATGTAGTGTTGAACTTGGGTTGCTAATATTTTGTTGAGAAGTTTTTCATCTATATTCATCAGGGATATTGGTCTTTAGTTTTGTTTGTTTTGTTTTGATTTTATTCTTGTAATGCCCTTGTCTTACTTTAGTATCAGAGTAATGTTGGCTTTGTAAAATAAATTTGGAAAGGTTCCCTGCTCTTCAATTTTTTTGAAACAGTTTGAGGATAGACATTAATTCTTTAAATGTTTGGTGGAATTCACCATGAAATCATCTGGTCTTGGGCATTTTTTCCCTTTGTTCAGAAAGTTTTAATTACTGATTCAATCTTCTTATTGGTCTATGCATAGTTTCTATTTCATGATGATTCTATCTTGATTTGTTACATGTTTATAGGAATTTTTGTTTCTTTTAAGTTACAATTGGTTGGTTTATAGCCATTCATAGTAATCTCTCATGACCCTTTGTATTTCTGGGGTGTCAGTATAATGTGTCCTCTTTTATTTCAGATTTTAATTATTTGAGTCTTCTATCTTTTTTTCTTAGTCTATGTAAAAGGATGTCAATTTTGTTTATTTCTTCAAAAAAAATCTCTTAGTTTAGTTGATCTTTTCTATTACTTTTTTCTTGTCTATTTCATTTATCACTGCTCTAATTTTTATTCTTTTCCTCTACTAACTTTTGATTTAATTTGTTCATTTTCTATTTCTTTGAGGTGTACAGTTAGGTTGTCTATTTGAGGTATTTCTTTTTTCTTAATGTGGGTGTTTACTGCTATAAAATTCCCTCTTAGAATTGCTTTTTCAGCATCCTATAGGTTTTGGTATATGTATTTCCATTTTTGTTTTTTCCCCCAAGATATTTTGTTTCCCCTGTGAATTTTATTTATTTATTGGTTGTACAGGATTGTGTTTAAATTGCTAGCATTTGCTAATTTTCCAGCATTCCTCCTGTTACTGATTTCTAGTTTCATACCATTGTGGTTGAAAAAGTTACATGGCATGATTTCAGTTTTTAAATTTGCTTAGAGTTGTTTTATGACCTACTATGTAATTTACAATGGAGAATGTTTCACGTGTACTTGAGATGAATGGGTATTCTGTTGGGTGGAATGTTCTGTATATATCAGTTAAGCGCATTTTGTCTATAGTGTGGTTCAAGTTCAATAATTCCTTGTTAATTTCATGTTTAGGTGCTCTTTCAATTGTTGAATGTGGGGTATTGAAGTCTCCTACTATTATTGTATTATAGTCTATTTATCTCTTTAAATCTGTTAGTATTAGCTTAATATATTTACTTACTACAATGTTGGTTGCTTCTATTTTTATAAAATATGTTCTTGATGATTTGACCTCATATTTATATAATGACCTTCTTTGTCTCTAGTTATCGGTTTTGGCTTAAAGTCTATTTTCTTCATTCTTTTTTTTTTCTCTCTTCTGAATGAATAATTATAAATTTTCTGACTTTAATCTCATTCTTTCATCCAGTTCATTAAGTCTTCTGTTGATGCTCTCTATTGCATTATTCATTCAATCCATTGTATTCTTAACTCCAGATTTCTGTTTAGTTCTTTTTTATAATTTCTCTTTGTTGAACTTCTCATTTTGATAGTGTATTGTTTTTCTAAGTTTATGAAATTTTCTTTCTGTGTTTTTGTGTAGCTCATTGAGTTCCTTAAAATGCTTATTTCATATTCTTTATTTGCTAAGTTGTAGATATCCATGTCTTTGGATTTGGTTACTGGAAGATATTGTGATCGTTTTGTTGTGTCACTTTACCTTGATTTTTCATGTTACTTGAAGTTTTGTGTTGTTATCTTTGCATTTGAAGTAAAAGTCACTCATCCAGTCTTTATGCTTTGCCTTCAGGAGAGAGACACCTTCTGTCACCTTTAGTATATGTTATGAGGCTATTGTAGACCATCTTTGGGTACACTTGCTCCATGCTCTTGCTCCCTCTTATGGTAGAATTCTTAAGGTGTATGCCTTGTCTAGAAGCTTGTATGCCATCTGTGGATCTTGCAATACCCATGATCAAGTGCTAACAACCTTTCTTTTATTTTCTCAATCATGGTGCTAGAGCTCAAGTTTGTGGTTGGTTTCCTGTCCCATATTTCAGTTGGCTTTCTGCATGCACTGTCTAGATGTCTGCCGAAGCCTGATCTCACTGATGCCATCAGGAGCATATGAGGAGCTGGCCAAAAGGTGGTTTGGGAGGTGTGGGTGAGGCATGCAGAGTAATGGTGGTGACCTAGACCAGTAGGGGGGGATCCATGGGTAAAGTCTTCTTAGTGGTTCATTTGTAGATTTCTTGATGGAGTCTGACATGTAATTAGTAGGATCTATGTTCCTTTAATGTTCCTCAAAGGTCCTATCTGCTGCTTCTCGAACTTCCTAGTCATGTAATTCATAATTTAATACTCTGAATGGTGCAAGAGAGAAATGAGTCCCTTTGGCAATGTCCTGCAGAGTTGAGAAAGCCAGGTACTCACTGACATGCCCTTCCTTTCACCCTCAGGAGAAATCATGTGTTGAGGAAGATTTCTCTTGGTTCTACACTGTGCTGCCTTGGGCAAGGGATGCTGCAGGTAAAGTCAAACTGTTTTCTTACCTACTCCATTGTATCCAAAGTCATGTATTTTTTTGCTCCAGTGGTATGCTAGAAACCTTATCTTCCACAAATGCTCTCTCATTTGTGGGTGATAGTCTAAGTCAGTGTACTACAGGGCCTCTCTGGACCATAGCCAAGAGCGGCTGGAGCTGGTCCATAGTCCACAGCCAGGACTGAGATCTGTCTGCCTATTACATGGGTCAACACTGAAATTTTGTTGTTGCGTGGGGGATGAAATGAGGGATGTCTTATGCTGTCATGATGCTGATGTCACTCACTGGTAAGTTGTATTTTCATTTTCACTTAGTTCAAAATACTTTAAAATTTCTTGTGAGATTCTTCTTTGTCATGTCATGTGTTACTTAGAAGTATGTTGTTTAATCTCCACGTAGTTTGGGGTTCTCCAGTTATCTTTCTGTTATTGATTTCTATATTAACTCCATTGTGGTGTGAGAGCAGATATTTTATGATTTCTATTTTTTTAAACTTGTTAAGCTGTGTTTTGTGGCCCAGGATTAGTCTATTTTGGTGAATATTTCATACTTGTTAAAAATGTGTATTCTGGTGTTTCGGATGAATTAATCTATAGATATTAGTTATATATAGTTGGTTCATTGTGAATTGAATTCAGTGATATCGTTACTGATTTTTTGCTGGCTGGATCTATCCATTTCTGAAAGAGGTTGTTGTTGAAGTCTCCAACTAATAGTAGATTCATTGACATCTCTTTGCAGTTCTGTCAGTTTTTGCCTCATGAAGTTTGATGCTCTGTTATTAGGTGCATATGTATTAAGAATTCTTGTGTCTACTTGGATAATTGACATTTTTAATAATATGTAATGCCCTTCTTTATCACTCATAATTTTCCTTAGTTTGATGTCTGTTCTTTAATATATATTGTCATCAAGTTTGTTGGAAAGAACAGCTTGGGAACTGTTTGAATTGCATTTCTCCTTGAGTCCTATTTGTTAATTTGACTCATTATCAAATGGAAACAAAGGTCTTGAAGCTGAATGTCCTGGAAGTATTTTTGAATTAGTTTTCTGTTTGAATATGGTAGGGTTACTAAGTGTTAATAAAATGAAAAACAACCAATGCCATGTGGCTCTGTAGTTAGTCAAGATTTCTTCTTTTCACCCCTCCCTCGTCTTGTTTCTTTTCCTTCCCTTGCTTCTTCCCCCTTTTCCAATTTAATTAGTGTCTAATAACTATAGGACAGAATGGGAATAGAAAGCTACAGTTTATCAAAAATGTAAGAAAAAAATGAATTACTCTAAAACAGAAGAAAACAGTAAGTCTCCTAAATGTAGAACATAAAGATTCTATGGAGCTTCTACTGGAAGGGAGGGGAAAGATGAAAGAAGAATACTCTGTGAATGCTATATCATGTTGGAAAATAACAGCCTTTTTGGCAAAGTAATCAATTTAGAACTTCTATACACACCCAACAATATCAAGTTCAGATAGATTAAATTGACGTGATATGTAATTCTTTTTGATGTTCAGTTTTCCTGAGGGTGTTTATGTAATTACATTTTTGTTTTCTTTCTTGATTAAATAGTTACCTAGGACATTCATGTAATATAACCTTATGTAATGCTATATTCAGACGGGTCTATAGTTCTATTTTTTGAAATGTATTAAGGTTTTCTTTGTGTTTGTATATATTTTGTTGGGCACTGAGGTTGATTTCAAAACACCATTTTTATTTTTTCCCTTGCTATGGTAACCATGCAGTTTGGGAGTTGATCCTACCTCCAATGATGTGTCCTAATTAGTCTGAGCCAGTGGTTCTCAGTCCCATATGCAACTTAGAGTCTGGGGAATTCCCCAAATTACAGATGCCCGAGCATTGCTCAAAGGGATGAGATGATTATTGGGATATTTTTTAAAAGCTCTGCAGGTGAGTATAAAGTGCAGCCAGAGTTGAGGGAAACAATCCTCTGGCAACTGTTAGTTTTAGCTTCCTCTGGCTTAAGATCTCAGGCCTAAATTGTCCTGCCCACATGGACAACTCAAGAATGGACACATGATGTAGTTTAGGATATGGGACCAGAAAGGAAGTTGCTGTGCAGTTCTTGGTGAAAATTCTTCACTTTAAAGGGAAAGATTTTGAGACATTTGGACTCTAATGTCTCTGAATATTGATATTTGTTTGGTATAAGGCCCAGTATTTCTACATCCATCTCGCTGCCAACACTTACAGAAATATAAAGGGGAGAGCAATGCTGGGGAATGGAGTTAGTCACTGGATTTACCCAACTCTAAAACTAGCCTTACAGCTAACGTTTATGCATAAGAAATTAACTGATTGATATCCTCCCGTAAGACTTTGGACACTCCTGGATTTCCTATCTTCAGCTTAATAGTTTAGCTATGCCTGATGCAGTAATGAATTTTGTCTGTAAACACTTCTCTTTAAACTTGCTGTAGACTCTTTTTTAATTAATTATGTATGTATGACAGAGCAGTTACTTCATTATTGGACTATAGATTTATCCAACTGCATCTCAGTCTTCCTACTGCATACAACTTGTTGGAATGCTGATACTTTTCCATCCTTGGCAATGTCTTTACATGTCTTCAAATAAAAGAAAGCAGTGCATTTTTTTGCCTGATATTTTACTATTTTCTATGGATTATTTCAGCCAAATTAAATGCCATAGGTAATGGTATATGCTATTTTTGTCTTTTGCCATTATGAAATTCCAAAATAGTTTCCTAAATATGAATAGAACATCAGTGTGCAGTGTTATAGAGTACTGCATCTAACCATTCAATTTTCATTAGAGTTCTCCAACTCAGGTGTTCACATGGTCTGGGGAGAAGATTACATAAGTGAGCAAAGTGTGTTGAGTCTCAACATCAAGGGGGCCTAAGTAAGGGGCATGTAGCTAATCTGTGTCAGCCTACTACTGTCACGTAGAGTTGTGGGGTCAATGTTAAAAGGTATTCCAATTCTTTTTTCATGCTGAAGCCATTTCTTATGGGAATTTCTGATGCTTAAATGTCAATTAAATCAGGCAAACAACATAAAAACGAACAAACAAACAAACAAAATACTGTGTGGGCCAAAGAAAACACATCTGTACATAACAATATATACCCTTTGGAATCATTGAACTTGGAGTTTTCTGTCAGCCCTGACCCCAGCTTCTGCTCCTAAGACACAGTGGTCAACCACCAGCAACTTGTGTCTATCTTTCTGCCTTATTGTTTTCTGGGAGTTACCAGGTATTAATAGTTACCAAAAAATGTGTTCTTCTATATTCTTAAGTGTGTGTATTATTCATTTTGTTTCCTGCTTATCAGCTTATCAGGCTGGTTAGAATAATAGGTTAATTTTAAGATTTAGTATTCGGTGTTACTTTTAAGCCTTTCTCCTAAATCTTTGTGATTGTTTTTGAGGATGACTAGAGCTTGCTGACTATGAATTATATTCTATTGAGAAGTGAAAGTTGTACCATGGAGCTCTTTCACTGTTATAGATGTATAAATTAAATTATAGCGAGTGTGTGTGTGTGTGTGTGTGTGTGTGTGTGTGTGTGTGTGTAGATTTTAGGCTAAATTTTGATAACATAACACAAAAGAACAGAAAATAATTGAATCTCCTAGTAGAGTTCATGACAAAATCTTATTTCATCAATAAAATTTTACTATGTTCCAAATATCAGAGTAAAATACAAGGTATTTTTAGCTGAAAAGTCAGTCAAATGTATTCTTCAAAACTTATGATAGCTTAAGGTGTGAGTTCTTCTTTGTCAGTACCAGATAAAGGAATTGTTAGTACCACTTATTCTATTGTTCTGTGGCCTGACATCATTGGTAGAAGGGAATGAGAACAATAAACAATTACCTTCAGAAACTGTGTGTACTGTTTTGGCAGAAGAGATAATAATGCAGTTGTAAGATTTTCTGGAGAACAGAATCTCAAGGGCCTCTTTTCATGTTTTTCACAATTTTATAGAACAGAGCTTGTATTTTGAAGTCACTACCATAGTTTCATGCCCAGTTTTTTTGGGAAAAAAAATCTATCTGCCTATAAATAATGTTTTGTATACAGCATTAATTTTCTAAGTGCTTTAATTTCTTTGGATAAAATAGCAGAAAGCATTTATTATAACTCATTGTAGAGCAGTTCTAGTGAAATCCTGATTTCTTTTATTTAAAATGTTACCTGGCTTTTAAAATAAAAATTTAACACTTGTACCTCACTAAAGAATTAAACAAAATAAAAGAATTTATGATGAGAAGAGTATCATTCCCACTCTAGACTCTAATCTCCCTTCCCAAAGCATTTTATTGTATAAGAGCTTTTCTACATACATACATACGTACACACACACACACACACACACACACACACACACACTCACACTCACACACATACACACACACATTTGGATGTTAAATTGTTTTTCCTAGGTGTTTGAATATTTATTAAGACTCCAAACAGAAAATAAAGTGTATTGAGTTTCTAAAGAGATATGCTATAATTCCTATGCTATATTACTAAAATATAGAGGAAATTGTCCAGCAAATATCAATTGTAATCCCCAATTTCATGGTATATAAAAGACTAGACTTTGATAGGTGAAAAAGGAAGTCTGTATGATGGTGAGTAAAGAGATTTGGATCTTGTGTAGAGTGATGTGCCTTTTGTCTGTTTCTTACCTAGGGTAAAAGGACACTGCTTCCCCAGGCCAAGCCATATCTCTAGAGGACCTCTCATAGCTGTTAGGGGCAATCGGCAGAAGGGACGGTCAGCATCTCACTTCCCTGCTGATTGTTTCCCAGATAGGACGTAGTTCACCAATGGGACCAAGATTGAGTTTGGTGTCAGTGTTCATGGAGCAAATTTCCATGTATCCCTTTGAGACAGGGAACTCCCAAATGTAGATACAGAAGTCTTCTTCTTGCCTTGAGTATCCTGAAGTCAGAGTAAAGAGAGAGGGAGCAATAGAGGAAACTGCACATTTACCACTTGGTGTTGGAAGATGTGTGAGTTTATCACAAGCCAAATGGGCACTAAAGAAGGTAACTTGGCTTGAAACATCCTGATGGAATTCTCCCCAAAAATCAGCTGGACAAGGTGATGAGAAGACTCTAGTATTGGGAAGCTTTGGGGTATGTCAGTAGGAGCAGCAAATGAGGGAGTTACACAAAACATCAACTGGACGGGCAAGATCCACATCAGGAATCATGCAGCATGGAGGTTTTCTTGGAAATGCCATAATCCACCCCAAATTAAATCCAGTACTTGGCTGTCTGCAGACTGACAGTTGATGTGGCCAGATGACAGCAGTTACATAAGAGACCTTAGCCTCTTTTCTTCCAGCCTCACTTCTGGGAGGACACCCAGAAGCAGCAGTAAGAGAGTGGTGAAGGATGAAGGTGTGGTAGACCAAGCAGGGGAGTAGAAGCAGAGACTCAGCAACCCATTCCCATTGCACAGCTCCAAGCCATAACCCATACCCAAGCTGGGGGATAGGGAAGACATGCTATCTTAGATGTGGTTTGGATTTAGAATGGACTGTATTTTATAGTATCTGAAAGTGAGTCATAATTATCTTTTAAAAGACGATTTCTACAAATTGAAAGTGATCCAAAAATGAAGGGATCTTTCCTGTGATGAGGAAGGGCACCATGAAGACAGAAACATAAATTGTTTACATTTTAACCTATTTCAAATTCACAATAAGCCATTTATGCATTTAGAAAATGTATGTATGCTTTTTAAAGCGCAAATATGAACATATTACTTGTGATGCTCCATGCTTTTCATTTTCTCTTTAACATATTTGCATATCCCTTAAATGAGCGTGTTATTATAGTTATGGTAATGGTAGCTTCTGTGAGATGAATTCTTAAATCTCAGTGGCTTATCTCATTAGACTCTTATCTCTTCCTTTCATGACCAGCAACAAGTTTTCTTCCTGGGCCCTTGCTCTAGCAGCTTTGCCTCTTGAACACATGGTTTCCAAGATACTTGTGTTCCTCTGTATTAAACAGAGAGGAGGATAAAGGTGGAATGTAAGAGGTTTTGTGGACTAGGACCTGAAAGGCACATACCGTTGGCCTCTGTAAATGGCTGCATCTGCCTGCCAGGGCAATTTGGAAATAAAATCTAGTTCTGGGACTAGTACGAAGAGTAAACTGTTTTGGCGATTGGCTTACTAATGACTAGTAAACTATTACACCTACGTTTAACTTCAAAATAGCTATAGATTATTCTATTTTATGGTTTTTCTATAATTTATGTGATCTGATCCCTACTGGTGGACATATACACATTTTCCAGTGTTTTTCTGTTTCAAACAGTGCTTCAAAGAACATTTTTACTTATGAATTTGGGCATATGTGTAAGTATGGTCCCTAAGATAAACTTTTAGAAGTGAAATTACTAGTTGAAATGGTATAGGCAATTTTGACATTTTTAACTGTTGCTATCCAAAGAGATTCTTTTTAATCAATTGTACACTCACCAATAGTTTATGAGGTTGTCTGTTCCATCTGCCCCCGCTTCTCCACTTTGCCAGCGCCTTGTATTATCAATGCTACTTATCTGTGTCAGTCTTGTAGGGGAATTAGTGTTTTATTGTTATTTTTATTTGCATTCCTCCTTTCAATAAATACATATTTTATTAATTTGCATTAATTAGTTGCAATTAGTGCTGTTGCAGATATCCACTACGTGAGCTTTCTCCTAGTAAAGCGAATCGGGTGTTGGGAGGGAGGGCAGGTTTTTCGACAAGTAGTCACTTTGCATTACTTTGGCTTACATTTCTTACTTGGAAAATTAGAATGTTAGATTCAGTTTCTTAAGATAAGGATCTCTACATTCAAATCATTCTATAAATACCTACAAAAGAAAATTTTATAAGCAATGCAACTTTAGGTCAGGAGCATGCTGATAACAGATTGCTTAATGAATTAAAAAACATACCACTAAAATCAATGCTAAAGTTATTCAATGCGTTTAAGAGCCAGAGTGCTTACCAGAATATTGGCATAATACTGTGTAGTGTGATTCCTTATATCTGGCAAAAACAGATGTTTTTATAATAATATACAGAGTAAATATTTTTAAAAGCTAAGAAAATGAGAACAAGTAAAGTTTTCAGTTTTATATTCTTTGGTTAAATAATCTCATAAAGTTCTTTCTATTGGGCAAAACTAGGAAAGTAAAATTTTTAAACAAAAAAATTTTAATGGAAACATAAGGAAGTAAAAATAAAGTGAAAAGTTTTGTGTTTTTTTTTTAATGAGCAATATTCTAAAGGTGTTTGTTGCTTAATATGCTTTAACTAAATTTTAATCTGCATTAATCTATAGACAGGTTCTTAGGGCTCAATTTGCGTATGTATGCTCAATTTGCTTATATACATATATGCTTGTGTATATGTGTATTCCCTTGACCAATGTGGTGTATTTGAGGAATATTTGAGGAATAATTTTGAAGCTTCCTGTATCAGTTGAAATGAGAGCTTAGATTGTTAGAAGGCAAGTATGATCAGAAAGACTGGGACTGTAATGATCAAACTTCAAGCTAGCAGTCAAGGTTGTATATCCTAATGGAACTTCCCAGCTAGTGATTCCAGAGAAGGATGTGTGTATGTGTGTGTGTGTGTGTGTGTGTGTGTTTGTGTGTGTGTGAAAGAGAGAGAGAAGAGGTGTCTGATCAATCAAGGCAATGAATGTTTCAGGCAAATTTCTCAGGAAATTTACCACATTCTTTGCTTTATGTGGGCTCTGCTGGGTCCGAGGCAAAACCGTAGGCAAATAAGCTTCATAGTTGTGATTTCTATTCCTAACTGTTTCACTTCCATCACTTGATCCACTTGTGAAGCTCAGAAAGGTGAAGTAACTCTAGGCCCTAAAATGAAAAGACAGTGATGTTAAGGTAAGGCAGGTCTGATTCCAAATACAGTGCTCTTTTTGTAACTTTTTAAAATTAAATTCATTGAACTACAAATTACATTAGGGTTGGATCCTTATCTTTGTGTTCACCTCATTCCCCTGACCAGATACACTGCAGATGGTGAGTACTTACTATTTTCTTTTAAATGAATGAGTGTATAAATAAATAATGAAATAAAGAAAGGATAAAAATCAGTCTCTTGAACCACTAGACATGAATTACTATTAATATCTTATTAATGTATTTGAAATGATAAAGCATTTCCATGTGAAACTGAAATTTAAATATTGATCTTAAAATAATCTTGAAATTATATTTAATTAGCATCGCATCTAAACAGACAATATAAAGAACAAAGTCAACATAGTGCTTCATGACTTAGAGGCTTTAATCATCAAAGCTGTAGTTTGTTCAGTTGTTCTTATGTGTGTTTAAGTGTTTCCCTGTGGAATGTGTTAAAAGCTAATGAATTCAGTGGTCATTTGGAATGCCTGACAGGAGTCTTTCATTAGTTTGCACTAATGCCACAAAATGTGCATGGGAAGGTTGACCTGCAGAATCCTTTAGGCCACAAGACAGATGTGAACATTGTGTAGAAGAAAGGAACACATTTTCCATAAAAGAGACAAATTAGAAAACAATCTTATCTCAGGGGAACAACTTCCCCAGATGGTTTTTCAATGGTTAGAAATTGGTTGTTTGTTCAATGAAAGATAACTGTCACCTTATCACTGAAAATCAAATCGCCCAAGAGGAGTATGGGAAAGTCTTCATTAAGTGACTCACAGAAGGCAGGTGACACCACATGGTAGCTATTTACTTAGGAAGGTAAAGCAAAAATTCAGAAAGTCTTGAATAAGTGGAATTAAATCATGTTCATTCCACATCTCATTATCTCTGGTCCAGAAAACTTCAGCAAACTTCTGAGGCTGTGTCATTCTCTCTCCAATCTATCTTCCTTGTACTATGCCCTCCACATGAATGCTGGAGAGGAAGGAAGGGTGGAACTGTTCAAGGTGAAGTTGTTTTAGATCTACTTTGAAAACGTTACTTGAACAAAACCACTTCTGACCCCCGCAAATACCCTAAGCCAAGTTAGTCTCATTTCTTATGTGGATGGCTGTGATAAACTCTGATTTATCTTTCTTCTAATCTTGCCCCTCTACACCTTTTTTTTATTCTTTTCTTTTCTTTTTGTTGTTTTTTTTTGTTTTTTGTTTTTTTTTTTTGTACTATGGCCAGAATGCTCTATTTAAACAAAATCAGATGCTACTAATCCCATTGCTTTTCAGGCCCTATATGATCTGGAGCCTTGGTCAACTCATTCACCTCATTTTTTAAAAATCTTTTACCTGAATTCCATTCCAATTTCTTATACAGTTATGCACTATTTAATCATAGGGATACTTTCTAAGAAGTGTGTCATTAGGTAATTGATTTAATCATTGTGTGACTATTACAGGGAGGACTTACACCATCCTAGCTGGTATAGCCTACTGCACATCTAGGCTGTATGGTATAGTCTATTACTGGTAGGCTACAAACCTGTACAGCATGTTACTGAACTGAATTCTGCAGGCAATTGTGACACAATGACAAGTATTTATGTGCCTAAACATAGAAAATATACAGTAAAAATATAGTATAAAAGATAAAAAGTGGTCCACCTGTGTAGGACACTTATCTGCACGGAGCTTGCAGGATCAGAAGTGGCTGTGGGTGAGTCAGTGAGTGAGCGGTGAGTGAATGTGAAGGCCTGGTACGTGACTGTACACTGCTGCAGGCTTTACCAACACTGTACACTAAGGCTACGCAAAGTTTGTAAACCAACGTGAGATTAAATTAAGCACAAGAGAAAATAATGTAATCTAGATGTGGTCAACACAAGGTATCTGAGGCTGCTGCCCGTACAACATGGCATATTGCTTTACAGAAAAAACATTTTTTAGAAGTAGAAAGAGTACACTCTAAAATAATGATAAAATATAGTATTTAAAAACTATCATAAATACATAAACCAGTAACATATTCCTTTCTCATCATTATCAATAGAAGATTAGAAGTGTTATGTACTGTACGTAATTGTACGTGCTATGCTGTTACATGACTGGCAGAGCTATTGGCCTGTTGACACCTGCATCACCCCAAACACATGAGTAACGCAGTGCCCTGTGATGTTATGACAGCTATGATAGGAATTTTTCTTCATTATAATCTTCTGGGACTACCAGCCTATATGCTGTCCATTGTTGCCTAAAACATTGTTAGGAGGCTCATGACTGTAAATCCATGAAGACTATGCTTTTTTCAGTCCTTTCCATGCTTTGGTTATTTTATTTCTTTCACCTGAGATTCTTTTTCATGTTTTAGTCTTCCTTCAAAAGGAGAATCTGGGCACAGTTCACCTCTCTGTTGAAACCTGTGATTGTGTTCCTGCTTGCCAAAGCATTTTTACTTCCTGATTTCTACTGGAAAAAACATTCAGTTACATACGCTACTACCAGCTGTCGCTACCTACCACACACTTTTAACTTTCTGTTTTTGGTACAGTAAGTGGAGAAGAGTAGGTGATGTTAGACCAGACAGTCTTGGGTTCCCAGACTCTAACGTGCATTAGGCTTGGAAGAGGAAAGGTCCGACTGGCTGAACTTTAGAGATGAAGAACTGAAATGGAAGAGTTATATCAAAGACCTTCTGCCCTTTTTTTCTAAGAGCAAAACAATTTTGGGGAGCTGTAAAGATCTGTACTGATTATCACTCAGGACACAATATGTACCCATAACACCTCCCTCTCCCAATAAAGGAGGAACAAATCACTTCTGTTTATATTAAGAGTTCTCTCCAAAAATCAATCCAAATACTTGAAACATTAAATCTATCTTTTTCATAGGTATTTGAAGATGTTAAGTTCATTAGTTTTCTATTGCTGTGTAAAAATTTAACATAAATTTAGTGACTTAAAACAACACTCGTTATCTCACATTTCTATATGTCAGAAGTCTGGGGTGGGATTGACTGTTCTCTACTCAGTATGTTGCATTTTGTGGTCACAGCCAAAATCAAGGTGGCTGGGCCTTTTCTGCAGGGATGGAGGAAGAATCTGCTTCCAGGCCTATTCAGGTTTTTGGCAGAATCTAGGTCCTTATGGTTTTAGGTCTGAGGTCCCTGCTTTCTGACTGGCGGTCAGCTGTGGCTGCTTTGTTCTTAGGGGCTATCCACATTTCTGTTACCTGGCGTCTTCAAATAAGCAATGGCACTTTGAGTCCTTATGCTTCCCATCTCTTTCTCTTCTGCTGCCCTCTGAAGGAAGTTCTCTGCTGCTAAGATTCAAGAAATTACATTGGGCCCACCCAGACAATCCCTATTTTAACGTCAGCCTGTACCCAGGTTCCAGGTGTTAGAATGGGACATCTTTGAGGGATCCTCTCAGAAATTCTTCCATTCCCCACTAACTAAATATAGCCATTCATCAACAGCTCAAGAGATATCCTTTTATAATCACTCATTATACTTAAATGTGCAATTTCTGGCAATACACAAATAATATCATTCCTCCAAAAGACTTGGATTCTAGTTTTCAGGCTTTTCCAAAAGTAATCACCTTTTCCAGCTAATCATCAGGGAAAGTATCACAGAGTTTCTTGCCAGGGGCAAAATGGCTGTTAAAAAGAGATTTCCTAGTTTTAACTCAGAAATTTCTAAACTAATGTGACAAATACTTAATCTTCCTTCAACGACAGTTCCATATGTCTCCCTCTGTGCAAGGCTTCTGCATTTCCTCAGGCATAGATGGTACCTTTACTGAGTTCTCACAAAGCCTGGTTTATGCCTTTTTATGTCTCTTACCATTTTGAGCTGTAATTTGTAATTCTGTGTTTCCTTCCATTATTAAATTTGAACTCCCCGAAGGCAGATCTACAGCACTGAGGCAATTCCCCAGAATGCAGTATGTGGTCAAAATATATTTGCTAAATGAATAAGAGGGCAGAATTAAAATAGAATGTGAGGGATGTGGTCACAATATAAAACAGAAGATAAGGGGACTCTGGGGTTTGATAAGTCTGTCAGCTTCTTCTTATTATTTTTTGGATAATAATATTAAAGTACTGTTTTCTATAGTTATTAACATGCTCTTAATACATGCTCTTTCATGCACTATATTTACTTTCATTCTTCTGTCACTCCACCAGGGTAAGCAGATATTATAGACATTTTGCAGATGAGGAAAACTCATCATAAATGAGCTGCCAAAGTTCAGACAGAGCCAGCACTTTGAGCTCTACGTAGCTGGAAGGCAATGTGACAAAGCAGGAAGGTAATGAGATTTAGAGTGAGAAAGGTCTGTGCTTTTCGCAGCTATGTGAACTTGTAAAGTTAATTAAGTTTTCTGACATTCAAGTTTATTCATTTGTAAACTGAAGATATCCTGTACCTTAGAGGATTATTAAGGTATTCCATTAAGTAATGATATATTTTGATATAAGGAAAACTCCTGAGAACATGGTTGGCTTATATTAGGAAGTAGTAAATGTTGTTTTATTGCTACTTTTGGGAAAAAAATTAATTTATTGAGGTGATGTTGGTTAACAAAATCATAGGTTTCAAATGTACAATTCTGTAATACATAAGCAACAGTATGTTGCATTTTGTGTTCACCATCCAAAGTCAAATCACCATATACAAGTATTTGACCCTTTACCCTCTTCTACCCCCCTCCCCCAACCCTTATCCCTCTGGTAAACGACCATACTATTGTCTGTGTTTATGAGTTTTTGTTTATCTTTGTTTGATTGTTGCTTTCAGGTTTATATCCCACAATGAGTGAAATCATACGGTTCTCAACGTTTTCTAACTTACTTTGCTTGGCATGATATTCTTATGATCCGTCCATGTTGTTCCAAATAGCACTATTTCAATCTTTTCTGATGGCTGAGTAATATTCCATTGTATATATGTACCACATCTTTAAACAATCATCTATGGAAGGACACTTCAGTTGTTTCCATGTCTTGGCCGCCCTGAATAATGCTACAATGAACATAGAACTTATTTAATAATAAGCGTTTTCAAATTTTTCAGGTAGATACCCAGAAGAGGGATTACTGGGTCATATGGTAGCTTTATTCTTAATTTTTTGAGGAAACTTCAAAAATGTTTTTTTGAGGAAACTTCAATAATGTTTTCCAGAATGGTTGTACAAATTTACATTTCCACCACCAGTGTATGAGGGTTCCTCTTTTCCACAACCTCTTCAAAACTTGTTATTACTTGTCTGGTGATAGTAGCCATTGTAACAAGTGTGAGGGGGTATCTCATTATGGTTTTGATTTGTATTTTCCTTATAGCTAGGGAAGTTGAACATCTTTAGCATATATCTGTCGGACATTTGTGTGTCTTCTTGGAAGAAATGTCTGTGCAGTTCTTCTGCCTATTTTTTAATTGAATTGGTTTTTTTTGTTGTTGTTGTTGAGTTATATAAGTTCTTCATATATGTTGGATATTAGCCACTTATCAGAGGTACTGTTTGCAAATATGTTCCCCCATTCAGTTGGTTGCCTCTTTGTTTTGCTGATGGTTTCTTTTGCTGTGCAGAAGCTTTTTGGTTTGATTTAGTTTTCATTTAGTTTTGCTTTATTTCCCTTACCTTTGAGGTCACATTCATAAAATCCTCTCTCAGACTAAGGTCCATAAGTTTAGCATCTTTGTGTTCTTTTATGTATTTCATTGTTTCAGGTCTTATATTTAAGTCTTTGATCCATTTTAATATAATTTTGTGTGTGGTGACAAATAGCAGTCTAGTTTCATTTTTTTTTAATGTGGCTTTCCAATTTTTCCTGTACCATTCATTGAAGAAGCTTTATTTTCTTTGTTGTATGTTTTTGGCTCCTTTTGTCAAAAATTATTTGTCCATATATACAGAGAGTGCCAAAAAAGTGTATGTGCATTTTAAGAAATGAAAAAAAAAAACACTATTAGAATTGTTATATAATGAATGATGCTAACGTTCATTTGATTAAAGCCATCTTTTGAGCGAATATCATACTACACATTGCTACCGTAATTCAATTCAACTTTGAAAAGGAATATATAAACATCTCTTAAAATGCGTACATTTTTTTGGCACCTCAGGTATGTGGGTTTATTTCTGGGTTCTCAATTCTCTTCCATTGGTCTGTGTGTCTCTTTTTCTGCCAGTATCATACTGTTTTGTTTATTATCACTTTGTAGTATAATTTGAAGTCAGGGAGTGATACATTGGCTTTGTTATTTTTAATCAGTATTGCTTTGGATTTGGGAGATTTGTGGTTCCATACAAACCTGATGATTTTTTTGCTCTATTTCTTTAAAAATGCCATTGGGATTTTGATGGGGATTGCATTAAATCTGTATGCTGCTTTGGGTAATATGGCCATTTTAGCTATGTTGAGTCTTCCAATCCACGAACAAAGAATATCTTTCCATTTCCTCGTGTCTTCTTCAATTTCTTTTAATAGTGTCTTGTAATTTTCAGTGTATAGGGTCTTCACATCCTTTGCTAAGTTTATTCCTAGGTATTTTATTCTTTTTGTTGCAATTGTAAAAGGAATTGTTTTTTTCATTTCTTTTCCTGAAATTTCATTGTTAATATATAGGAACACAATGGATTATTGTACATTGACTTTTGTATTCTGAACCTTTACTGTATTTGTTTATTATTTATAATATTTATTTTTGGTGGAGTCTTTAGGGTTTTCTATATAACGAATCATGTCATCTGCACAACATGACAATTTAACTTCTTCATTCCAAAATTTGGGTGCCTTTTATTTCTTTCTGTTACCTAATTGCTCTGACTGGTACTTCCAGTACTATGTTGAATAACCGCTATGAGAGGGGGCACCTGTCTTGTTCCTGATCTTACAGGAAAAGTTTTCAATTTTTCACCATTGAGTATCATATTAGCTGATAAAGGTCATATCGTATATGACCTTTATTATGTTGAGGTACTTTCCTTCCACACACATTTTGTTAAGTATTTTCATTATGAATAGATATTGTATCTTACCAAATGCTTTTCTGCATCTATTGGTCTGATCATATGATTTATATCCTTTACTTTGTTAATGTGGTGTATCACGTTGATCGGTTTGTGTATGTTGAACCATCCTTGTGCCCCTGGGATGAACCCCACTTGATCATTATATATTATCTTTTCAATGTATTGCTGTATTTGAGTTGTTAGTATTTTAATTAAGATTTTTGTATCTATATTCACCAGAGATATTGGTCTGTAGTGTCTTTTCTTTCTTTCTTTCTTTCTTTCTTTCTTTCTTTCTTTCTTTCTTTCTTTCTTTCTTTCTTTCTTTCTTTTTTTTTTTTTTTTTGTGTGTGTGTGTGTGTGTGTGTGTGTTATCCTTACCAGATTTTGGTATCAGGATAATGGTGGCCTCATAAAATGATTTAGGAGATATTGCCTCTTCTTCAATTTTTTGGAGGAGTTTGAAGAGGATAGGTATTAAACCATCTTTGAATGTTTGGTAGAATTCACTAGTGAAGCCTGGATCTGGTCCTGGATTTTTATTTTTTTGGAAGATTTTGATCATTGTTTCAATTTCTTTACTGTTGATTGGTCTATTTAGATTTTCCAGTTCTTCGTGATTTTGTCTATGAAGGTTATTTATTTCTAAGAACTTGTCCATTTCTTGTATGTTATTGAATTTGGTGGCATATAGTTTTTCATAGTATTCTTGTGAGGTACTTTTTTGTTTCTGTGGTGTCTGTCATAACTTTTCTTCTCTTTTATTTGTGATTTGCTTATTACAATTTTATCTCTTTTATACTTTGTGAGTCTAGTGAGGGGTTTGCCAATTTTTTTAAAGACGCAACTTTGTTGCATTAATTTTTTCTATTGTCTTTTTTGTTCGCAGTTTCATTTAATTCTGCTCTAATTTTTATTTTCCCCCTTTCTGCTGACCTTGGGGTGCAGTTATTGTTTTTGTAGTTTTTTAAGTTGTAATGTTTGGTTGTTTATTGGGGATTTTTCATATTTCTTGAGATAGGCCTGAAATGATATAAACTTCCCTGTGACTACCACTTTTGATTCATCACAAAAGTTTTGCTATGCCATATTGTCATTCTCATTTGTCTATGTATCTTTTGATCTTTCCTTTAATTTCTTCTTTGACCCAGTTGTTCTTTAGTAACATGTTTAATTTCCACATAGATTTGGCTCCTCACCCTTTCTTTTTGCAGTTTATTTCCAGTTTCAAAGTATTGTGATTAGAGAATATGCTAGGTGTGATTTCAATCTCCCTTAATTTGTTGAGGCTAGGTTAGTGTCCCAACATATGGTCTATCCTTAAGAATGTTCCATGTGCTCTAGAGAAGAATGTATAATCTGGTGTTCTAGGATGAAAGGCTTTGTAAATGTTCATTATGTCCATTTGGTCTAACATGTCATTTAAGGCCAATAACTCCTTATTGATTTTCTGATTATATGGTCTATCCATAGCTGTCAGTGGAGTATTAATATTTAGGTCCTCTACATAATTGTGTTTTTTGTCTGTTTCTCCTGTTAGTTGTGTTGGTAGTTGCTTTATATATTTTGGTGCTTTCTGATTGGGAGCATGTATAACTGTTATATCTTTTTAATGTATTATCCCTTTTATCAGTATAAAATGTCTATTATTGTTTCATTTTTAAATCTTGCAATTTATTTTCTCAGATATATGTATAGTTACACCTACTTTTGTCTGGATGCCATTTGCTTGAAGTATCATTTTCTACCCTTTCACTTTGAGTCTACATTTGTCATTGCAGCTAAATTATGTCTCCTAAAGGCAGCATATGCTTGGGTTTTTTTTGGGATCCAGTCTGTGACTGTGTTTCCCTGAAAATAATACCTAGGGGGACAATCACCTCTAATGCATCTTTTGGAGCAAAAACTAATATAAGATCCGGTCTTGTTTTGCTATAATATGAGACAAGGTCTTTAATAATATAATATAATAAAATATAATATAATATAATATAATATAATATAATATAATATAATATAATATAATATAATAAATATAATACCAGGTCTTATATTAATTTTTGCTCCAAAAGACGCATTAGAACTGATTGTCCGACTAGGTCTTATTTTTAGGAAAATAGGGTACTCTGTGCTTTTTTATTGGTGAGTTCAGTTCGTTTCCATTTAGGGTGATTATTGACGTATGAAGATCTCCTATAGCCATTTTATCTTTTGTTTTCTGGTAACTATTTCTCCATTGTTTTCCCTCTTGTTTTTGTATAGTTACCATCATGTTTATGCAAAAGAAAGTTTCATATATACAGTAGTCCTTTTCTTCTGAATGCATCTTATCTCCAATTCCCCTTTACAAATTCAGACCTTTAACCCCTCCTTTTTTATGTTTTTGTTGTCACAAATTATCCCTACTTATGCTGTGAGTTCATTTCCAAATTGCAGTAGCTATTTTCTTCTCCCTTTCAAAGATGTTTTTACCTCCTTTAGTCTTTGTTATAGTTAAATTTGAAGTGTATAATACCCTAGTCTTAATAAGGGTTGCAATTTACTGCTTCTGTCTGTTAGTCATCTTACTCATAGTTTTATATCTTTCTGTCTTTTTGTTTCAGGTAGAATAATCTCCTTCACTATGTCTTGTTATGCATGTCTTGTGGTAGTCAATTCCTCAGCTTCTTTATGTCTGGAAAAGTCTTTATTTCTACTTCATATTTAAAGGATAACTTTGCTGGATGTATTATTCCTGGCTGGTAATTTTTCTCTTGCAGTTGTTTCAATATTTGATTCCTCTGTCTCTTAGCTTTCAGGGTTTTTGCTGAAAAAAATCCAATAATAATATAATGGGATTTCCTTTATAGGTTACCATCTTCTTTTCCTTGGCTGCCTTGAGTATTCTTTCTTTGTCATTAATTTTTGACAGTTTTAATATAATGTACCTTGGATAAGGCCTTTTTGATTGAGATAATTAGGTGTACGGTTTGTTTCCAGGATTTGAGGATCCATTTCTTTCCATAGGTTTGGAAAGTTCTCGTCAACTCGTTGTTTGAACAGGTTCTCTGTTACCTTCTCCCTCTCTTCTTTTTCTGGTATACCCAGTTCTTACATTGATCTTTCTGATGGAGACCAATAATGCTTGTAGAGTTCTTTTTTCTTTCTTTTATGACTCTCAGTTCGCTCTGTTCTTAAATCTGCATCCTTTCTAGATTTCTATCTTTAATATCACTATTTTTTTCCTCCATGTGGTCAGCTCTCTTTCTTAAGCTCACTAGTTCATTCTTCATCTCTTTTTGGAGGACTTTAGCTCCAGCATTTCTATTTGGTTCTTTTTTAAGTTTCAGTATCTTTGGTAAAGTACCAAAGAGAAAATCAGCAAGGAAATATTAGCCTTAAATGATGCATTAGACTAAATGAACTCCTTTTGCTTGTTGATTTTATTTCTGAGTTCATGAAACTGCCTATGTGATTTTATTTCTGAGTTCGTGAAACTGCCTATATCTAATTGAGTTTTTTCAGAACTGTAATCTTGAATTCTCTGTCATTTAAATCACATATTTCCATGTCTTTATTTTCTGGACATTTTCTTTCTAAGCTGCCTTATTACCTTGCATTGATTACCTTGTAATCAATGTACCTTGATTACATTGAATCATTGCATTCAATGGATTATGTCTCTGCCTAGGCATTTCTGGGAATGTAATCTGCTTTTTCTTAAAGAGGAAAACTTCTGTATTTAGCAAGTTGATTAGAAGAGGTCTTTTGTTTTCCAATAGGTGGTGACGAAGCATAGGTTTTTATTTCTTCTTGCACTGCTTTTGCTTCTCTATCTCTGCAGGGCAGTTGAAAATGCCATGTATTCCCTGGGGAGGTGGGCATCTCCTCTGTGACCAGGTTGCCTTGGTCTCAGAGTACCACCCCTCGAGGGGAATGTAGTAGGTAATGGAGTTCGAAGCTGGTGAATTCCCAGTGCTGCCCCTGTAACCAGAGTCTGCCTGCCATGCTGCACAGCCTGAGGTGTCCAATGTGCCCCCGCTGGAATCAGCTGCAATGGGAGGGGCGGGGTCGGCTGGGGGAGGCTGCTTGTGCATTTGTGGCTTTGTTCTCCTCCCAGTGATGGTCAATGCCAGATTTCAGCTGCCTCACCTCTGTATCTCCACCCCTGTCACTGAGATTAGCCATAGTGGTTTGCCACTCAGAGAGGAATTCTTCTGCCTCTCCAGTTCTCAGGGCTGCAGACAATATGCTGTAAAACCCAACATCCACTGCTCCAGCTTCTTCGGGGGTCTACCACTAGCTCTGGGACGGTGAGGGGAGGTAACTGGGCTGTGTAACATTTTTTGTTTGTTTGTTTTTGGCCTGGTAATGGGGCTGCTAGTCTTCAGCTGCCATAACTCTGTGTTCCATCTCTGGCCTGGTCACTGGATTCAGCCACAGTATGTGCTGGTAACTCAGGTAGGAATGCTCATTCTATCTCTCTGCTTCTCAGGGCTGCAGAGAGTGCATGCTGCAAACTGAATCCTCCCCTCTCACAAGATGCACAGTGAACTTCGAGCTGTGTCCATGGCACCTGTCTCTGTTCTTATCCCTTCCTTCTCCCCTGTTCACTCTAATTTGCCCACTGTCAGATGTTTCAATGTGCAGGCAGTTCTCTCAGATGTGCTTGTGTGTTGAGCAGGGAATCCTTTGTTGAATTATAGCTTTTCAACTTCTTGTCATTTCAGTGGGAGAGACCATGGGAACCTCTCACACTGCTATGCTTCTGATGTCTTACTTCTCCTTTTGATTATAATAATAACCAGAGCTTTAACTGACTGGGTAATGATGCCTTACAGTTTATACACATTGCCTACATTTGCACCACTTTTGCAAGTTAGGGATTATAAGCTCCAGGTTTTGAAAAAGAAATGGAGGATCAAAAGTTTAATAACCTGTCCAAAGTTGCACAACTAGGAAGCAAAGCAGCTGGTGTTCAAACTCGACCAGTACCTGCTTCAACGTCAGGCTTTCTCCATTATAAAGTTTCCTCTTTCGCTCAAGAAGAACTAGTCAGCTGACCTCTGAAATTGAATGGGAGTATTTTTGGCTATGAGAAGTTTTCTACAATGTTCTCAAATCTCACCATGTAGGCAACTGATGGATTTCTTGGCACCCAATGAGCCCTTGACTCTATTGTACATGATAAGAACCCGTTTTTGTCCTAGGCTTTATGCTCAGAAATGCCTGAGAGATTTTTAGCTATTAATGAATTATTCATGTGGCCCTGAGGAGGGTTAAGTGGGATGGTAGGTATATTTCTTGGACTTGGACAGAAGGAAGTAAAAGGAGATCATAGGGAAAAATCTTAACCCTGAATGAAGGGAACACAGAACAAATTCAAATCAAGTAAATAAGTATATAAATGTTTAGTTTGACATACCATTTAGTAAGACAAGAAAGGGATCATGAAGATTATTAGGCTAGGCTCTGATGAGGGAGAGCTACCATGTTTCCCCAAAAATAAGACCTAGCCGGACAATCAGCTCTAATGCGTCTTTTGGAGCAATCACTAATATAAGACCCAGTGTTGTTATGTTATGTTATGTTATATTATGTTATGTTATGTTATGTTATGTTATGTTATGTTATGTTATGTTATGTTATGTTATACCGGGTCTTATACTAAAATAAGACTGGGTCTTATATTAATTTGTGCTCCAAAAGATGCATTAATGCTGATTGTCCAGCTAGGTCTTACTTTCGGGGAAACACGGTAGGTCAGGAGTAGGTGTTCCTGTAGTCAGTTGGTTAATCGGAGAGAAGAGAGGTGACTATATCAATATAAATGGCTCCTTGAATCTTTATTTTGGGCTTTGCTAGTAGGAACATAATGAATATGTGATAGGACAATATTTAATATGAAAATTTGAATAAGCTTTTTAATGAGTAAGATGCAAGGTAATCTTGACAATAAAAATTCTAACTAGCTCAATACTGGACATGTTGTAGTAATTCTGATTTTGGGGTCTCTAAGGGTCTGGGAATGAAGAGGGGCCAGAAAATCGCCTGTTTGAAAAAGTAGCTCTATATCCAACATCATTTTCCCTCTAGTTTGAGTCATAAAACTTACTAAACAATTAGAAAATATATGTTGGCTAAAAAAGTAAATCTTTGTATTTATAGCACTGTGTGGAATGTTGTAAGAGTTAACAACTGAAGAAAATCAGTCATTATAATGTATTTTTCCCACAATGAATAAATGACACCCTTAAAGACTAATATCAAGAATGTGTTTTCATTTAAGAAGCTCTAATAGGATAAAGAAGATATCATCAAAAGTTAGACAGATTATTCCTTATGCTTTTCTTATTATTTTCTTTTCCTTCTTATTTTCTTCAACTAAAATATATCATGAGTACCAAGTAGCCTGGTTTTAGTAAATGTCTTTGCTTTATGCCAATTATGCTTCTGGTTCATGATTTTTTTGTTTTTTAGAAAGAAAATATTTCATACCTTTTCATTTTAATGTTAAGTAGTGCCACTAGTTAGGTTGTGGCTATTTATTTCTCCTAGATCAAATTATGCCTACAATAAGTGAGAGACAAAATGATAGTATCACTTTACTAGGGAAAAATGCTTTCAGATTTTGATTTCCCTAGAGAACATATATGTTTCAATCAATTTTATGATGAAATTGTCTCTTCAATTGCTGTACGCTGGTGGGCAGACAGTGAAGGCCCTTGACAGTACAGAATGAGGTCAGGGAAACATACTGGAAGGATACAAGGCAGTGTTCTGGCCCAGCATATGTCACTGGACTTTCCACAGGAGCAGGAGAGCTGACAAATAGTCATTAAAATAATTGCATTCAAAGCAAGGAGATAGTGACTTCAGAAGATGATAAAACTTGTTTGAAATATGTGTTTTGAAAAGTAGTATTCTGCTTGCCTTTGGAAGTGAGACACCTGTCAGAATTGATAACTTGCTTTTATATTAATTTGCCACCCAACAGTCAAAATAACATCAATTTTTGCTATGTAATAGAAAGTGATTTAATATTTGAGCAAAGAAACACTAGTTGAATAATGGATGATGACCATAAATGTGTCACTTGTTGTAGGTTGACAAAAGGACTCAGTTCTGTTTGCACATTGAGAAGATGAATTGAAATTATCTGCTATAAGAAATATTTCAGATTCTACTTAAATCAAACTAAAGCAATAAGAATAACTTTAATTTACTCTGTGTTCTGGTGTGAAGCTCATATTGCATATTGAACCTGGAGAACTTCTTTAAAGTTCATTGATAGTGAGGCAATTGAACTCAATTGCTATTGGAAATTTAATCCAGTAAATTAAACTGAACTGACTCAATTTAAATAACTTTTCTTGCCCCAGTTTAATTTATTTGTTTAAACTATTGATCAACTCAGTTAAACTGTATGTTGAAATAAAATATATAAAACAGTGGGTTAGAATACAACTACAAACTAGAAAGCAAATCTAATTTTTGAATCATGGAAGAAGTTAGGTATATTTAAAATAGTCTTCTCATCTTCCTCTTGTTCTAATCTACATGTACAGAATCTTTGTTTTGATTCATTCCTGAGGCTGCCATATCCTCAAGAATACTCTTTGGTCCTGGTAGAGTATAATTTAAACATTCAATAAAGTGAAATATTTGGAAATGAGAGGAGCAGTCAATAACCAGAATCCAGAAATGTGAAATTTACCTTTGTTAAGACAGACTTTCAATTTCAAAATTTCACTTGGATATTTAGATCTGAGCCTTCCTTTATTCCCCAAAGAAAATAGGTCAGTATACTTAAACACAATATTTATTTAGGAAACCTCTCTCTTGATTTTTTAACTTCGGTCCCAGTCATTTTCCATCCAGTAAAATATTTTCTGCTACTTCATATGATGTAAATATAAAGTACTGCATTCCCTGTATTTTTAGCCAGGTGACATTAGCTTGAAATTTTATCTCTGATTCTAGATAAAAGAATTACTTAGCAAAAGAAAGACATGGATGTGGAAGCCAGCATCTAAATATAATTTTGAAACAAGAAGCACAGAAGTAACTGTAGTTTTTCCTATAATTAGAGATGTGCCAGAATGTTGACATGGAAGCATAAAACTCAGTTATGGAAAAAAGAGAAAAATGGAGAAAAAGTGCTCTTGAGAAAGAAGAGATGCAAAAATTTTGTTTATGAGAATCATAAGACATTTAAATACTCCTAAGTAGATTTTTTTTTCTACCTTATTTGAAAGATGCTGATTTGAATACACACATAATCTGAGAAATTAAGGGACAATTGTATTAACAAATGTGAAATGTATATTTTCCAGCAGACTATGAAAAATTAAACATGTATATATGATGGTATAAAATTGTAAACCAAACCAAAAAGAATAATCATCACATTATGTGACCGATATTTTCCATTTCAATCAGTTAAACACATGCGGGTCCCAAATGGCAATTCAGTTGTGATTCTCCATAAACAGTGGAGATGTCAGAAACCAGTGGTCAGCAGAACCACTGTGGTCAGCAGAAACCAGTGGAGAGCACAACTCTCCAGAAAGAGTTTTGTGGAGGGTGATAATTCTTTGTGAAGCCAGGCTTTGGTCTTCAGGTCTACTCACCTTTATTTTTTCATCCCAACTTGATGAAGCTTTTGGCACACACACACAGATTAACTCAGAGGACAATCCTTATACCAGGACATAGTCTCTTACTTTACAATAAGATGTGTTTATCTAGCAGTCAGACAGTTGATATCAATAATTCAAGGTACCCTCTCCACGGTATTAAGGCAACAAGGGAACTAAGTCATGATGCATATATTTCTTTAGTGAACATGACTTATCTGAATATTACTTAGATGTAAAACAAGCAGATTTCCCATTATAAAATTTAACTCTATATTGACTAAAAGACAAATAACTGGATATAGCCTAGTTTATCAGACAATGCTCAATAAGCTCAAACAAAATCTTATTATCTATTTACTTTTCTAAATACAGGCCAAAGATAACTCTTATGTTAACATGTTGGAACTCAGATTGGTAGCATTATAAATGATTCAATTTATAGATTTCTTTGGCCATTTGCCATGTCTCACTTAGGTAGGATTGCTTCTGGAGATGGCCAAGGTTATCTATCATGTTTTGTTTATTAATAAATTTTGCCTTCAGCACTTCTGAAGACATAAACAGCATTCATAATAACTAAAAGATAATCATGAGAGATACATTTAACCTCTTTACAATAAAAAATTCCTACATCAAAGTTTACCATAAAAATAAGCCATATCAGGTGAAGGTAACCAATAAAATGTTTGTATTAAGACTATATATTTAAAACAAATTTCTGCAGACCAAAGGAGATAAGCAACTCAATGCAAAATGGGGGGAAACATGGACAAGCATTTAGAAGTAGAAGAAACGCAAATTGCGAAGAAAAATACAAAATACAAAGACGATCAACTTCAACCATAACTTCAAGGTGGTATTATTTTACACTAAATAGACTAGATGAAATCAGTTTTGGTTCATATTTGGAGTGATAACATACACCGACGATGAGAGAATGAATTGCTACAACCGCATTTGGAAAACACTTTGACATTATCTTCTAAAGCAGAGGAGCTACATAGATATAATCTCCCAGCAATTCCTTTTCTAGGTTTCTACTCTGGAGCAGTGATTTTTCAAGGCAGTTTTCTTCCTCTTTTTAGGAAGTTTTCAAATTAATTCACCTGAATACCAACATGTTAAAATGAAATATGATCAGATACAATATAGATCATATACAATGTTGTATAGAATACAATAAATTAATTTAGAAAACATTAGAATGTATCTAAGTAGTTAGGGTAAATGTTTCAAGAAGCATTTACTTAGGTTGTATGTATGTACACATTTGCATGTGTCTGTGTGTGCATATGTGGGAGTACTAGGTTGCCATATAATGAGTGTCCATTAAAAAAAGCCACCATCCTAGAGGAAACTCTTTTCTATGCTCCTTTAGAAGACTTGTAAAAGAATATTAAAAATAGCATTGTTATGATAAAAATTGGAAACAAATGTCTGATGGCAGGAGAATGGTTAAATTAATAGTGTCTCTTCACACAATAGGCTACTCACCAAAATGAAAATGAACTAAAGCATTATGCATCAAAATTAATCATCTCAAACATATGTTGAGGGAAAAGAGTAAGCTGTAGAAGACCGTATGTATGACAGTAATTTTATAAAACACACAACAAATAAATCTAAACAACATTATATAGAATACATCCATTGTAGTTACACCACAAAGAAATCAAGAAAACAGTAAACAACTTTTGGAAGGATGATTACCTTGGGGATGGGAAGAAAATGAAGGAAGTGATTGGGGAGGGACCCAGAGCTTCAAATCCATTAGTGAGGTTCTGTTTCTTAAGCAGAGTGGTGGATACATGGATCGTTGTTTACTGTTCTTCATACAATCAAGACATACTCTTTGTATGCATTAAATATTTCTTAGTGAAATCAAATTTTAAAATATTTTCCACTCAGATGATCACTTTATGTTGCAGTCCTCTGGCTCTTGGAGGCTGACTGTCATGGATTCAGCAGCTTTCATGAATTATCTGTTGTATTACAGGTTTATTTTCAGTTTAAGTCCCCTATGGTTTGGTAAACTGAGTAATTCTTCTTAATTTATCCACACCCAATCATGATGTGTACCCAATAAACCTGTCCTGGGATTTACTAAATACAAGCTGGTTACTACAATTGCTGTAATATTTTCCCACTTCTTCATTCCTGTCATGGAAATGCTAGGAATGTCCTCTCTCATCTGTATCATTGCAAGAGAACATTACTTGCTCTTTCCTCATACTTTTTCCATCTCAAATCTATTTTATTTATAGTTGACAATAATTAATCTAAAACGCAATCATACTGTGTAACTTACCTATTACTTATACCATGGGTCGACATTCTTTTAGCATGGAGTTTGGCATGACTTACCAGCATGTAAAATATAATGCTTACTTTCTCTAACCTCATTTCCTACCTTGTCCTTTCACCTATCTTCTTCCTCTAGCACTTTCTGCTCTAATACAATGGTTCTCAAACTTTGGTGTGTATCAGAATCACCTGAAGGCTGGATAAAATACCTATTCTATTGGTTGGTGCAAAAGTAATTGCAGTTTAAACGGTTAAAAATAATTGCAAAAGCCACAATTACTTTTGCACCAGCATAATACTTCCACAGGCTTGGCATTCTGCAGGCGTTGTTAGTTCTCCAGATGATTCTGGTACACACCAAAGATTGAGAATTACTGTTCTAATACTACTGACAACATTTTGCCTCCCTAAATGCCCCACCTTGGATCATAAGATGATTTTTCTTGCTGCTATATTTTGGCTTTTTGTGTTTTCTTTCCCTAGAATGCTCTCTTCTCTACTTCTCCTATTTTTATTTACCCAACTACCTTGCTCTGCTTCCTTACATTCAGCTCAGCTATCACTATCTCTTTTATTATGACCACCAAACCCTATGTAGTCCTTTTCAGTACTTTCTGTGCATTCGTCTGTCACAGTAGTGATATAAAATGTCATGTATGTCTCCCCTATAAAACCCATAAGCTCAGTAGCTAATATGGCGCCCCAAATGAGGTAAGTGTTCATTAAATATTTATTAAGGAAAATCAAACTGAAAATATTATATATGAGACTTGATTATACCAAGGTTATTTTTAGTAGAATAATAAAGAAACAAAAATTCACAAATCAGTGTGATAAGTACCACAGTAGGTACATGTGCACAATACCGAGAAACAACTATGTGAAGGGATATAAGGAAGGACTGCATACACGTTGTGACTGATTCATTTTAGTTGCTCCAATGATTAGTGAAATTAGTCAGTCAGATTGAATGAATCATCTGATTCCTTAAGTGAATTTGATAAAAATCACTGAACAAGGTACCACTGTAGCATCTTTGCTTTCTCTGACTCATTAAGGAGAATGTATTGATCTTGTTGTCTAACTACCAAGAATGTAACATACAAATTTTCACTGTATTGAATTTGAAAATTTGGGAGCTTCCAAAACTGAATCTCCAAGTTAAAAAAGAATTTTGAGTATTACTAGAAAACAGACCCATTTTAAAACTTGAAAGAAACATCTAATCTGAGTCCCTTCAGCTTGGATTTGAGTTGCATGGGATCATTATGTGGGAACAGAAGGTTTCTTTGTCAAGTGTTTGGGGGCTAGGAGGAATTGAGAATTCTGCAGTGGGAAGGATACTGACTCTCAATACAGAGATTTGGAGTCTAGTTTGGACTTTTCCAGTAGTCAATTATGGAGCTTTGGGCAAGCCACTTACCTTCTCTGTACCTCATTTGTTTTTTCTTCTGTATATAGTCTGCATATCTTTGAGATCCCTCATAGCAACAATATTCTCTGAGTCTAGATGTTTCAATATAAATAGCATCAATCTATACTAGCTACATATTATAATCTTATTTCTTTAGGACTTGTCTTTCCTCATCCTCTGTACGATGTTTCCTTTTAATACACCAGATATTTTTCTTCTTTATGATACTCTAACTTCATCAGTACTGGTTAACCTTTGGAAATGAAAACCTATTAACCTCTTTTAAAAGCTTTCAAGGCAATCCAGTGACAATGGAATATGGCTATGAAATGTGGTTAATTACTCTCTATTGAGAGCATTCTATTGTGTACATTATGTATACAATTGTATACATAATATATATATATATATATATACACAATATATACAATTGTATACATAATGTACACAATAGAATGCTCTCAATAAATCATTTGATTTCCAAACCCAAGGATCCATGCTGATTTATTATTACCATCCTCATATAAAAAGAATAATTTCATGGTACTGAAATGAAAAATGAATTTCTTACATTTATTTTTGAATACTAAACACTTAATCGCATAATGCATTATGCCTTAAAAGGAGGATTCTCTTTTCATATGGATACTTTCTTGTAAATAACTTTAAGGAAAACCAAGAGCATGCCATTAACATATATCTTAATGAGGATGACTTTGTCAGGGGATAAAAATAAAGTCAGACTTCTGATTGTCTGAGTTAATAGTAGACAGTAGAACAACCCCCTAGAGCCAGGATTTACCCTCCATAATCACTTATGCCTCCATTTCTGTCCCATCTGGCAGGAATCATAGAGCCGAATGTGCTCTTATCACAACAATTATAAATAAATGGTGTGACCCTGGTGATTTGATTTTTCTTTGTGTCCTTGGTCCTTATTTTTAAAAAATGCATCATACTTACTATATATGTACGTTCTTTGAGGTACATTTTCTAAGAGCCACTTTTGAATTAGGCAGATCATAAATAGAATTTTGTGATAAGGAATGTCTTGCAATAAAATGAAAAAAAATGTTTCATTTCTTTAAGAATTTAAGTTAGTAGGAAAAGGAAAGACCGGGTATAGATGCATGAAAAGAGGTGTCCTGAGAAAGGAGTTTTTCAGTGTTCTAGGAGCTAACGGTTCTCTGGGAGGAGAGCATAGAAGAAGCAGAGAATAGAGAACTCTGTCACCAGATATTGGGCTTTCTTGCAGTGGGCTAGATGTCCCACATCTGTGGCCATTGTTATTTATAGACTATATATATATATATATATATATATATATATATATATATATAGACTTTATAGATGTCTGGAGCCAGAGTTATAGCAGTTGCTCACAGTACGTATCCAGCATTTTCCCCCAAAATTAAAAAAAAACTGCAAAAGTGAAATCAGACGAATTTGAAAGTAGTATGTTTTCTATTTCAAAAAATTCTGCTATGTGTATGGAATTTAGAAAAGCTATTAGGAGCTTTATTTAAACTTGGCTTACATTAAGAACTAACGTTGGCTTGCCATACAATGAATTTTAATCCAAATCAGAAGTTCCACCGTTGAGCTCGTTGGGCCATTCGGAATTGAGAGGGAGGCAAACAGTGCTCTCTGGCTAAATCATCCTTGAAGCCACACTACTCTAAGATGACTGCTTCTTTTTTCACAACGTAACATTCATTATGTTAAATTGCAGGAAGAGTTAACTGACTTGGGAAAGAGATGGACATCTGTCTCCCTTTAGATGGCGCTCTTTACTTTTTCTGAACAAGAATCCTCAACTCTAAGCAGCACCAAGCGGAACCCTGTGACCCACACACACTTCGGGTCTGAAGTCACACACAATTTGATACTGACACTGGTGCCAGGCGGCGCCATGCAGGGCTGCCCTGAGGTTGTGGCAGTTGGCCAAAAAGGTACTGCTTTTTTCTCAGTTCCTTGTGAACTTTTAGGTCACTCTCTAAGGATTTTGTTCTTCCATTAAAGGTTCTCATGAAAAAAAGTAGAGATCTGACTACATTTGTAAATCAGTACTTAGTTTATGGCACATAATCAGGAAATTGTATTTTTAATGTGGTTTTTCTCTTTTTAGAATTTAGCCAAAGAAAGTTCAGTTTTGAAGTTTAGCCTTAGAAAACTTTTTTACTGCATACCTAAGTCATTTCATCTAACCTGGTCTTTATCAGCAGCAAATCTGATTATTTTACTCTCCATTTTATACCTTTCTTTATTCTGAATTGGTTCATAATTGATTTAATTCTGTAAAGATTTATTCTTTGACTTTGTAAAAGGACACACTTAACTTTGAGAACAATTTCAAGGGAAATATATCCAACTAATGCAATAAGACAAAGGAAAGGTAAAGGGTGAGAAAATGGTTCAAGTGGAAGGCCCAGCAGTTGATCATGGGCTCTGTTAAGTTTGTAGAGCTGTACACACGTACCTCACACTGGAGCTCTGCCCAGCACATGTCACCAGCTCTGTGCACTTTCTCTTGGATATTGATTTTTATCAGACTTACATTCCGTGTTCTTCATATAGCAGGTCCATGTTGTATTATGTGTCGCATTGAGTTTTCTTTAGCTACTAATACACCTGTGACAGATGTTATAGGCCCTTGGGATGTTTTTATAATCTCTAAAAGCATATCTAATAGCTGGGTATCAAAACTCTAATCTGGGATCTAGCACTATCAATTTGTGAATAATGTCCAGCTTTAGCTGCTAATATTACATTTCTGACAGATGGCTCTATTTGGAATCTTACTGTGCCATTTTGTAAAGTAGTTTAATACCATGTAGAAGTTAGCTTCCTATTTCATGGATAGGTGCAGCTTGCTACAGCAATGAGGCATGTTTGTATGAATTTATACAACAGTTTTTATTTCATGGTGTATCTACAAATGCTTAATTAACCAGCCAATAGCTTTACTGGGTGAATCCTTCTTAAGGTTGGTGCTGCCATAGTTAATTATGAAAATAGCTTTTGAAAATTTTTATTATTTGTTTACACAAATTGCTGGTCAGTCTTTTAGTCAACATATGGTGCTATTGTTAGGAGGAAATGGGATTCTACAGATTGCTGAGTAGAAATACACTAAAGTTTTGGTAAATCTAAAGTCCTGAAGTTCAGTTTATAAATCATAGTTGAGTTGGACTCAAAGATCAAAAGGGTTGGAATCTCAGCTATTCATGCATTTTGTCTTCTTGGGAAAATTATTTAAAATTTCTAAGTTTCAGTTTACTTGTGTGTAAAAATAGAAGTAAAAATGTGTTTTGTTTTTCTCCATAATATTTTTACATGGCAAAGTGTTGTTTTATTATTTTGTGTTTTGATTTAGAGAAGCTGACACCTACTTTTTCTCCCTCCCTGAAAACAAAGAATAAAAGACAAGAGTGTGTGGCTAAGATTTTGAGAAGTTGAGTGAGATGAGAACTGAACAGATTGTATTGTTTATAATGGGTTTTATTGTTTATAGCAGCATGTCGGCCATTGGTGACCCTCGTAACAGAACAGTGGTAACTCCAATGGTAGGTTTAAAAGGTGGACTGAAAGAGAATTGAGATATTGGAGACCATAAGCATAATCAACACTTCTGAGAAGTCTGGGAGTGTAGGGAAAGGGTAATTAGAGAGGTGAATAGACAGGAAACATACTTCCAGGGAGAGTGGTTTTCGTGGTGATTGTAATTACTGTTTTGGTCATGGTTGTACGAGTATTTATGACAAAGAGCCAGACTAGTTTTAAAATGCTAATAAGAATAACTCAATATGGACAGAAAGTATCAGGATACAGGAGAAAAACGGGAATAACCACTAGTATGTGCTGTCTGACAAGGCAGAAACTGTTAATAGAACATTTGTGGAGAATCTAGCCATTGTTGAGAAGGGATTAGGAGAAGGTGAATAAGCTTATATTTGGTTGCCTAACTAACTTTTAAGTAATTTCATATAAGGTATTTTATTTTCTTTCTGAAGTAGAGATAGGTTCAGGAATCAAAAGAGGATGAGGTTGGCGGTATGAAGAGAATGAGTAAGATTGAAGACCAGTTAATAAAAACTGTGTTTTATTTGGAACTCAGGAAATTTGAATCATCAGTTTAGTTAATTTTTCTGGTAATAATCCCATATACAAATATAGTACCTTATTTTTCAATAAAGATTTTCACATGCATCATTTCATGTTAAATATTACTAGTTGTTTTTTCCCCAGAGGGTTTTTTTTTTAGATGAAATTGACAAATAAAATTGTATATATTTAAGATATATAACATGATTATTTGATATATGTATAAATTGTGAAATGACTACTGCAATCAGGTTAATTAACACATCCATCACCTGACATAGTTACATTTTTTTTAAATGGTGAGAACACTTTTTAGCACATTTGAAGTATATACTACAGTATTATTAACCATAGTCACCATGTTGTACATTAGATCCCCAGAATTTATGTATCTCTTTTCCCCCATTTTCCTCACCACTCAATACCTGGAAACTAACAATTGACTCTGTTTTTATGATTTTGATTTATTTAGATTCCTCATGTAAGTGATACCATATAGTATTTCTCTTTGTCTGGCTTATTTCACTTAACCTGCACAATGTCCTCCAGGTTCATTTGTGTTGTTACAAATGGTGAAATTTCCTTCTTATTTATAGTTGGATAATAATCCATTATGCTTGTGTATTTGTATCACATTTTTTATCTATTCATAAGTCAGAAGACACTTAGGTTATTTCCATTTCTTGACTGTTGTGAAAATGTTGCAATAAGCATTGGACTACCAGTATCTCTCAGGGATACTGTTTTCATTTCCTTTGGATATATACCCAGAAGTGGGATTGCTGGATCATATGGTAGCACTGTTTTTAATTTTTTGAGAAACCTTCACACTGTTTTTCATAATGGCTGCACAAATTTACATTCCCACCAAAAGTGCACCAGGGTTCCTTTTTCTCTACATCCTCACCAACACTTATCGCTTGTCTTTTTTATACCCTGTTTCCCCGAAAATAAGACCATGACAATCAGCTCTAATGCATCTTTTGGAGCAAAAATTAACATAAGACCTCGTATTACATTATATTACATTATATTATGTTATATAAGACCCAGTCTTATATTATAGTAAAATAAGACTGAGTCTTATATTAATTTTTGCTCCCAAAGATGCAGTAGAGCTTATTGGCTGGCAAGGTCTTATTTTCAGGGAAATACTGTAGTAACCATCATCACAGATGTGATGTGATATCTCATTGTGGTTTTGATTTGCATTTCCCAGATTAGTGATATAGAGCACCTTTTCAGGTACCTGTTAACCATTTGTCTGTCTTCTTTAGAAAAATGTCTATTTAGGTCCTTTGTCCATTTTTTAAATCAGTAGTTTGTTTTTTTGCTATTGAGTTGTGTGAATTCCTTATATATTTTGAATGTTTAATCTCATCAGATATATGGTTTGAAAATATCTTCTTCCATTTCATAGATTGCTTTTTCATGTTGTTGATTTTCTTTGCTGTGCAGAAGATTTTTAGTCTGATGTGGTCTCTCTGTCTCTCTCTCTGTCTCTCTCTTTTTTTTTTTTAGCTTTGGTTACCTCTGTTTTTGGTGTCATATCAAAAAATTATTGTCAAGACCAATGCCAAGGAGCTTTTTCCCCCTAGAAATTTTACAGTTTCAGGATTTGCTTTCAAATCATCAATCCATTTTGAGTTAGTTTTTTTGAATGGTGTAAAATAGGCGTTCAGATTCACTCTTTTGCATGTGAATATCCACCATTTATAGAAGAGGACAAACTTTTATTCACTGTGTGTTTTAGATGCCCTTGTCAAAGATCAGTTGACCATATACACGAGGGTTCATTTATGGTCTCTCTGTTCTATTCCATTGGTCTAAGTGTCTGTTTATTCCAGTACCATACTGTTCGATTACTATAGCTTTGTAACATAGTTTGAATTAGGAAGTGTGATGCCTCCAACTTTGTTCTTCTTGCTCCGGATTGCTTTGGTTATTCCAGGTCTTTTGTGGTTCCATATAAATTTTAGGATTGTTTTTCCTATTTCTATAAAAAGTATCATTGACATTTTGGTAGGAATTGCGTAGAATCTGAAGCTCATTTGAGTAGTGTAGACATTTTAACAATATTAAATATTTAATCCATGAACTTGGAATATCTTTCCTTTTCTTCTTTCTTAAATTTCTTTCATAAATGCTTATAGTTTTCAGTATAGATCTTTTACCTCCTTGGTTAAATGTATTCTTAAGTATTTTATTATTTTTGTTGCAATTGTAAATGGGATTGTAACCTTAATTTCTTTTTCAAAGAGATCATTGATAGTATATAGAAATGCAACTGATTTTCTCTATGTTGGTTTTTTGATCCTGAAATTTTACTGAATTTATAAATTAGTTCTAACAGTTTTTTATTGGCATCTTTAGGATTTTCAATATATACCATGTTATCTGCAAACAGGGAAAATTTTACTTCTTCCTTTTTGATTTGGATTTCTTCTGTTTCTTTTTCTTGCTTAATTTCTCTAGTTAGAATTTCTTGTACTTTGATAGAAATGGTGAGAGTAGGAACTTTTGTCTTGTTTTTGATCTTTGAGGAGAAACTTTCAGTTTTTTACTTTAGAGTATGATGTCATCTATGGGCTTGTCATATATAGCTATTTTTTTATGTTGAAGTAAATTCCTTGTATAATCAATGTGTTGAGTTTTTAGAAGAAATTATGAAAGGATGATGAATTTTTCAAATGCTTTTTTCTGTATCTATTGAGATTATCATGATTTTTCTCCATCATTCTGTTAACGTGTGTATCACACTTATTGGTTTGAATATGTTGAACCATCCTTGTATCCCAGTGATAAATCCCACTAGATAATGGTGTATGATTCTTTTAAGGTGCTGTTGAATTCAGTTTTCTAGTATTTTGTTGAAAAATTTGGCTATTCTATTTTGTACACTCTTTTAAATTTTATTTCCTCTTTTTAGAAAATTGGCGATTGTAATGATCCTTTCGTTAGACCCTCTTCAATTGTATAACTGTTGAACTCTTCAGTTTCTTAACCAAAGTGGTTAATTAGTCATTCCTTAAACAATTATTGGGTGTTTATTTGTGTCAGGCATTGTGCTAAGTCCTGGGAATAATATAATAAAAAATACAAGACAAAAAGCCCGAAACCCTAGATATACACCTGATTTCAAGGCACACTCAAGGACATCAGATTTCACATTGGTGTGAAAACCTGGAAGCAGATTATTGGGAGCCCTCTTAGAAGCTGCCTGCTATGACTACCTTATTTATAACTCCCTTAAATGATTTGGCCTCTGTATTATTTCCTAGGGCTGCCACAACAAATTGTCATTAATTGGGTTACTTGAAACAACAAAAATGTATTTTCTCACACTTCTGGAGAGAAGTTCAAAATCATGGTATCAACAGTGTTGGTTCCTTCTGCAGGTTCTGAGGATAAAACCTGTTCAAGCCTCTTTCCTAGTTTTTGGTGATTTCTGGAAATCCTTGGCATGTGCATACATCATTTCATCTGCGACTTCATTTTCACATCACTTTCTTCTTTGTGTGTCTCTTTGTTTTCTCTTCTGTGTCTTATAAGGACACATGTCACTGTATTCAGGGCCTACTGGGTTAATCTAGATGATCTCATTTTGAGACTTTTTACATGATTAAATCTGCAAAGACCCTTTTTCTAAATAAGCTCACATTTACAAATTCCAAATGACATATCTTTTGGGGAGCACCATTCCAGCCATTCTATCCTATTACTGTGCAATGACTCTCACTCTCTATGCCTCTGCCACACTGGTCTTCTCTCTATTCTTTAGAAGGGCCGTATTTCTTTTTTGCCTCAGAGCTTTTACATACACTGTTCCTTTTATGTCATTCTTATCCTTTGTCAAGCTTTTATTCATCTTTGCTATCTCAGTTTAAAGGTTACTTCCTCAAGGCAGATTTCTCTGACCATCCTTAAACTGTACCCCTCCGCTCAAGTTAGAGTTTCATGTAACACATCCTCATAGTGCCATGCATTTTTTCCTTCATAGCACTTAATACTATTATAAATTAGTAATTCATCCTGTAAAAACAGTTATTAGATTTTGCATTAGTTTGTGAGTTTCAGGACTACAGAGGACCCGTTGATCACTAGTGCCTACTACAGTGCCTGGTACAAAGTGAGAACACAGTAATTATTTGTTAAATCTCTTCTTAAAATAAACTGTGTAGTGAGTGAGTGGGCAATACTGGCTTGAAGTCTAGGGTTGAGATTGGTATTTGTGTATTCCTATGAGACTCAGTTCAGCTTAGTATATTTTTCTGTGTTTAGCTAGTGTTTGTCACAAATGAATTTGTGCATAAGCTAAAGCAAAATTTGTTATTCTCAAATTGTTCCCTAACGTATCAATCACGTTGGAACAAATTTACATTTTAAAAATAAACATTATGGGAGAAATAACTGTACAGTTTTATCATATGGTTGCTGATGCTTGGCTTCAATAGATAACATTGGAGTTACCAGGCTTATTTGATAGCAAACAAATTACTTAGTGACCGATAACACCAAAAATTAAGGTCCTGGCAATTACACATTTCTGTATATTATTTTTAAAAAGCTTAAAATTGAAGGGTGGTAGAATTTTGTTAGAAAGGAAGGGGGGAAAAAGGCTGAACTAGAGCTGATGTGAGTGCAGGTGGTGCTGGATTAAATACTAAAGCTTTTCGCATAACTCTAAATTCGGAGCCTGGAAAACCAAAGAAAAGAAGGTTCAAAATGAATAATTTAAATGCAGTAGACTAACAAAATTAGAAGATCTAATGATATCACATTTTGCCAAGAAGATAAGGCAACTGGAACTCTTCTATACTACTCAATGGAATATAAATAGGCACAAGCATTTTGGAAAACAATTCAGCATTATCTTACATAAGCAAAGATGTGCATAGCCTATGCTCCCAAAACTCCTCTGTTAGGTATATTCACTAGAGAAAATTTGGGCCGTGTGAACATGTTGCATGTTTTTCTTTCTCTTACAGATTAGTTTTCCTAGTCTCTGAAAGGGGTTATAAAGTATTGAAATAATTTCTTTTTTGAATATATAGTATTATTTGATACTTCATTGAGTATACTATATACTATATACTATTTTTAGTCTAATGTTGTTATGGAAATATTTTAATTGTTGATCAAATTCCTTTAATGGTTGTAGATTTCATTAACATTTTGATTCTTGAATCATTTTTCGTAAGGTATATTTTTCTAGGAATTTATTCATTTAAATATTAAATTTAAAATGATCCTGTCTTAATAAGAAAAACTGAAAATCAGCTACCCAGCTTTGCATGGGTCCAAGACTTAGTTTCCGGTTCCTTATCCCAACAGGACATTTGCCCCAAGGCTACATGTTTACTTACCATTCAAGTTTCAGTTCATTTTTCCATTGTGGTTTTTGTTTGTTTGTTTGTTTTCTTGCTTGATTTGGGGGGCTTTTTTTTGTCATTCTCATTTGTTTATCATTGTAGTAAAACATATGAGGTCAGACAATTAAGTTCGCGAACTTATCCTAGAAAAAGTGCTACATACCTCGTTGCTGAATATCACTGTGGTCACCTTTGAAGTAGTTGCCTTGGGAAGCTATGCACTGATGTCAGCACCTAGTCCACCCTTCAAAGCAATTTGGAGCTCTCTTTCTGGAATGGCCATCAGAGCTGTTGTTGCCCTTTGATGTCCTGAATGTCATCAAAATGTCTTCCGTTCAATATTTTCTTTATCATCAGGTAAAGAAAGAAGTCATTGGGGGCCAGATCAGGTGAGTAGGGAGGGTGTTCCAATACCGTTATTTGTTTACTGGCTAAAAACTCCCTCACAGACAGTTCCATGTGAGCTGGTGTTTTGTCGTGGTGCAAGAGCCATGAATTGTTGGCGAAAAGTTCAGGTCGTCTTACTTTTTCATGCAGCCTTTTCAGCACTTCCAAATACTAAACTTAATTAACTGTTTGTCCAGTTGGTACAAATTTATAATGAATAATCTCTCTGATATCAAAAAAGGTGAGCAACATCGTTGCAACAAGTTTGCGAACTTAAATTGTCAGACTTTGTATCTTTGGTGAAAATTATCCCAGATGCAGTTGTAATATAGCATCAGGTCTTTAAAATAATCAGGTCAAAGCAAAATGATGTTGATCTCACTCTTTTTCTCTTCAAAGATTTGAGTTCTAATGTCACATATATCATTAGAGCTTCCTGAATAATGTTTTAATCTGCAAAATGGAACACTGTGGCACCTTGAGAGAACCTTCAAAATTTTGACCGTGAGTCTTGAGACACTAGTCTTCTAGTCTGTCTTTGAAGGTTGTAATATTCACTCTAAACTGTTGAACAGCTCTGGAAAAATACCAGGTTTGATTTCTCCATCACCCAGACCTCTTAATAATCAAATTCTCATCAAGATGGCACAACTGAAACTTTTGACCACTATATTTTGTCTACATGTTCTTCTTTACTGTACAAATGCTTACTTCACTCTACAGTTCGTATCATGATTCTTCAGTGTATTTTCACAATTTTGTAGAATTTGTACTATATTGTAATAGAGAATAGAATCATAGACTATTAAAGCTGGAAGGAATCCTGGTGATAATTATGCCTACTTTTTATTTTATAGCTTATTAGGAAACTGGGTGCCACAGAAATCAAATGATTAGTCTAAAATCAGCTATGATTTAAACCTGAGACTCTAGTTCTCATCCATTTATTTTGCTACAACACTATAAACCCATGTTTCTGAGCATCAGTTTCCACTTTATAACTATAGATATAAATTTTTAAAAAGTTTACAGAATAATCTGAATATGGTTAAACCTGCGATATAATCTGAAAAGTCTTTGTGAATCAGCTTATGTATTCACTTTTCTTATTGCATTTCTCATTTTTTTTCATAAATTGAGGACATTCTCAAATGCAGTCAATTGACTTTTTTCGTACATAAATAACAGACGGCACCACTTTAACTTCATTTTGAAATGTCCCAGAATCACAAATGATACTGAATTTTCTTGCCTAATTTGTGGTCAGTTCCTTAATGAATATTATACTCTTAGAGATTTACCCTAGATCACGTTAGCTTTTATACATTTAATAGTTTGCATTATGTTCCTATCACTCAAATAAAGGGAAAAAGTGAATAGTCCATCTCTGACCACATACACTCTGAACAGCATATTTTGGGATATTTTTATATTAACATAAAGATTATTCATTTTTACAGCTGCAGGATATTCCACTGTGTGTGTGTGTGTGTGTGTGTGTGTGTGTGTGTAGCATTATGTAATTAACCGATCTATTCTTGATGAACATTTAGATTTTATACAATTTGTTGCTATTTTTCAAAAAAGTGCTACTATGAATACTTTGTATCAACATCATTTTGCAAAATGGGCAAATATGTATATACGATAAATTTGTAGAAGTTGAAGTTCTGGGGCAAAACATATACTTATAATTTTGATATGTAATGCTAAATTACCTTACATAAAGTTTGCTTTGTTTGTATCCATTTATACTTCTATCATCAATGAACAAATTGTGTCCATATTGAGCACAAAAGGGCATATAACTGGATAGCAAGACCAGGTGATTTGGAAGAACGTTTACTGGAGCTACAGGTACTCAGTGCCCATCAAAATCTGTAGCAAGAGTCTAGCAAGGCTGGGCATCAGATTCTGGTACAGAAATCTGGCCTTTGAGCTGTGGAGTTTTTAAGCAAAATAATTAAAGAAGTACCAGGCCTTCTTCAGCCACATTCAAGGTTTTTGGTCCAAGCCCTGTGTCATAGCAGCAGTATGATGGGCCAGAGCTTGTCCTCTATCTTTCCTGCTGCCATGACATTTATTGATTATGACCCTTCTGCTTGCGTGATTAGAGGAATAGGGCTTGAGATTTGTGGTTGCAACTCTACAGAAACTGTGGCCTGGGCTGCTACCTCAGCTTTTACTACGATTGGATCAATTGTCTCAAGAATTTGGCAGTAGCTGATTTCCATGGAGTTTTGCAGAAGGTCAGCCCGCAAGAAATGCACTGGGGCAAGTTAACCCTTATCTACTGGTTTCTTTCCTCAGAATCTCATTATCTCTCCATGTTGAGCTGTGGTACTCACCAAGGCTGGGGCTTTCCTCTCTCCATTTGTACCTCATTTAATGGTTACCTAAAATATGTTATCAGTGCCCACAATATGACCCCAAAGATTGGCCTTCTAACGTTCATCTGAGCCATCCATAATAAATCATTTCAATAATTCAAGACCAAAATTAATTTTACAATTGTAGAGGTTTGTTTCTCTAAGATTAGGCATTCCATTAACACTCAAAATCCCAGAGCACTTTTTTCTTTTGGCTTTATTTTGCACCGAGTAGGCTAATAAGAGCTTTACCATTTGTCATCAATTATTTAATTGTTTTGTGAACATTTACATGGAAACAAAATAATTGGGTATTTTTGTCTGTGTCTGATAGGGAATAATTTGGAGAGAACTAATGGATGAAAAAAGGCAAAAATCTAAATGAGTATGACTCACAATTTTAGACCCTTCAAATTGCATCAAGCGTTGAGGGAGGCCTATCTGATTTTTTTACCCCCTTCGTTAAGAGGGACAAAACAGAAATGAGGAGATAATTTAATTTTATGGAAAAATGTAAAAAAATGAAGTACTTTAAAAAAGACATTTCTTTGTTATTTCCCCTTTTCCCAAATTATGTTATGTTTTCTGCAAATACAGAAACAAGAATTTTATTTCCTTACAGGATAGGTATTTGTTGAGTTCCAGAATCTCTGGCCCCATCTTTGTCCCACCAGAGAAAGACATGTCAAGAGATTGCAAAATGACATAACAGCGTCTTTCCCTTCTCCCAAATTTCCTGTGGAGCAAAACCTGGGGAGGCAGCATACCTGGGTTTCCCACGATCGTAAATGAGGCAAAAGAAGGAGGTATAAGCATTAGCTGTTTGGATACCTCAAAAAGTTGACCTGCTGTGTGAAGGACCAGCCTTAGTGAACTCCAAGAGAACATTTGCAGGCAGAGGGAAGGAATTAGCTCTGTCCCAGAAAAATCCTGTAATTAGGAGACTGAGGAGCAAGTGACAATGACACCTGAAAACCATTGTGAAAGGATGGCAATAGGTGCTGTCCGGGTCAAAAGAGCCAGGAGAAAACACAGGACTCATTTGCATGTGGTGGTTTTGATAAAGTCTTTTATATACAAACATCAGAGCTTTAACCATGTATTGCTTATCACAGACCACAGAGACTAGACTTCAATACATTTTTAAACCAGTAAACTAGACTTGTATGAACATTGTGATTAAAAAACAGTGTTCTACATATGTAGATGAAACTACTTCAAAGTTAAATCATTACTTTTTCTGAATATAACTTTGGAGTATTAAATTTGATGATGGAAAGGTATTTCCATTTAGTTGAGTAACATTATACTGCTTTCATTTCATAACAGAGCTTTGGGTTTAAAAAAAAAACCTTAATATATTTAGATAACCAGGAAACACATTTGTTTACTATTCAATCTGCATATAAACTTCTGGTCTGTATATTTATTGTTTAAAATTTAGGTTACATAAGGCTGAGTTCCTATTGCAATATATAAATAAAAAATGTACTGAGATATATGAATATAAGAGCTTTAGGTTTATAAATAAGTGTGTTGACTGACAGTATCTATGAGGGCTTAAGGCAAGAAACAAATCTAGAAAGAACCAAATTTCTCAGTCCAATCCTTATCAATATTATCTTAAATTTGATTCTCATGAGTATTTATTTCATAATACTATCTGTGTGGCATTTATACTTTTTTAAAACAGGGTTTATATTTATCCACATAATAAACCTGATTTCTTCTCTCTGGTATAGGATATTCTGGAGACGATTAGCTTAATTGATATAGAGAATGGATTTATGTTTTTTGTGGGAGTATTTTTGACTACCTCGTGACAAATTATAGAGCATTTCATGATCATTTTAATTTCCTTTTTCCTATCCCATTTAATAGGCAATATCTCACAATAAAATGAGGATTTAACATTTTTAAAGACCTTTAAAGTATGTAATTTGTTTCAATTTTTATAACTTTGTAAGTTACACCTTGTTATCATTATTTTACACCTGAGGAAATTGAAGTTCGGAGAGCTTAAGAGATTTACCTAAAGCCACAAGGTAAATAAGTAGCAAGTGTTGAGCTAGGATGCCCAGAAAAAGATTCTCAATACTGTCATTTTGTCTCTCAAGCACATCGATTGTATGTTATGATCTGAGGAGTTTTAGAGTTTATCCCCAATCTGATTCTTTAGTACCCAGTGATTGGACGACTTTGACTTTAAATTCTGGGTGCACGTAGTTAGATGGTATGAGGAAATCCCTTGTACATTGTCCTGGGAGACTTTGTGGTGCTTTCCTACAGATGTTAGTGTCTGAGAATCATTATCAGACGTAATTAACCAAAACATCTTTTGATGAGATGGTTAAAATTGTGTTTTGAAGGAATTTATTCTAATTGATTATGAGGTGTGATCAAAAACATATGGTGAATGTTTAAATTTAAAAAATTATTACAATAAAAGACACATTGCCATTAATTTCCCTTTAAAATACCCCTCACTCCCTCACTTCAAACACACTTATCCCATCGTTCTTGCCACTTCCTGAAGTAGTTCTGGAAGTCCTCTTTCGTGAGTGTCTTTACTTCATCCTCCATCATGACAATGTTCCATGTCACACATCGCTTCTGGTATGGAAATTTCTGTCAACTGAAAACATTATGGTGTGTCCTCATTTGCCTTATTCACCAGATCTGGCAACGTGCAACTTCTGGCTCTTCTCCAAAGTCAACATGACCATGGAAGGAAAACATTTTGAATCGATTCAGGACATAGAGGTAGCAAAGACAGCACAACTAGACATTCACTTTCAGAACTTCTTCAGAAAGTGGCGAGAATGAAGGGATAAGTGTGTTCGAAACAAGGGGGAGTATTTTGAGGGGAATTAATGGCAGAGTGTCTTTTACTGTAAGAATTTTTTTTTTCAACATTCACCATATTTTTAGATCACACCTTGTACATTAAGGAGGTTTTTTGTTTCAGATAATGTAACAACTGCCAATGTTAAATTTTAGTTTTAAGTATGGATCCGAAGGGATTTAGATGTTTATTTGAATTACATTTGTTTTAAGATAGTACACTTAAAATATTCCAAAGCAATTGTCATTCTTTGGAGCCTGAGGTACAGTATTTGTCCCTAAATAATTAGACTTTGGTCATAAGCCTCTTGAAAAAGATAAGTGCGTGGGAAAGCTGAGCATATAGCTTCAGAAAGTCTTGAGTTCTGGCCACTCACATCTGTCTCTGAAGACTTTCAGCTCATGGAGCCTTCATCCCACGCTGGAAGTAGCAGACCAGCATGCTGCAAAAACTCAGTTGTCAGGACTTTCACTTCTTGGTTTTACCTGATCTGCCTTCTGTAAGCTAAAAGTGATGTGTGTGTGTGTGTGTGTGTGTGTGTGTGTGTGTGTGTGTTTGTGTGTGTTGTTCTAAACATTCAGTATCCCCTTTAAATATTTTATACAGGTGATTGGAAAAGTCTGCTTATGTGAAATGACAAAGGAAGGAGTCAGGTGGAATCTTGACACCATGGTGGGGAACCTGCTTGCAATGCTTAGCTTTTGCTTTCTCTTAAAGATGAAAATCAGCATATGTAAAGGAGTAAAGAAATGCTAGGTAGAAAATGATTCTTTCAAAGCTTTTTAGCTACAACTATAATAAAACTTGTTTTTTATTTGATCAATTGTTAAAAGTTTGATCCAATGGAAATAAGTCTGAAAATATTCTTTCAAATCGACAACTTAATTTTCTGTCATATGGCAGAACACAGTGTTTTTTAATCCCTGTTCAGTAGAAACAATGTAACTCCAGTTACTTAAAACAGATTATTTAAACACTTTTGAGTATGCCAACTATTGTAGTTCTAATTTAACCATTTTGGAGGTGAACTTGATGGTATTTGATTCAAATTATGAAACTAAATTGAGATGCCAACCCCCCAAACTTTTACTCTCTTGCCTAAAATATGCCAATTATTGATTTAAAAAAAAAACCCCATACTGTGTGACTCCACTAATGCACATTATCCATGTCTTGGTTTATTTTCAGGTTTAGGGAAATGAAAATAGCATTCTTATGTCAGATTATTGGCTATCTGAAGGTCAACCAAAGAGCCTGTACTCTGTAGAAATTTATTTTCTCTAGTGTGTACTCAGGGATACCCACCCAACAGTTTTGACTAAGTTGACAACTGTTTCCTACATGACTGTGCTATTGTGTTTAATTTTGTATGCATAAGCATGCACATAGCTGTGATTTCAGGGTTCCAACTGAGCCAATTTATTTTTTGATATTATAGAGGTAAGGTCCTTCTTGCTTGTTTTTCATTTCAGGAGTGCTAGAGTACTATTCTCCTTTGATAAGCTGGCTGAAGTCAAAGGCGCAGTTGTAGAATATTGGACAATAGGAGCTGAGAGTGATTACATTTCTCTTAAACTCGGAGCCAAATTGAATTTAGTTTTACACAATGTAACACCAGAAAAAAGAACATTGGTAATGTCCTTGTGAACCTATGAAATTATTTCTTCTTCCATTTTCAAAGATGCACAACATTTGAAATGATAGGTGGCTCCCTTTGTGCCATTTATCATATGATGCTACAATGAAATGGAAATGAGATGTTATCTGGAGGATTGCTCATCATTTCTCATTGTCATATTAGCTTTGGAAAAATTCAGACAGCCAGGAAGTTTTAGTGTAATATAAAGACTTGCTCTTTCTCTAAACTGAGTGCCCAGAAAAGAGTGTGCATTTGTTTCTTATGGTCGACACATGCAGCAATATTTAAGGAACCTATTAATTTTTGCTGCTTTTCAAGGAAAGGTAAACTACTGTCTAATTGATAATATCAAACATATGTCAGGTTAGAGAACATAGGCTTTTAAATTATTTGCATGATCAAATATGTAAAGACTGATTTTACTATGCTCTTTAATCAAAGGGTATAATCATTTCATTTCTCTGTGACAAAATTCCTCATATCCATACCAAAGGAGTAGGGTCAAGTAAACTCCATAGCGCCTTCTTTCTAATAATCAGTCTCTACAGGTTAAATTCCTTCTTTCAAAATTCTTCATTAAAGTCCTGAGTGGGAAACAGTTCTAGAGAAATCCAGATTTTGATGTCTTAATGTCACGTTACTTATCTTCAGAGAAATGCATTTCTGAATCACTTATTTCCAACATCTGCATTATGGAATCTTAACTTTCATTGTATCAGTTGACATTCATAGTAATATATTTTTATCTTCTATATTAGGAATTCATTTTTGGTATGGCTAAACTGATGCCAGATTCTGCTTCCAGAAATAGAAACGGTGTCAAAAGCTCCAAATGACTTGGGCATAATCAGTCTAAATCATATACTGGAGAAGTGTTGTTAATTTGAATTCTCTATAAACACATATTTTAAATTACATTAGGCACTTAATAGGGCATTTGCACAAACATATCCTAAGAAAAGTCAATGCACATAAGTAGTGATAGCTCTGCATCTGTGTTTCCATACTTCAACATGGTATTGTTGACAAAGTTATGGATAACATCCTGTCACAGCACATGACTGGGTGCTCTTCCCATGGCTTAGTTCAGAATACATACTTTATTGAACTGGTTCTGTTAGAACTTATAGAAATCCAGAAATATAGTTTGCCATCTCCTAGCCTAACATTACAAAGTACAAAATGGCAGGTTTGGGACAAGAGACAAAGGTTAAAAATGCAGACTTTCCTACAAGGCAAGTATTTAGCTTGTTGGAGTGTCAGTCTCCTCACCTGTAAGATGGGAAGATGACTGTACCTAACCTGAAGGAATATAGTCAGGTTTAATAAAATAGTGAATCTAAGACATTTGTACTATGCCTGAAACAGGGTATACTCATGTAAATATGAGTTATTATAAAATGTTAATAGGAAGAGTCGTAACAGGATGGTGAAAGGCTCTCAAGTGGGTAGGGTTGGAGTTGAAATAATTCAGTTCATGATATTTGGCTTCAGAGAACTTCTTCCCATTTATTATTGGACTATAAAGAAGTTTGGCAATTGTTACTTTAAAAAATGAATTCATTTATTTAACGAGTATCTAAATGTTTCATATGTGATAGGCACTGAAGCTGGTATTGGGAAGTCTAGTTTCTACCTTCATGGAGCCAGGTGGAGAGACAGTCATTAACCACACATGCACACACACACACACACACACACACACACACACACACACACAGTACAATGGCAGGTTGACAAATGCTAGAAAGGAGAAGTGCTTGATGTGAGGAGAGTCTACAGTAGAGGATTTAACCTAGTGCTAGAGGTCACAGAGGGCTCACCGGAGGAAGTGGTCTTAGAGTTGGGCTTTGTAGGAAAAGGTGAAGATAATCTGTAGAGGGGAGGGGAAAGCGGAGGTAACAGCTACGTGAGGATGAGTGGGGAGGGCACACGGAGGTACTGCAGAATGGAGCACGCTGTGATCGTATTGAATTTATTCAATGACTGTTTTAAAACTTTCTAGTTTGAAAGGACTATACAGCAACTTCTGTAGATGGCCATCAACACTGAATAAAACTTAAAACCATTGAATTTTCAGCCTGTATGGTGTCCAAACAACATCATTTTGTATTTGTTCTAAGTTTCTAGTTACTAGAATATACATATACTGAACTTTTGTTCAATCCCTAGAGAAAGCAGTACATCCAGAATAAGTTGTGTCCTTGCAAAGGTCTGAGTTAAATCAATAAACTTGAGCATCACTTATATGTTAATATTTTCCTAGTTCTAGATATTCGTGTTGTGTGATATACCGCATCCAAATGCAGAGCTATCAAGAGAAAGGTATATCGATCTATTAATGTGTTTTAGTTTGAGATATATGATTACTGAAAAATAAATTATTGAAAAAATATTTTTGATTATATGTCAATTTTTAATGGTCAAGATGATTCATAGTGCTTCTAACTAAAAAATAGGCATGTTCATCACTGAAGCATGTAAAATATGCCAAAGTTGAATATTTTCATCAATTAGTACTAAGTGCGGGTTGCCAAAAAAAGAGTGAAGTATAAACAGATTGTGAATTCGTAGATTATGCATCTCTCATTATAATGAGGCAGGTCTCGTCTAACCTATTTTGTATTAGATTGTCTTTTTTTTTTTAAAGAGAGGGATGAAATTCCACATGCTGTAGTAACTGTATGAAAGTGTTTCAAACTCCTGTGCTCGTCGTTTAGTCCATGTCAGGAGTCTATGCACTAGTTCAATGATTGCTTTGAGTAAGAGCACATTTGGCCCCAAGAGATCTTTCAAGTATCGCTGCTTTATAGAGACGAAGCATTCATCTTCTGATTAGATGCTCTATCCCTGACCCACTATATGCCTCATAATGTAAAAGAAGACCCTGTACCAGTAAATATTTCCACTCTATTAAAGGGTCCTGAGAGATTTTAAAATAAATAAATACGAACTCATGTATGCATAAGTCATAGACTGGTAACATGATTTTTTAATATATCTTTATGTTTCATATAATAGGTCCTTAGAACAGATGAATTGTTCTTAGAGTTCTGCTGTGTGAAGTCTGGCGTGGCATAATAATGATGATGGTGATGATGATTAAACATTTATGGTTACTCTATGTGTGTTGGATGTGAAGAAATGTTCTAAGTGTTTTACAATCCTCACAGCTGCTCCATTATCTGAGCCATTTCAGGGATGAGGACACTGAGGCACAGAACATTAAAGTAGCTTGCACAAAACTGCATAGTACATCTGGGCACAGGCTGTCCCTTTATAATTAAATTCATAACATCCATTCACCACAATTTCTCCAGAGTTATCCACTTAGAAAAAAACAAATACTGGGATCACTTCACTCCAATAGTAAAACCCTTCAGTGGCAACTCATTCTGTCCAGGACACAGTTTATGATTCTCAGAAAGGAATATAAAACATTTCACAATCAAGCCACCTGCCGGCATCATGTCCTGTCAAGTATATCAGAATGGTGCAGCTCTCTATAAAGGCAGACCTCTGGGCTCACCCCAAACAACAGAACTGGGTCTCAGAGAGACAGGCCCACATGTGAGCAGTATTTTATCAGACTCTACTGGTTTTACTCTTTACAAACTGAGAGCCATTCCTTCCATACACAAAGTAAAGTGCAGCCAGCTTGAAATTCAGCAATCACATACTACTTGTGCTTCCCTTAACACCTCACGCGTTTGCAATGGGATTCTCAAAGCTCAGAGTGTTCTCTTCCTTGTTTACGTGCCTTCTTTAAAACTCAGCTCAGATGTGGGTCATCTGAAGAAGCATTCTACGAACTCTCCAGGCAGAGTTCACCGCCCTTTCTCTTGCCCTTCCTCTGTCTGTTTGCATGCATTATTACATTTTTACTATGGTGTGATCATTGATTGGCTTTTCTATCTCCCTCACCAAAAGACAGCTTGCCAGAGACAGTTTTCTGTTGTGGTTCTTCCTACATTTTCTTCTCGTTAGTTGTGCATTAATCACCCATGTTGTTCTCTGGTTTAAGTTGGTCTTCGTCTTATCCTGGTTTGTCCCGTAGAGATTCAATTGGACACTGTTTGTGTCAGGTCTGTGTATCTCTTTGTAGGGTTTTTAGCTCTTGACTGAAATTGTTTAATGTTTAGGTTTAAACTAACTAATAATAGCAAATTTATAAAATACTTAGGATTGTAGACCTTCACATATCTTAAATCAGTGCTTCTGAAACTGTCATATGCCACAGGCAAAAATTTTATTAACAATGCAGACTTTGGGATATGGCCTGAGATTCTGCATGTCTAACAAGGTCTAGGTAGAACCATAGCTGCTGATCTTCTGGCTGCTCTTTGAGTCCTAAGGTAGTAATCACTGAATACTCAAAATAACCTAATGAGATAGATATTAAAATTAATCCCATTTTCTTCCAGACAAGGAAACTGAAACAAAAGAGATTAAATACATAGACCAAAGTCATAAGTTCTTAAGTGCCATCACCAGGATGGGATCTGGGTACTGAGGATCCAGAATGTGGGCTCTTAACCATGACTCTGTTGAAGAAACCTCTTCAATATGTAGGTTTACCTCCCATTTACTGTTCTTAGATGCTGTGTTACTTAACCACATGTATTTGGAAGGCAAGGAAGTGCTGGCTCTGTCCTCTTTGCAAAATGGCCAATGGCAGTTTTTCTTTCTTTAGAAGGAGTGGTGAAAGGCAGAGGGAAGGAGAGAAGGTTTAGATCAGTGTTTCAATATTGTCATAACTTAGATTCTTCTTTCATTATATTTTACATTTAAAAAAGAAAAAAATCCAAACAGACCTTGTTTGCACCCTTTTCTATAAGGTGCACTTACTCTTGGGTTAGAATACTGATCAGTTGGGTCCACTGAAGTTAGCCATTTCTGCGTAAAAACATCTGAATTACTTCTTTATATGGACATTCTGTGGACATTATAACGACAACCAAATTTGTTTTAAAAAAATTGCAAGCAAACAAACAAAACCAAAAAATACAATTAAAAAATGGGCAGAGGATCTGAACAGATACTTCTCCCAAGAAGATATACAAATGTCCAAGAGATGTATGAAAAGATGTTCAACTTCACTAGCTATTAGGAAATGCAAATCAAAACAACAATGAAATATCCTTCACACCTTTTAGAATGGCAATCATCAACAAGACAAGTAATAACAACTTTTGGAGAGGACGTAGGGAAAAAGGAACCATTGTACACTGTTGGTGGGAATGTAAATTGGTACAACCATTGTGGAAAACAGTATGGAGATTCCTCAAAAAATTAAGAATTGAGTACCATATGACCCAGCAACCCCTCTTTTGGGTATCTACACCCAAAATTTGAAAACATTTATTCATAATGATATATGTACCCCTACATTCATTGCAGCATGATTCAGTGGCCAAGACATGGAAATAACCAAAATGTCCTTCAATAGATGATTGGATAAAGAAGATATGGGGCATATAAACAATGGAATATAACTCAGCCATAAGAAAAAATGAAATATTGCCATTTGCGACAACATGGATGGATCTTGAGATTATCATGCTAAGAGAAATAAGTTAGAAAAAGTTGAGAACCATATGATTTCACTGATATGTGAGATATAAAACTGAAAGCAACAAACAAACAAAACAAACAAACAAAGAAACAAAAACTCAAAGACATGGATAATAGTTTAGTGGTTACCAGAGGCTCAGTGGGGAGGGAGGTGGTAGAAGAGGGTAGACAGGATCGAATATATGGTGATGGAAGGAGAACTGACTCTGGATGGTGAGCACACAATGCAATATACAGATGATGTATTACAGAATTGTACACCTGAAACTTATATAATTTTACTAACCAATGTCACCCCAATAAATTTAATAAAGATAAAAAACAAAATAGGAAATAAAAATTAGGAAATAATAATAAAACAAATTGAAAAAGAAAAAAGATACTTCTAGACACAAAATTAAATAATGAACTATAGTCAAGGTCACTGAACTAGTGTGTGTGTGTGTGTGTGTGTGTGTGTGTGTGTATGTGTATGAATATGTGATAGTAAATATATCAAATATACTGGGGGAGCCAAACAAATGTAGTATACACATGACTTGTATTCATCTTTTGTTATCGGTATATACTGAGTATTACAATTTTAATACAGTTTTTTTTTTCCTTTCTTAAAATGTGTATACTTTTTTTGGCACCCTCTGATTATATGTATCGTGTATCATGTATTCTAATCCTGCTTTAACAGGAAATTAGAGAAACTTTCCTAACGTGGTAACTAAAAAACATCACAGATTTCTAGTCCCAATACTTACTGAACAAACTGCTGATCACGAGTCCAGGAATGTCTAGATTTAAAATGCCCAGGTGATTCTGATGATTACCTAGGTTTGACCACCAGTGTTAGACCACTGTGACTTTTGGCAGAAAGAGAACAACTACTTTAATATCTCTCAGCCCATTAATCAAAGAAATGTCTCCAAAGTTATTTCTTCTGCCATATCATATATCATTGTTGGCTGCAGCTGCTCAAGGCTTTGCCATTTAACCATTTAATGCCTCTTGGGTTCAGGCACATTTGTGCATTACTAGGCACTTCAAATTTGTGAAGCTTATTTGCCGACATTTTCTGCTGGAAATCAGATGCTGCTGTAATGGGAAAACAGATCACTGAAACATGCTGGATCAAACCTCTGAGACATTGCTACAAGTGTTAGATAAGTTTTTGAAGATATGCCAAGTAGCAAATGAGAGAAACAGTTGCTTGTTTCAGAACTATTTTGGAAGTGTCTGGTAATTTAAATTTAGCAGAGAAGGTAATTTTACTCATTGAACAAAGTGATTTATAAATAATCCTGAAAAATTAAGCAGCTGGACTAGCACAGGACTTGCATATTTTATGATTTTTAAATGATTCCAAAGCCAACTCAAAATAAAGTTGATCAGTTTAAAACGTTTTTATTTACCAGAGAAAGCTCACTCAGTTGCTGCAAGAACTTTGCTTATTTTCTATATAGATTATCATTCTACTGCAATATTTTTATTTTCAGTGTAAAAAGATCACATATCTGATATTCATGTACCTGATGTCCCTCAACTTATTTGAAATTGAGACCTGTAGGTTTTAAGATAAATATCAGATTACTTTTAAAGTGCCAATAGCCAAGTTTCTAGAAAGTAATTTTCATGCATCCCAGCACAGCAGGTGTGTGGATCCTAATTTGGTTTAAGATCATTGACCCTTTGAATTTCAAGAACAAGTTCAAAGGAAAAGGAGGAAATTCCATCTTGAGACACTGAGACAGCAACATTTGAGGAGTGGGTTTCGTGTAAAGGATCTGAGGTAGTAGTTTAAAAAGACCTATCATCAAAATAGGATGACAACTGAAAGGATGATTTTGTAGGCTTGAGGGAACCATAAAATAAAACAATAACATAATTGATTCCTTAGTCTCTGGTAACCCAAAAAGAGGACACAGTTAATTTAAAAAAAAATTATTGTTACTTTTTATCATTAGAAAATATTTGTTTTATACTAATAAAGATAATTTTGGCTATTACTTTAAGGACTTTAAACTGCACAATACTTTAAAAGTGTGCTAAAGGGGCTTGTATAAAATTGAGAGTAAGATGAAAAGTTCTTTGAGAGAATTTAGCGTTCCTATTCATCAGTATATTCGTCTTAGGCCTCTAGTATTTTCTGTATTTTCTACACAGTAAATATCAATTGAATGAATAAACAATGTGAATAGACGTGCATTCCTTGCATTATCTATGCTGAGCCCTGAGTTGTTTTGAAATAACTTAACAAAACAAAAAACAAACCAAAATACCTAACAAATTTTTAACTGATGAACTGTATCTAAAACACATATAGTAGCTACTACCATCTGAGAATCAGGCCTGCTTGAAAATGAAGATTGCCAATAGTACTTTTGTTCCATTAAGATTACCCTTCTATTGATTTATTCTTATTGTATTCACTTTTACAAATAGAATTTGATTGAGTTAAATGAAGAAAAACAAAATTATAAACAATGTATTTGAAGGTCCATTTTCCAATTAATTGGGGGGGATTCTATTGCATACTAGTTGTAGTATGGAAAGGGAATTTCACTTTTTAATTTTTCTGATGAATTGTCTTTAAGCTCTTTTCATAATATAAACTAGTAGACTGGGTATTTTGTCAACAGGAAAAAAAATAAAACAAAAGATCTCTTTAACCTTCAATAAGTAAAAGTTATTAGTCTTGGTGCTGTGTATCTAGAAACAGGTATTCCTTTTTTTTCATGAAAAATAATTTTAATTTGCATATTATGAAAAAAACACATGCATATTTTTGTACATTTTAATTGGCATCAGGAAAAAGTAACTTGACAAAAGCTTTGCTTTGCCAACTTGACAATTTACAAAGCCCTGTGTTAGTCACATTCATATTGCTTTAAAAAAATATGACAAGTATGTGAACTCAAGATATAGCTAAAAGTTGCTACATAAGATATGCTGTACTCTTCATCTTCTCTTTTCCATTTGTTGGTATAAAAATTCATCAATATATATATTTTCAATACCTACAAGTAGAATATTAAGTAAAATATATTGAAGTTATATAAAGTACATATTTAACATATACTAAGTCAATAGCAAAGGAAATCATTATATTAAGTATATTAGTTTATCTTTTATGAGAGAATTCATATTTAAAATTAATATTTGTTATCCATTTTTTTCAAAGCTTATTTCCGTGTTCTCAGGAAAAAAAATGAAACAAAACTGAGGAGAGCACTGTTTTTTAAAATAATATGAAGAGGTATGAACGATTAATCTGAGTTTTATTTGTTTGTTTTTTGTTTTGGCATTACTGTATCCCCATGTTTCCCCAAAAATAAGACCATTAGCTCTAATGCATCTTTTGGAGCAAAAATTAATATAAGATCCGGTGTCTTATTTTAATATTAGACCAGATCTTATATTATATAACACAAATTAAGACCAGGTATAATATATAATATAATATAATATAATATAATATAATATAATATAATATAATATAATAAAATATAATATAATAATATAATATATAAAATATAATACCTGGTCTTATATAATATAGTATAAAGACGCATTAGAGCTGATTGTCCAGCTAGGTCTTATTTTTGGGGAAACACAGTATGTAAAGCATGAGGAAGTTGAAGAACTGAGGATTTGCTGTGGAGAATTTATTGCCTTCCTTTGAAGTTAACATTGCAGAGTAGCTACAAGGGTTTTGGTTGGTCTCATTTATCATGAAATTAAGAAGAAACTTTTCAATTACAAAAAAAATAGCAGATATTACTTTAAAGAAATCTGTGAGCACTCCTATATTTTTAATATCAACTGAGAAATGTATGCTATAATTTATGCTAATTTGACCGCTACCCATTGCATGTTTTAACCTCTAATCAGTAATCTTTGATCATGAAGCCATTTGCCACATCCTACAATGCTGGTTGCAGTTGGTGGCCATAAATTACATGCTCAGTAAACTTAATGGTGAAATCTGATGGCTTCTATGAATCAAGTTTTGGTCAAAGTTGTGTTTGTTTCAAGAAGTTATATTTGAGCAATGTGGAAGTTATTGCAACCAAAATGGATTGATTGTGCAGTGTAGACATATGATCCAAATTATTGGTAAGTCAGTAAGCCCTGATGGGGAAGCCTTATTCCCATTTGATTAGAAAAACCACGTGGGTCATATTTGACTGATGTTCTATGTATTGCAACTCTATGAATTGAAAACAGGCAGGTAGGATCTGGGCACAGTTATGATCATTGATTAAAAAAATTATGACAATTTTGACAATAGAAAGCAGAATAGAGTAGAGTGTTTATCTGTATTTACCTTGCTGGCTACTTATAACCATAGAGGAATATTAATATTGTTCATAATAGTATTTTTGTCCATGTCAAGTCATTTGCTGCTTCAGACCTCCACATTGCCTCATGGGTAATACTTTCTTTTAAAAAAATAATTGAAATCTCAAGTAGAAATTAGTAACAGAGGAGGCAAAAGGCCAAATGCTGAATGTTACATTAAGCTGGTAGAAGGGAAGAAATTTGAATACGTAAAAGATGGAAACAAGATTGCATGTACACTACCTTTGCCAGAGAAGGAAAGTGAACAGTATAGGAAGGAGGTTTGAAAGTATTCAATAGAAATCAAATTGGGAGACACAGTAGACAATTGTAAGTGGTCTCCTGCGGATATGAGAAAATTAAAGCAATTAAACAACCTGGTAGTGCATAGTACAAACCAAAGAGGATCTTTCTCTCTCAATCTCTCTCTTTTATAACTTCATATCAGATGGTGGTTTACGTCCTCCAATGTTATACTAACGTACAATTTAGACACTTTCTCACTGCCAATGATCTGGCTGATGCCTGTCCATATGCTGTCAGTCATTGCCCTTTATAACTCACCTCATCTATTCTGCATACAAAGTCCAGATTAGTTTTATCTTTGCAAACATGTGGTATAATATATTAATTGCTTATTCAGTAGCCATTGCCTCTTTTCTCTCTCTTTTTTTTGCTAATAGAACTGCGATTGAGTTAGAGGAGCAAAATGCCCAGTGCAGAGTCTAGTCTAATAATGGCGACTCATTCTTCCCTGCCAGTGATTGGGCTAGGGTTGGGCATGTGGCCCAGTTTTGGCCAAAGAGATGTCGTCAGATTTATAATGGAAACTTTTGGAATATATTTTCCTCCCTGAGGGAGATAAAGCTGCATAAAGAGGAGTTTATTTTTCTGATATGTGAGGATATGAGGCCATATCCTCAAAATTCACCATATACAGGATGATAGAGTAGTGAACAAAGTTTGAAAATGTGCCCCTCTGATCTTTGACATAAGCTGCTGTTAATCAGGTATTTTGTTATTGATTGCAAATGCATTCTAAATGTTATATCATGTTACTTCTCCCCAAATGTCCATGCATTCCCATTAATAAATGGTCAACCCTTTACCCTGACCTTTGAGGCTTTTTTATCATCATTTTACATGAGTTCTGTGTGTGTGTGTATACATATACATATACATACATATACATATACATTTACATAAACATATATATATATATATGTATCATCTATATCTATCTCCTCAATCCTCCAGTCAAATTTTTCTCTGGATTGTTTTTGAGCATCCATCTTTTTACCACTGTCCCTTTTCTTTATAATTCCTTTCACCTGGAATGTGTTCTTTTTCCCTGGTGACTTCATCTACCGAAATTCTGAAGATCTCATCTCAAATTCTACAGCTTTCCCGATGTCTTTTTAAATTGCTTCTACTGGATATATGTATATGTCTATATATCTACATTTATCTATCTCTATATACATATACACTAACTCACACATAATATGTACACTTATATATTTTATATGTACATATATGTGTGTAGATATATTTTTTGCCCTGTTTAGCATATATTCTCCCTTTTTTGCTCATAACAGTCTTCTGACAATTTTTTTTCTTTTTGGAAAGAAGTACTCTTTTTTTTTTAAATTTTTATTGGGGAATATTGGGGAACAGTGCGTTTTTCTAGGACCTATCAGTCATTGTCCTTCAATCTTAGTTGCAGGGGTTGCAGCCCACCATCCCATGTAGGAATTGAATGGCAACTTTGTTGTTGAGAACTCGCATCTTAACCAACTGAGCCATCCAGCCGCCAAACATATTCTGACATTCTTTTGAAACCATTCTTCTACCTCCTCTTAGCTCGTGTACATGTAATGTATGGCTAAGCCAAGCAACACACTCCCTTCTGCCCCACCCTTGACCCAGTTATCAGGATGTCTTCATAGCTAACATATAACTCAATTGAAATCCACGAGACTCAGGCCCAGAATGCTAGTTAGAACTTTTTGGGAAAAGTTTCTCTTTTTTTCTGCTGGAATTTAATCAAAGAAGAGAGAAAACTCAAGTTTCTGGGAGCCAGCAAAAGTAACTATTCTATCTCCAAGGGAAGCCTAAACAGAAAGAAACAGACTATAATGGATACCAGATTCTTATGACAATGTTGAGACTGGAGTGGCACCATGGAATCTTTTTCAGTTAAATAAGTCCATACATTTTTTTTTAAATCTTAGGTAGATTTAAATCGTGTTGAATTAAAAGGTATTCAACCTCCCTCTAACAATTTATTTGTTGGTTATTTTTCACATACTGAATTAAACAGTATATCTGGGTGTATCTCTTATTTCCTTTACTAATGTGTAAACTTCCTAGGTATAGTGACCGTGCACCTGATATTTCGCTCAGCACATTTCTCTGTCTTTTATTTTGTAAACACATCATAAATATCTGCTGGATTGATGTAAACGCTGACATTCTGTATATTTTGGGATGACAGCCAATTTGAGATTTTCTAAGAATTTTTTTGGAATCACAGCATCATATTGTCAAAGTGAAATTCTTTTTTGTCACATGTCTGTGCTTCATAACTCTTCAGGAAATTTTGTGTGTAACTTCTCCCTTTCTTAGCATAATTCATCCTAAATTTTATTCTCTTGATTTATTTAAAAGCTAATAAGTTCTTCCTTTTTTGATTGGTCTGAAAATTTAAACTGATCAGTTTTTAACTTTTTTTTATTTTTTTTCATTCTTTCTGTCCTCCATCCCCAGCCATTGCTTAGAGATCTCATACAGTCATTACTTTGAAAACCATTCATATGCTGACAACTTCCAAATTTGTGTGTCTAGTTCAGACCCCTCCTACAAATTCAAGACATATAAATAAAATTGTGTACTCTGTACATAAAACTTGTAAGTCCAAAAAATATTCTTCATCTTACCCCCACAAACCAATTTCTCTCCCATTCTTACTCAACTCATACGATGGTGAATGTATACTTCTATTTGCATAGATTAAAACCTTGAAATTATCCTTGATTCCCTTTTCCCCCTCATATTCCACCACAAATCCATTTACATATCCTATAGGTTCCACATTACAAATATTAATATATCTTAAAAGTAGTCCTGTTTACTACTTGTACCATTGTTATCCAAATCACCATTTATCTCTCACCTATATTGTTATATTTTCTCCTGACTGGTATCCGTTGCCCACCTCCTTCCATCATGTGCTCTTCTTGACATAATAGTAATTTAAAAAAAAGTGTAAACAGATCAAATTAGCTCAAACTCACCATGACTATATGTACTAACCATTCAGGGAATTTTTTGTATAACTCCCTAAGTTCTCACCATATGTTACCCTAATTTGATAAAAATGTGCCCCTCGAAAAATTGATAGTAAAGATAATAAAGTCCTTCTAATGGTCTAAAAAGGGCTGGCCCTCCCACTAGCTATTTGGTTTCTTCTCTAACCTTTTGGCCTCTTACAAACTACTCTCCAATTACTCTGGTTTATTTGGAGTTTATAGAACACGCAGAGAAATTCCTGCCTAAGGAAGTCGTTCATTTGTTTTTACCTCTGCCTGGGATATTTTTTCCTCGTTTATTCATGTGGCTTCTTCCCTCACTATTTTCAGATCTTTGCCTAAATGTCACTCTCCAGGAGTGGTTTGTTCTGACATTGAACATGATAATTTACTCTACTCTGACCATTCTCTCACCACTTTGCTCCTTCATCTCCAGAGTATTTGCTGCCAGAAACTCTCTCTTTCTCTCACCTCACTCCCTCCATACCCTCTTCTCTTTCTCATCTCCATTTCTGTGTTCCTGGTCCACAAAATGATGTATGACACAAAGTGGGCATTTAATACATATTTGTTTAAAGAAAGAATGCATAAAATCTAAAATTTATGACTTCACTTTAAAACGATTTCTAATATTCATCTTTTACACTGTTGCACACACTGAACAATGGTTTTAGATGTTTGAAACTGTACTTTGGTATTCCACAAAGTCTTTATTGTCAGATACACTTGATCTTCTTATTTCAATTCAAACAATTAATGAGTTAAATTCTCAATATGAAATGCTGATGCCTCACCTGGAGAAACTTCTTCTGTTTCTTCATCCTTATCAGGCAAGCATATTCATTTCATATTCATTTTTCTATATACAACTCAAAATTTCCTTATCAAAACTTCTGGGCTATAGTATATGTTTCCTTTTAAAAAACTATATTTCATGTCATTTTTAAAAAAAACAATACATTTTAAATATTTTTGTTATGATAACTTATACATAACCCAAAATGTTTTAATTATTTTTAAGTATACAGTTCAGACTCACTAAGTACATTCATATTGTGCAAGTATCACCACCATTCAGCTCCGGAAGTTTTTCATGTTCTCTAACTGAAACTCGGTGTCCGTTAAATACTAACTCCCCATTTCCCCCTCTTCCTAGTCCCTGGCAATACCATCCTATTTTCTCTATGTATGAATTTGTCTACTTTAGGTAGCTCATGTAAGTGCAATCACAGAGTGTTTGTCCTTCAGTGACTTGCTTATTTCATTTAGCATAATGTCTTCAAGTTTCATTCATGGTATAGCATATGTCAGCATTTCCTTCCATTTTAAGACTGAATAATATTCTATTGTGTGTGTGAATATATCATTTTGTTTACCCATTTATCTGTCAATGGATACTTGGGTATTCAGAGCAACTTTTGTTGCTTGCACTTTTTGCTGATTGTAAATAATGTTGCTATGAACATGAGTGTACAAACATCTTTTTGAACCCCTATTTTCATGTCTTTTGGACATATACCTATAAGTGGAATTTCTGGATCATATGGTAATTTTTTATTTAAATTTTTGAGGAATTGCCATACTATAGTGGCTGCATCATTTACATTCCCACCAACAATGTAGAAGTGTTCCAATATCTCTACATCTTCACCAACAGTTGCTATTTTCTTTTTGTTTATTTGTTTGTTTGTTTTTTAATAGCCATCAGAATGGGTGTGAAGTGGTATGTCAGGGTTTGGTTTGCACTGCCCTAATGATTAGTGATTTTAAGCATATTTTTACATGCTTATTAGCCATTTGTAAAACTTTTTTGAAAAAAAAAGTTTGTTAAGTTGTTTGCCCATTTTTTTTTTTAAAATTGGCTTTTTTGCCTTTTTTTGTTGTTGAGTTGTAAAAGTTATTTATATATTCTAGATATCAGTCCCATGTCAGATATATCATTTGTAAATATTTTCTCCAATCCAGTGGGTTACCTTATTTCTCTGCTGATAGTGTCCTTTAATGCACAGAAGTTTAAATTTTGATAATGTCCAACTTTTCTATTTTTTATTCTGTTGTTTGTACTTTTAATGTCATAAAAAGGTTTCATAGTCCACACAAAAAACTGCATATGAATGTTAATAGCAGCTTTATTCATAATTGTCAAAACTTGGAAGCAGCCATGATATCGTTCAGTGGGTGAAAGGATAAATTGTGGTACATCCAGACAATGGAATACAATTCATACTAAAAATAAAGATCAGAGACCTACATGTAAAACCTGAAACAATAAATTGCATAGAAGAAAACATAGGTACTTTATGGACCTTGGTCTTAGACAGGATTTTATTACTTTGACCTCAAAGGCGAGGGAAATAAAAGCAAAACTAAGTGAAAGGGACTGCATCAAACTAAAAATCTCCTGCACAGTAAAAGAAACCATCAGCAAAACAAAGAGGCAACCAAGCCAATGGGAGAAGATATTTGCAAACTACGGGGCCGATAAGGGGTTAATATGCAAAATATATAAAGAACTCGTACAACTCAACAATGAAACACAAACAATCCAGTTAAAAAATGAACAGAAAACCTGAACAGACACATCTCACATCATACAAATATCCAACAGACATGAAAAAATGCTCAACTTTGCTAGCTATTAGGGAAATGTCATTCAAAACCAAATTGAAATACCACCTCACACCTATTAGAATGACTATTATCAGCAAGACAAGTAATAAGAAGTGCTGGAGAGGTTGTGGAGCAATAGGAACCCTCATACATTGCTGTTGGGAATGTAAACTGGTACAACCACTATGGAAAACAACAGGGAGGTTCCTCAAAAAATTAAGACCAGGGTACCATATGACCCAGCAATCCCTCTTTTGAGTATCTACCCCCCCAATTTGAAAACATTCATTTGTAAAGATATTATGTACCTCTCTGTTCCTTGCAGTACTATTCATGGTGGCTAAGATGTGGAAACAAGCAAAGTATCCTTCAATAAGTGATTGGATAAAGAAGATGTGGTACATATATACAATAGAATATTACTTGGCAGTAAGAAAAAAATGAAACACTGCCGTTTGCAGCAGCGTGGATGGATCTTGAGAATATTATGCTAAGCAAAATAAGTCAGACGGAAAAAGTAAAAAAAAAAAAATTGATTTTATTCATGTGTGGGATGTAAAATTGAAAGCAACAAACAAAAACTCAAAGATGCAGACAACAGTATGGTGGTTACCAGAAAAAAAGGGGGGTTGAGGAGAGGTAGAAAAAAGTAAAGGGGGTCAAATATATGGTGATGCTAGGAGATTTGACTTTGGGTGGTGAACACACAATACAACATACAGATGATGTATTATATGTAATTGTACACTTGAAACCTGTATAATTTTATTAACCAGTGTCACCTCAATAAATGTAATAAAATTAAAAAAAAATAAAAAGAAATGAGCTTTCAAGCCATGAAAAGACATGGAAGAAGCTTTCATTCATACTAAGTGAAAGAAGCCAATCTGAAAATGCTATATATTGTATGATTTCAACTATATGACATGCTGGAAAAGGCAAAACTATGAAAATAGTAATATATCAATGGTTGCTAATGGTAGGTGGGGTGAGAGATGAATAGAAAGTATACAGGATTTTTAGGGCAGTAATAATACTCTCTATGATATTATGTTGGGTACATGTCATTTTACTGTTTTCCAAACTCATGAAATGTATGGCACCAAGAGCAAAGCCTCTGCATGATTGTGATATGTCAGTGTAGGTTCATCCTCAGTAAAAATAAATATAAATATATATCACTTTGGTGAGTGATGTTGATAATGTGGAGGCTCTGCATGTATGGGAGAAAGAGGTACCTTTCTCACTATTTCATTGTAAACCTGAAACCTAAATCATTTCTCATATTCTAAGAGTTTATAGTTTGAGCTCTTACATTAGGGGTGTGATCAAGTTTCAGTTAATTTTAGTTTATGGTGTAAGGTGACGGTCTCACTTCATTTGTGGTGTGTGTGTGTGTGTGTGTGTGTGTGTGTGTGTGTGTGTGTGTGTGTATCCTGTATTCTCATCACCATTTGTTGAAAAGACTGTTCTTTCACCATTGAATGGCCTTGACAATCATTTGACAATATATATATATATATATGAGGCTTTAATTCTGGACATTCTAATCTATTCTTATGATTTATATGTCTGTCTTTATGCCAGTACCACACTGTTTTTATTACCACAGTTTTGTAGTAAGTTTTAAATTCAGGATGTGTGAAACCTCCAGCTTTCTTTTTTTTTTTTTTTTTTTTTTTTTTTTTATTAATTAATTTATTTATTAGTTTCAGGTGTACAAAACAAGGTAATACTTAGACGTTCATCATTTATATCCCTCATACTGTGAACCCCCCTCCCCCCATCCACTATCCCTCCGACCTCACACTGAACCATCACATTATATATATAAAATTATAGTTGGCATTCATTAATGTTTAGCTTCTGATGTACAATGCCATGATCAGGTATCCACAGTATCCCTGAGGTGGTCTCCCAAATAGGACGCATGTCCATCGGATACCCAACAAAATCTTTACAACATTATAGAATACCTTCCCCAAATTAATTTTCAAAAGAAAAACCCTGAGGCCATCTTGTGGTTACCAGCTGCTTCCAAATCCCTTCACCTTTCCCCTTATCCCCAACCCCCTCCCACACACCCATCTAACCACTCTCGGTTTTTTCTCTGCGTCCCCAAAACTGACTCTGATTAGTTCATTCACATAGTCTTTTCTTTAGATTCCATATATAAGTGAGATCATATGGTACTTGTCTTTCTCTTTCTGACTTATTTCACTTAACATAATGTTCTCTAGATCCATCCATGTTGCTGCAAATGATAAGATTTCTTTCTTCTTTATGGCTGCGTAATACTCCATTGTATAAATGTACCACAGCTTCTTAATCCAGTCATCTACCGATGGGCATTTTGGTTGTTTCCATATCTTGGCTATTGTGTAAAGTGCTGCAATAAACATAGGAATGCATACAGATTTTTGAATTGGAGTTTTGGATTTCTCCGGGTAGATGCCTAGGAGTGGAATTACTGGATCATAGGGTAGTTCCATTTTCAGATTCCTGAGATACCTCCATACTGTTTTCCATAGTGGCTGCACTAATCTGCAGTCCCACCAACAGTGCACTAGCGAACCTCCAGCTTTCTTGTTTTTCAAGATTGTTTTGACTATTTGGGGTCTTTTGAGATTCCATATGATTTTTAGGATAGATTTTTATATTTCTGTAAAATATCATTGGGATTTTGATAGCATTGCTTTGAATCTACAGATCGATTTGGGTAGTTTTGACATCTTAGAATATTGACTCTCCTAGTCCATGAAATGGGGTGTTTTAATTTATTTGTCTCTGTTTTAATTTTTTCCAGCAAAGTTTTGTAGTTTTCAGTATAACTCTTTTGTCTCCTTGCTTAAGTTTATTCTTAAGTATTTTTTCTGTTTGATGCTATTTTAAATGGAATTGTTTTCTTAGCTTCCTTTTTGAATTGTTCATTATATATAATATGTGTATATGTATACATATACATATACACACATATATATGTATGTATGTATATATATATGTATATATATATATATATATATATATATATATATATATATATATCAATGCAGCTGATTCTTTTCAAAGAGGGAATAAGGAAGAGGGGTTTTTTTTGTCTGTTTTTTTAAATTGTTTTGTTTTGTTTTTTAATTGGGGGATATCAGGCAACAGTGTTTCTCCAGGGCCCATCAGCTCCAAGTCATTGTCATTAAATCTGGTTGTGGAGGGCACAGCTCAGCTCCAAGTCCAGTTGCTGTTTTCAATCTTTAGTTGCAGGGGGCACAGCCCACCATCCCATGAGGGAATTGAACTAGAAACCTTGATGTTAAGAGCTCGCACTCTAACCAACTGAGCCATCTGGCCGCCCCATCAATGCCACTGATGGGCATTGATTTTGTGTGTTGATTTGTATCTTATAACTTTGCTGAATTTAGTAATTGATTCTAACAGTTTTGGGATGTGGACTCTGTTTAGGGTTTCTACATAAGATCATGTGTCCTGTGAAAAGAGATTAATTATACGTCTATCTTTCTAATTTGAATGTTTTTTATTTCTTTTCTTGCCTAATTGCTCTGGCTAGGACTCTAGTACGATGTTGAATAGAAGTAGCAAATGCAGGTATCTCTACCTTGCTTCTGATCTTAGGAAAAAACTATGTCTTTCCCCATTGAGTATGGTGTTAGATGTGGTAATGTTTTTCTTCTTTACAGTTTTTTTTTTAGATAAATTTTACATATAGCAAGAAGTACAAAGTTCAAATGTACTAATAGATGAATTTTGATAAATGTGACACCCATGTAACCTCTACCTCTTTGAAGATATATTTCCATCATTTCTGATTTTTTTCTTATTTTATCCAATCCTACCTCCTTCCCTGTCAAAGGGAAAATGTTATTTTGATTTTTTTCATGATAATGTAATTTTACGTCTTCTGTTATAGAATTTCATATAAGTGGGATTGTACAACAAAAGTCTTTTGTGACCAATATCTTGGTGTTAGCATAATATGTGTGATATTTATCAATGTTTTTACATGTATCAGGAGTTTATTTCTTATCACTGATGAGAGATGTTCCATTTTAAGAATATACTATAACTTATTTTCTTGTTGATGGAAATTTGGATTGTTTCATGTATTTAGCTATTATGAATAGATAGCCTTTTTGAGTGTCTATGTGCATTTTTATGAACATATACTTTCTTTTTTTATTTAAAATTTGTTGGGGTGACAATGGCTAGTAAAATTGCAGAGGTTTCAAGAGTACGATTCTGTAATACATCATCTATATATCACATTGTGTGTTCACCACCCAGAGTCAGTTTTCCTTCCACCACCATATATTTGACTCCCTTTATCCTCTTTTTGATTCCTTGGGTAAATACCGAGGAGAGAAAGTCTTGTGTTAAAGGGTAAACGCATATTTAATTTTATAAGAAATTGATTCTCCAAAGTGGTTGTACAATTTTTTACATTTGTTAACCATATAAGACATCTCGTTGATCCATACCTTTGCAAATATTTGATGTTGTTACTCAATTTTTTTTAAATTTTAGTTGAGCTGATTGGTATGTATTGGTGTCACATTGTGGTTTTTAATTGCATCATTATTTTTTATATTTTATTAAGTCTACCTTTTAGAGTGTTTCAGCCATTTCATTTAATATATGTATTGATTTGGTTGGTCTACTGTTTTGTTATTTGTTTTTGTATGCACCATACATTATTTTTATTATTTTTAATCCTCTGTTCAATTAATGTGCCTTATTTTGAATTAATTAAATATATTGTAGAATTCCATCTCAATTGTCCTATTGGCTTTTTAAGCTATGTTCTTCTCTCTCCCTCTCCTCTCTCTCTCTCTCTCTCTCTTTCTCTCTCATGATTAGTGGTTCCTCTTGGTTTTCAATATGTATCATTGTTTATTATATTACTTCACATAAAATATAAGACCCTTGCGACAATATACCTCATTTATTTCCCACTGAATTTTTGCTATTGTTTTCATATATATCGACCTATATTATAAGTCTCACGATAGAAGAAAAAATGTAGTTTTTTTCTGATTTTTCCTATATATTGAAGTTCCCATATTAGTCAATTTCCTTTAGTCTGAATATCATGAGTTTGCTTACTTTCTTTTTTAAATTTAAATGTTTTAATTTCGCCTTCACATTTGAAAAATATATCACTTGCTATAAAATTCTGAGTTAAACGTTTTTTTTTCTTCAGCACTTTTAATATTGTTTGGTGTTTTTTTTGTTGTTGTTGTATTTGGGTAGGCATTGTTTCTGATTAGAAGTCAATAGTCATTTATTTCAATATTTTACATTGATTTATAATATTCAAATGTTAGAATATGACGTATCCAGATATGTTATATTTCTATTCATTCTATTTGAGATTTGCTGATCTTTCTGGATCTTGAAGTTGGTTTTTTACCAAATTTTGGCCAGTTTGAGCCATTATTTCTTCAAATACCTGTTTTTGTCCCATTCTCATTCTTTCTCTACCTCTGTGGCACCATTTTTATGTTATACCACTTGATTTTGTTTCATAGAAGTTTGAGCTTGTGTGTGTGTGTGTGTGTGTGTGTGTGTGTGTGCGTGTGTGCGTGTGTGTATTCTTTGAACTGGATTACCTATAGAAAAATCAAATATTATACTTTTCAGGCCAATCTATTAATTTATTATGACCATATATTCATTTTAAGTCTCTGGAGATTATACACACACACACACACACACACACACACACACACCTTATCTACTAATTCCAACATCTAGGCCTTCATGTAGTTTGTTTCTATTGCCTTTTTGGAGGAATATTGTGTTTTATTCTTGTAGGCATTAATTTGCTGGTGAATAAGCTTGATCTTTTTGAGGCTTAAAAAGCTTTGTTAGCGTGAGTCTTTATTTGCCATCTTCTAGGGCTAGAAAGGACTTTCTGGGTATCAGCTGAGTTTCAAGGGTATTTTATTCTGACTGATTTTCCATGTCTCTCAGCACACACAGATGCTGAAATCTCCTTTTAGCCCCCCAGCTCCCAGCAGCTGTTGTCTTCTTGGCCTTGCAAAGTATCACTCATAATATATACAACTTGGTGTTTGACCAGCAAATTAAGGGGACCTCCATGTAGATTTCTGGGGTTCTTTCTCTGTTCAGCTCTTTCCTGTCTGGTATCCTACTTTATAACTTCCAGCCAGCTTTGTAGCCCATATCTCCATTGTACTTCCTCAGTTTAGAAAGACTACTGTGTTCTGCTTCTCCTTTGCTTTCCTGTGTTCCGGAATGTGCCACCAGGTAGAGCGCCAGGGCTGTTGTGTGGTTTATTCCATGTATTTCCAATCTCTCAAGGGTTGCAATCCTGTGTCCCTAATGTCCAGTGTTTGCAAACAGGTGTCTCATATTTTCTATATTTTTGGAAAGCTAGGTTAATATCAGTCACACCTCCATGGCTAGAATCAATGGCAAATTTTATTTTTAGCAATCCCACAGAGGCTACAAAGCTTTAGGAAAACACTGAATAGTCTGTTACTTATAATCTTAAGTTTAATTAAGTTTAACCTTAAACTTAATTAGTTTTCTCTGTGTGTTTTACAGATATGGAACAAAATTATAATTTGGTAATGAGAAAACCAATAGAATCTCATGTGATAGTTGAATATAACATATGGCCTTTTCAAATTAAACATGAATGTAGTTTTGGGCTCTGGGTAATCTCTCTATTTGGAATTAAGCTAAAGGTTTCAGTATGTAATTTGGGAGAACAGATTATGTTAAAACCATAACTATACTACAGTATTTAGGAAGACTGATCATTGATCATTGGATTTTTAGGTCATAACAAACAGATGGTAGTAAAGTAGGTCAGACGAAAAAAGTACATGAACACATATGTAAATATCTGTGCATGTGTACCTGTACATACACATTTCTAATTGTGTAAATGTCAATAAAAATTTCTGTTTCTGTTTTTGCTTACTGAATTTAAATACGCACATGTCCTCCCTCACCCCCCGTGAGATTTCTCTCATTTTTGCATCATAACCACCCTACCTCAACTCAGGTACGTGATCACTTATTTGAAATTTTGAGCACTAAATTTTATAGCACTATGTATACCTTATACTTTTTAATATTTGAATTTATAACTAATAACAGTTGATTTTTAGGTCAGAGAATATTAATTAAAAATATCTGCTCTTCTCATTAAGTTCTACCTATTCCATATGATTTAGTAATCTATCCTTTGTATTCAACAACTTTGAATAAGGACTTACACATAGAAGTCACATTTATGACCTAAATGTCATTAGGAAGTTACATTGGTAAATTATAGCAGGAATATTGATTGATGTATGTTTTATTATTTTTCCAGTTTTGGAAATTCTCCTTTTTGGCAATGTATTATATAATTGAGAACCATTGCTGTCAGGAAATATTTTATGAATTCCTTACTAAATTCCTCCTGGGACATTTTAAGTACATGAATGTATAATCCAAAATCTCATTATTGTGGGCATTATTCAGCTTTTTAAAGTACTGAACAAGATGGTCTTAAGCTTAAATCTGTCTTCATCCTTTTAAAAAGAGATATTAACAAGCATTAAAAGAACCCTGAAGAAAACCATAGTGACTAATTCAATAAAATCTATCACATCTAGAAAGTCTTGCAACCAGGAATTCAAAATACATTTTTATTATTAACTTTATTCTTTAAATAGCAATCGACGAAGGCTGAGAATCTATAGACTGACAGTTTCAGTTTGAATCCTAACTCTATCACTTGCCTCCTGTCAGTACTGGGCAATTTACAGCCTCTCTGCATCTCATTTTCTGCATATTTGAGGACAATAATTTACCTGTAACCTAGGCTTATTCTTAGGATGAAATATGATAATAAATATAAAATAGGTTTAGAAAAATGCCTGTTACTTCATAAACATGTAATGACTTTAGATTTTTATTAATAAGCATGGTTAATTTAATTATCAAATTTTAATAACTTTATTATTTGCTAACATAACCTAAACATATTATTGAGTAGTTTTATACCCTTCTGTATTTTTAGGCACATTTCTAGTTCTCCAAAATAGTTTCTTATATAGAAAATTCAAAGCCAGGCATTTCATTTGTTATGTAATCTTTGTAATACTTAGTAGTATAATATTAATTGTTGCAGAAAAAGAACCAGATTTCAAGGCATTTAAAAATATGGTTAGTGTCCTCTTCTTCTGGTAATGATGAAATAGTTGTTTTATACCAGTAGTTCTCAACTGGGGCAATTTTGCTCTCCTCCCCCCACTCCCCTTTCCTCAGGAGATATCTGGCAATGCCTAGAGATATTTTTGGTTATCACTATTGGGGACGTGATACTGGCTTACAGAGGGTAGAGATCAGACAAGCTTCCACACATCGACAGTGCAAAAGACATTCTCTGCAACAAAAAACTACCTAGCCCAAAATGTCAGTAGTGCTGATATTGACAAGCAAAACAGGTTTTGAGACTAAACTTCCCACTGAGAAAAAAGAAATTTGAAGAAACATTTAAAAATATATTTAAAGTATACAGATACTGAAAGGTATCTAGGCAGTGAGAATTTTCTGGATTAGTATCTTAAAAAAGGAAATGAAGTGAATAGTCTGACATCAGGAGTCATTGTTTAGTTTAAGGCAAGGGTTGGTAAAATATAGCCCATACATCAACTCTAGCTTGCTGCGCTTTTATATGGCCCACATGCACCTTTGAGCAGATTAGAACTAAGGTCTCCATGCCTTTCCTCCCTCTACTTTCATGCTGCCTCCCCAGCCAAATGCTGTGGATTGCTGCTGACCATGCTGGTCTCCACCTACAAATTAAGGACTTCGTTCTTTAGTACTGCCAGGGCCATAGAATCTTAGTCTATGATTTGGTAGTTCAGTCAGTTGGCTCCGCTCCAGCCAGCTTCCAAAATGGAGATGGCTGGGCTCTCAAAGGGAAGAGAAAGGTACATAGACATCTTAGTTTCAATGAGGCAGAGAGTAAAATTGACTGTAGGAATTCTTATCCCTATTCTTCCTGCGTGCTTAGTCCATGAGGCCTCTCCCTTTGGACTGGTCACTCTAACTCTGGAAAGTATCTTTTTCGTATGGCAATTGAGCACAAAGTATGCTGACCACCCAGGATGGTTCTCCCCATGAAAATGGATCAGGACAGGATAGGGGATTTCTCTTTTGTTGTATAACCACCTATATGATATACTCAATTTTGTCTCTTGGTTAGCAAAGTCTAAAATGTTTATCCAGCAAATTGCAGATAAAGTTTTCTGATTCCTATCGTAAGGCAATAAATGGCTGGTTCCGTAATCATCAGTAGGTTAGCAGCTCAGAAGCCAAACAGCTACAAGGAGTTTAGAAGACAAAAGTTTGAATTGAGAAAGAGCCAAGGAAAAGCTGTTCTGGTAAATCCCACAGTTTTCTGAGGGGGAATTCCATAAGGCTATTCACTAGGATTAAGTGTAATCAAACACTGTAACATTAGTCTTCAAAACTGAAGCCCAGATTCAAATATAATTCTTGATTGGTGTAAGATTACCTGTCTCTATCCTGCATAATAGGAAACAATGTAAATCTCTAGAAAAAAGAACATTTTTCAATGCCTCAAAAAGTCTCTATAATTTGTATATATACTATTTATTACTCTATCAAAAATAATCAGGTATTTAGAAACTAAGATGGTCAAAAACCAAGAGGAAAAACTGACGATAGAAACAGATAAATGAAATCCAGATAATCAAATCATCAGGTGAAATGCTAAAATAATTATGATTAAAATATATAAGGATTTTGGGCCGGCCGGGTGGCGCAGGCGGTTGGAGCTCCGTGCTCCTGACTCCGAAGGCTGCCAGTTCGATTCCCACATGGGCCAGTGGGCTCTCAACCAAAAAAAAAAAAAAAAAAAAAAAAAAAAAAAAAATATATATATATATATATATATATATATATATATGGATTTAAAGACAAGTTTGGCAGAGAACTATAAAAACTATAAAAATATTAAAAATACAAATAACTAAAAATATATATAATAACTAAGGGAACTCAAAGGGAGCGTTAACAGATTTCATGTCTGATTTCTAAGTCACTTCCATTGATGGCTTTACCTTCTGGTTAAATACATTGTTTTTTATCTTTTTCTTTCTGGTAATTTTTATTTTATGCTGAACAGTGTTAATCTTACATTGCTGAGTATCTAGTTTTTGTTATTTTCTCTTATGAATGATTTTTTTAGATGTTGTTTCTGTAAGCAGTTAATTTACTTGTGTATCAGTTTTCCCTTTCCAGGACTGTTTTAAACCTTCTGTATGAAGGATCTAAAATAACCTTTAATTTGGAACTCTATTAGATTTACATATAAGGTATAGTTCTTTCAAGGTCTCTATTAAATGCCTTGAGTATTCCTCAGGGTCTTTCCTGCATGGTGTAGTAGCTTATTTAGAACCCTTTGCATGCTCTAGTAATTATTATTTTTCCAGTATTTGTTATTTGCTTGGACCTTTAGAGTCTTGCCCTGAAAAAAATGCAGCTAAATATTCAGACAAACTCAAGTAGACTCTCTATACAGGCTTACACTGCACAACTCCCTTCCTTCCAGTAACCGACCAGTTGCATTTCAGCCATCTGACTGACTAGCCTTAAGCCTCAATCAGTCTCCTCAGCACAGTAACACTGCTGTGTTCTGCATAGGCTCTCTCTTCCTGTACCACATCTAGAAAGCGTCTCTAGGCAGAAAGTATCTCTAGGCAGAAAGCCAAAACAATCATGGAGGTCAAGGATCTCTCAAGAGTCTCGCTTCTGTGCTGCCTGTTGTACAACCCCTGAAGCAAGTTATGACATAGATTTTGCTGATGTTTATAGGTATTTATGGCAGGAGGACTTCTTCAACACCAGTTACTCCTTTATGATCAGAATTGGAATTATATTATTAATTATATAAATATTTTCTTATTCATTTTCCTTTAACTACGTACTCATGTTACTATTGCACTTTAAATACAAATAATTTAGATGAAAATAACAGTGTAGTTTAAAAGTGTGTAAGAGGCTTTCAGTTTTAGCCCTAATAATTAATAGGCTACTTCATTTTTCTTTCAATATTACAACTGATTGTGTGTGTATGTATGTGTGTGTTTAACTGAAAGATAAAATGACAACATTGAGAGTTTTAAATATATCTCTGCTTATTTGGAAATAGCCTCTGTTGTGGGAGCAGAAGGCCCCATTCTCTGCTTTGAGCTCCTTAGTTCCAGATTTCTAGGTAGTCATCAATCAAGCCCTTACATGTGCATAATTTCGCCAATAGTCAAGCAAGTGAAAACTGTTTGTGAGGTTGTTTCCCTTGGTCATTATGGTAATACGCTCCTGAATACTCATTGCCTATGCTATTTTCACTATGCTCTAACTTACATATAAGAAAGCAATGAATGGAACATAAGCTTTGAACAAAGTTGTGTTTCTTTCTCCAAAGGAATTTTTTTCTATCACATAATAAAGTCATTTATGGCTGTAATTTTTTTTGGCATCCTTTATCTTCTTCATTAGTTTGCAATTCAGAGTGAAACATGAATGAAAAGAATGACTATCCAAATTAAAGCTGAAGTTAAAACATACAAGAGTCATACCTACTGGTGAGCAACTTGAAGCTTTCACACTAAGATCAGGTACAAGGCAAGAATGTCCCTTCTCATCACAACTTTTCAACAATATACTGGCAGTTCTAATGCAATCAAACATGAAAGGGAAATAAAAGTTATACAGGTTGGGAAGAAAGAAAATTGTCTTTGTTCACAGATGACATGTTGATCTATGTAGAACATCTAAAAGAACTGACAAAGAAAGAGAAAACGAGGGAAGGAAGGAAGGAGGGAATGAAGGAAAGAGAGAAAGAGAGAAAGAAAGAGAAAAAGAGATCTGGAATTAATAAGCAATTATGGCAAGGTTGTAGGATAAAATGTTAATATACAAAACTCAATTGCTTTCTTATATACTGGCAATGAACAGGTGACACTGGAAATTAAAACACAATAGCATTTACATTAGTACTCCCAAAATGAAATACTTTGGTATAAATCTAACAAAATTTTCACAAGATCTATGTGAAGAAAACTATAACATTCTGATGAATTAAATCAGAGAACTAAATTAATGGGCAAATATTCTCTGTTCACAGGTAGAGAGACTCAATTTTGTCAATATCTCAGTTCTTTACAAATTGATCTATAGATTCAAAGTGATCCCAATCACAATCACAGAAACTTATTTTATGGATAGCAACATGATGATCATAGAGTTTATATAGAATATCAAAAGACCAAGAATAGCCAACACGATATCGAAGGAGAATAACAAAGTTGGAGGTCTGACGCTATCCAACTTCAAAGATTTATTATAAAGCTACAGTAATCAGGACAGTGTGGTATTGGTGCAAGAATAGACAAATCAATCAATGGAACAGAATAGAGAACCCAAGAATAGACACACATAATATATAGTCAACTGATTTTTTGACAAAAGGCAATATAATAGATCAAAGATGGTCTTTTCATCAAATGGTGCTGGAACAACTGGAAATCCATAATGCAAAAAAAAAAAAAAAGTGAATCTGGACACAGACATTATAATGTTCACAAAAATGAACTCAAAATGGATCACAGAACTTAACTGCAATATAAAAAACAACTGTAAATCTCCAGGAAGATAACAAAAGAAACCTGTATGACCACGGTTATGGTGTGATGCCTTTATAGATACATCACCAAAGACAAAATCCATGAAAGAAATAATTGATAAACTGGAATTCATTAAAATTAACATTTTCTGCCCTGCAAAAGACAATTTCAAGAGAATTAAACAACAAGATACAGACTAGGAGAAATTATTGGCGAAAGACATATCTAATAAAAGATAGTTATCCAAAACATATAAAGAATTCTTAAACTTAACAAGACAAAACAAAACAACCCAATTAAAAACAAAGCCAAAGACCTTAACAGACATCTTACTAAAGAAGGTATACAGATAACAAAAAAACATAGGAAAAGATGTTCCCCACATCATATGTCATAAGGGAAGTGCAAATTTAAACAACAGTGAGATATTATTATACACCTTTTAGAATGGCCAACATCAAATGCTTGTGTGGATGTGGAACAATAAGAACTCTCATGCATTGATAGTGAGGAAGAAAGCAGTACATCCACTTTAAAAGACTTTGGCAGTTTCTTACAGTAGTCTTGCCGTACAATCCAACAGTTATGTTCCTTGGTATTACCCAAAGGAGATGAAAACATATCTAGAGGAACACCTGCACATGGACGTTAATAGCAACTTTGTTCATAATTACCAAAATTTGGAAGCAACCAAGATGTTCTTAAGTAGGTGAATGGATGAATAAACTATGGTACTAGACCAGGGGAGTCCAAACATTTTTCAATGTTTTTCACCAAGGGCCATATGAGGTAAGATATACAAACAGCCGGGCCACTCACTCGAGGTGAAGTACATATTGCCTCACTTGGTTTATTTAAGTAAACTAAATGTATTTTTAGAATTTGCTGCAGGCCAATTAACAATGGATCATGGGCCGCAGTTGTCCCGTGGGCCGCAGTTTGGACACCCCTGCGCTAGACAATAGAATACTACTCAAAAATAAAATAAAATGAGCTATCTAGCTGTGAAAGGACATGGAGAAACCTTAAATGCATACAACTAAGTGAAAGAAGCCAATCTGAAAAGGCTACATGTTGTATGATTCCAACTATATGACAATTCTGGAAAAAGCAAAACTATGGAGACAATAAAATATCAGTGATTCCCACAGTTTGGCAGGGGGTGATGAGTAAGTGGAGCACAGAAGATTTTAGGGCAGTGAAAATACTCTGTAAGATACCATAACAATGGGTATGTGTCATTATACATTTGTTCCAAACTCATAGGATGTAAAACACTAACAGTGAAGTGTAATGTAAACTGTGGACTTCAGGTGATTATGATGTGTCAATATAGATTCATTAATTGTTACACATGCACCACTCTGTTGAGTGAGGTTGATAATGGGGAAGGCTATGGCTGTATGGGATAGAGGGTATAATAGGAAATCTCCATACCTTCCTCTCAATTTTTCTGTTAACCTTTAACTCTTCTAAAAAATGAATATAATCTTAATAAAAATATTTGAAAAAATTCTTTAACATTTTAAAAAGAAAAAAGCTATGCTTACTAATGTTCCAATATGAAAGATAATAGTGTCAGCAGAAGTAATTGGATCCCCCGAACCCAGTATTTCTTTCACATGATATATTGACCCTTCACAAAAGTTGAATACCATTTATTATGAATGGTACTAATTTAGAGGATGTTGACTCATTCATCTATCCAGTAGGTAGTAGGAAATACAATTTTTATACAATCAACTATTGTTTTGAGGTCCCATTCCCTTAACACCCAAGAGACCTGAGCAAGTTGCTTAGTCTCTCTAATCTCTGTTTCCTCATCTGTACAATAATTTACTATAATTTACTATAAGGTACTGGAAGATTTTGTTATATTTAATCTTTATTCTATTTAATGTTAAAATCATTTAAAGTCATGTGGTTTTAAGGCAATTACAATTTCTGTTTCTCTCTATTCTGTTTGATAATGCTTGGATGATGCAGGTTTTTAAAAGATGCTAACATATATCTACCAATAGTGTTTGGCATATATGAGGTCTGATAATTAAGTTCGCAAACTCATCCCAGAAAAGTGCTACATACCTTTGAAGTACTCCCCTTGGGAAGCTATGCACCAGTGCCGAGTCTACCCTTCAAAGCAATTTTGGAACTTTTTTCTGGAATGACCATCAGAGCTGTCATTGTATTACCCTTGATGTCCTGAATGGCATCAAAATGTCTTCCTTTCAATATTTCCTTTACTTTCAGCTAAAGAAAGAAGTCATTGGGGGCCAGATCAGGTGAGTAGGGAGGGTGTTCCAATACAGTTATTTGTTTACTGTCTAAAAACTTCCTCACAGACAGTGCCACGTGAGCTGGTGCATTGTCATGATGCAAGAGCCATGAATTGTTGGCAAAAAGTTTAGGTTGTCTAACTTTTTCACGCACCCTTTTCAGCACTTCCAAATAGTAAACTTGGTTAGCTATTTGTCCAGTTGGTCCAAATCCATAATGAATAATCCCTCAATATCCAAAAAAAAAAAAGAAAAATGTTTAACAACATCATTGCAACAAGTTCTCAAACTTAATTGTCAGATCTCGTATGTATGTTGTCCTCTTACCCACTCTCATATCTCATGTCTTAATCTCTTTTCTGGTGAACACCTCTACCCGGTTTTTGATTAGGTATATATCTTTTTGCTGTATAACAAATCACTCTAGAACTTAGTGGCTTAAAGCTACAGCAGTTACTATTTCCCACAATATTGTGCATCAGTTATTTGAAAAGGGCTCAGCTGAGGAATCAGGAATCTGAGGTCATTTCCCTCACTGGTATCTCAGGGCTCTGCCATATGGACTCTCTCTTGTTCTACTGTGGTCTAACCTTGACTTCTTTGGAACATGGGTGGACTCAGACCCAGTGCGCAAGTGATTATCAACCCTCTGCTTGCATGATGCTTGCTCCTGTACCACGGGGCAATGCAACTCATATACTTGTACATGGTCAGGTTCACAGTCAGTGTCTGGAGTGGCTTTTAGAGGCATGAATACCAGGAGCTATGGTTCATTGGAGGCCAATAATGAAATAGTTTGCTTAGTATCTATGGTGGGAATTAAATAGTATGAAAGTTGATCGTTTTCATAAATATCTCTTATGATGTAATTGAGTAACTCTCAAATTACTGAGCTTAACTCCAAAGACATCCAAAGATCCAATGGCAACAGTTTAAGAAACAGTAATATAATTCATTGTACTAATTAGAACATGATGTGCTCCTCCAACTTTGGAGGCAATACATTTTTTATGGAAAACAATAAGCACATTTCAGAAACTGTTTCTCTTTTATTAAAGAGTGAGATACTCTAGAAAGAATCCTAGGTACAGAATTCTAGTATTGGTCTTATGAAATTTATCTGGTTTATGTAAAATGTTTATTTTCAGGGTCTCAGTTTTCTCTTATATACAATTAGACATTTGGACTTATGGTCACAATGCGTATTTCTACCTCCATATTTTTACGTGTTATTTAGTCTTAGTAGGAATACATAAGGTGTTTTAAAATGTATTACAGTCTTCCTTAGGCAGTAGTATTGGGAAGGAGTACTTTCTGATATTCATTTGCTTTTCTGTGAAATGCTTATTTTGCTATCAATAACCTTTGCATGAAATAAGCCTCTAGTCAGAATTAGTCTCACTCACAAGCAAAACAAGTATTATGTACCTATTTAACGTTGAGTGGCTGCACTCAAAGACAACTCTTCTAATAAAAAATCATCCACCCTTTTATCCCACCATCCCTCTGTTGTTCCATTAGTCTATCCATCCATCTATTTACTGAATAATTACTAAATGTAATAAAATTCCATAACGACTGCATATTAAGGTTACTGTAGAGTCTGAAAATTGGTGACTACAGCAATTTTGTTTGGCTATAAGAATGTTTTTACATGTTATAAGTGTAATTTGGAATTTGAGTTCTTCGGATCTCCATATTATGCCAGGCTATTTCATATGGTTGTGATACTTGCCTGACTCTGGAAGGCATTTAACTATATGGGAACCCTATCTTAAGGTCAAAAAGTGGTATATTATTAAGAATTTATTTTGTCAGTCTTTATCAGGAAGTGAAGCTGATCTTCCAAACAAAGGTGTGAAAGGAGTGTGGTTGTTAGGAGCATGAGCAGCAAAGATGAGGGACATTCTGGGTATCTTGGGAAGCTGGTGGTGAGGTCAGGGAAGGTGAAAGATGAAATGAATCCTAAACATTTAAGTGCCATTTTTTTTTTTAATTTTGGTAAACCATTGAAAGCTTTGGTAAAAGACATGAAAGAATTGTAATTTATTTATTTGGGAGGGGAAATTAAAATTTAACATAACTTATTGGTGTTTAAAACAAAGGTAATTATATACTCTGAGGACCACACTGTGGTTCTTACCATAGTATATTATCGTTACATTAATGATGACTATATAATTTTCCACATTTATTCCTATTTTTCCTCTTTCTCTCATTTAATCCTTTGGCCATGCTTTTTATTTCATTTGGATGATGGAAATAATTATATGGAAATGAACAAATTGTGTAAGGATGCTTCTGCAAGTCGAGGTAACCTTATTAGGTAGCTAAGATAAATAAAGACACTTTCATTATCTTATAAAGAATTGAATAAAATGTCACAATTAAACTCATATTATCTAGTACGTATCTTAAAGCAGGTCCTAAGAAATGTATACCTTGACCGTATTCCAAGATCTGAATTCAGTTCCACTAAAGGCTTTTAAAGACAAGTAGTAGAAAACTGAACATTTCCCAACATGAGTAGGAGGCTTCATGGCCTTTAGCCAAATTATACCTTAGCAGGGCTGCATTATTCATGGACTCCTACAGACACAATTTTTGGGGCCTACTAGCTTTTCAAGAGCCTGTGAAAATATTCGAGACCTAAAAATTATTTGCTCCAAAATACAGAAAGAAAATTGTACATTTAAAATGGATTAATATTAAAGATACATAAAATATCACAATTTTATCTAATCAGTTACAGTGCACTCCACTTTTACATGGTTGCATAGAAACAGTATTTAATGAGAATGTGAATACATTTGATGTTTAGTATTTGGGCGACAAGGCATCACAGATAATTGCCTAGAGCCTAAATTCTTAAAAATTTCTCTCATTCCTTTTTTTCTCCATCATTTTCTCTCTATCCCCTTTCTCTATTTACATTCTCTATTTCTCCTCCTTCTTTGTGCTCTTCTACTTTTTTCACCCTCCTCTCATTTAGGCAATTGATAGAAGGCAGAGTCCTATGCCTTATAAGATGGATAACAAGGGCTTTTTCACTCGTTCAGAATAAAATCATTACTAATTCCTTGGGGCTTTAGAAAATAAATATTATGGGAAGTTTTTAAGTGTTCTGCATCCATTAAAAACTCACTTTATCTAAGTTCCTTTCTGTAATCATTCTCTTATTGGATCAAGTTTTTAATTAGAGGGTACATAAGTGAGTGGTGCTGTTGCTTCCTGAATGGTATCTACTCATCATTTGGATTTTTGGAAATATTTTCGGGATAGTTAAGACTTTTAAAGCAGAAAAAGACAGTATCCGATTTGCAAAGCCACTGATAGTTTTTAGACATGACAAAGAAAGCGTGTCCTCATATTCTATTGAGATGTTCATTCAAAGATTTTGTTTATATTTTTGTTTGTAAACATACAAATGAGGATAAGTCAAATATTTATTTTTAAGAGTAATTTGATAAAGATAATCAATAGAAAAGAATTTTATTAGGAAAGTTTTATTTTAATATTCTTTGAGAAACAAGCTATATTTTAACATGCAAACTGAGTTCATACTGCTCTAAAAGTGGCAATATTTTGCTGTCTGCTAAATAATTTTAGTACCATGAGAAACAATTCTTCTAAACTTGGCATTATTGGTTGTCAGTCACATGTAGCTAAGTACAATATTATAGAAATTTGGAGTTATGAGTCTCTGATCCTATCAAAAATTTAAATATCTGGCAACACTAATACTTCTGAATAATTCACTAAAGGTATCATTCAAGGTCATTCATATGCTTTATTTTCTAGTGTTAATGTATCTTTATTTGAAATGCTACTGAGATGGGCCATGTCTAATAATTTACATACTTTATTTAGAGTATTAGCTCTACGAGCATGCACCAAAATAATCCTCAGTTTAATGTTTGATGCAATCATTTAATTAATTGAAATAGTCATTGTATTTGCAACACATTTTGCTTACAGTCACTAAGCAGGTGATAGTGTGATCTAAAAACTCTTCAATAAATCATATACAAGTGATTGTATTCAGTTAGAGCATTATTACATAATTTTGGAGATAAATGGCCCCTTTTTTGTAGAATTTTTAATTTCCCATGAATTGAAAGAATATTGTTATACAGTAAGGCAAAGAGACCTAATCAGAGATCTCTTTAAATATATGAAGATACGCTGCTTTCTTTTTTATGGTAGGAATTGGTTGGGTTTGATTGGCTACATGATTGATATTGCATGATTCTGGATAGGAGGAGTCAAATGCAATGTGGCAATGGTACATCAAAGATGACTTGAGTAATACATGACCCTGAGTAATATTACTGAGTAATATCTCCCTAGTAATATCACTGAGTCTCAGATTTACAAATCCATGTCATGGGAATGATAATACTTATTTCACAGGGTTGTTGAAAGGATCAAAGAAAACAATGAATGCCATATATTACATTAAATGCTGTGAAATATGAGAAGCAGTGTTGTCATCTAGGAGCCAATGACATAATGTATATAAAATATTTAGCAATATTTGTGCTGAATGAAATACAATATTTCATAGGAGTAACCATGTAGAATAATAATCAGAATTATATTAATCTTAAAATGCAAAATGGATAGTAAAAGACCAAGGATAAATGATTATTGGATTACGTTCCCTCCTTCAGTTAGCTCTACTCCAGAAGAATTAAAATTCAAATTTATCAGGAATAAACATACACAAATAAAATTGAAAGTAAGCTTTTCCTGCTAATCTGATTTATTTGAATATGAACCTCCTACTTAGATAGATGTTAACTCTGCTGTATCATTTAGCAAGTGTTAAAATGGCCCATCTCTATCTTTTAGTCTCCATTTATGTTTCTCTGCCTTACTCCATAAGCACTCTTACCCAAACCGGTTTGGGTAAACATACTTCCTTTTTAGAATGAATATTATTTTAATTAAAGTTAATGTATAGCCATGTAAATTATTTCCCGGATTTTCTTAGTTCTGTAAAAACTAAGTTATTTTTTTTAGAAAAAAACATTATTCATTTACCAAGTATTCATTTGTGTGCTTACTATGTTTCAGGTATGGGTTAGGAAATGAGTTTTCTAAGAGTGCAGAGACTACTCAGTAATCCAAAGCTATGTTGGGTTCTTTTGAGAGGTAGGGAGAGATGAGCTACCGTACTAACTGCTCTGAAATTTCACTGACACTCTAAAGAAAGATAGTAGCAGTTTGTCGTGCATTTATTGCATATGCAAGCATAAAATGTATAACAACAATAGCACAAAGTTTGAGAAGAAGGAGTTGGAAATGTATTGTTGCATCTTTACATGCTGTGAAGTGGTATAATATTTGAAAGTCGACTACGATTAATTAAAGATATGTATTGTAAATCCCAGGACAATCACCAAACAATTTTTAAAGTGATATGAGTAAAAATTAATAGAGGAAATAAAATAGTATCTTTAAAAAATGTTCAACTTATTTTTTAAAAAAAGGAAGGAAAAAGAAGAAATGGAAAATAAAACATTAGGAAGATGGAAATTTTTAATCAACCATATTCATATTTACATTAAATACACAGGATCTAAACATACCAATTTAAAGACAGAGATTGTCAAACTGGATTTTAAAAAAGAGTAGACCAATTATATGTTACCTATAGGAAACCTACTTTAAATATAAAAATATCCATAATTTACAGGAATAAAGATTAAAAAATACATATATCATGAAAACAAAATAAAACTATGGTAGCTATATTTATATCAGACAATGTAACTTTCGAAAAAAGGAACATTATCAGAGATAATGAGGGACATTAAATTATGATGATGGAATCCATTCTCCAAGAAGATACAGCAATTCTAAATATGCAGGCACCAAACATTAGTTTTAAAACATGAAACAGACCAATAAATAAATAAATAACTAGATACCATTTCATACCTATTAGAATTCCTAAAAACAAAAAGAAACACTAATCATGCCTTCTCCCATGACCACATTAAAATTCCAATGAAATTATAGAATAATCAACCTGGAAAACCATCTGAAGAATAGCTGAACAGAACACTTATAAAGAAGTCACGTGGAGACTGGTAGGAGGGGCAGAGAATCAAAACAGGTCAAACCCATGTGAGCAATGGGAGGGATATCTCAGCTGCAGAGGTCTCCCCTGAAGAGTGAGGGGTTCCAGCCCCATGCTGGGCTCCCCAGCTCACAGTACCAGGGTTAGGAAGATGAGCCCCCACATTTCTGGCTATAAAAATCAGCGGAGGACTCTGTCCATCTGCATGTGATAGGAGTCTATAGGAAAGCCGGTTGTTCCTCTTAAAGGGCCCGCACACAGACTCTTACTCCCAGGCATTCAGCCTGGCTCCAGTGGAGGGACAGTGGCTTGGAAAGTGCCAGGAACATACAGGGAGAGATTGAGTTGAGTGGCTTCAGGATGAGGACTAGAGGAACAACTTCAGTGACCCTGTGTTGAGTCCTCCTACCATGGAACTGGTGGGTGGGTGCAGTCTTTTCTGCTTTGAGCCCTACCCCCACATGGTTCAATCTGAACCTGCATTGGCCTGGTGAAATTTCTGGCTCCACCCTGGTGACTCCTTGGGACCTCGCCTCACCCAACTCTCACACACCATCTGAAGCATTTTTGGTAGTCAGCAGCTGACAACACCCAGGGTTGGCCTGTACTTCAGACTTACTTGGACAAATCTCAAGAGTCTGTGGGGCCCAGGCAGGTGGCTGCTGACCTCAGTGTGCTCTGAGCTTTTTGAGTAGACCTAGGCTTATCACTGGTTCCAAATCTGAAGCTTCACTAACCTGGTGAACGTCATTCCACCCCACCTTGGTGACTGCCTGAGATGCCATATCATTTAACTCAGTTACTGCCTGAGACTCTTTCAGTGGCTGAGTCATACAGGCATTCAGCAGGCAGTGGCAGGCCTTCGAGTTCCCTGGGCTGAGCTGTCCCAGGCCTGACACTTGTGATGGCTGGTCTCAGTTTGCAGTGTGGCCTCTCTTATGATCCTTCAGGACCAGCACAGGCAGCAATCAACTATGGATCGCTTTCTAGCTCCTACCAGGTAGCCCAGGCTGGTCACAGGCAGTGCCAACCTTGGCCTGCACAGGAGCCCCTACCAAGAGGCCCCAAAACCAGTACACATGGTGTCCAGCTTCAGACCACAACAGAGCATTAGGTGATTAACCCCACAAAAGGCACACCCAAAGGCTAGTCTCATCAGATGCCAGAGCCTGCTGGGGCAAATCCCACTCTGTCGGGTAACACCATGCACAGCAGCTCATAAGCTGTAGTCATGGTCAGTACTTAGTCAGTAAGTCTGAAAGTCAATCCTACCCACTGCTATTCCAATAGCAGTCAAGGCTCCACTACAACAGGAGGACACACACAACCCACACAAGAGACACTCCAAGAGTATCCAGCTCAAGCGACCAGGAAGATTGTGCCACTGGGCCCCACAGAACACCTACTACATAAGACCATCCAGCCTAGACTGAGAGACATAGCAGGTCTATCAAATTCATACAAAAAACAAACAAACAAACAAACAAAAAACCACAGCAAAGCAGCAAGAATGAGGAAACAAAGAAACATGTTCCAAATGAAAAAATATGAGAAAACCCCAGGAAAAGAAAAAAAAAAACAAAAACAAAATGGAAGCATGCAATCTACCAGATACAGAGTTCAAAACACTGGTTATAAGGATGCTCAAGAAACTTAGTGAGACCTTCAGTTAAGAAATAGTAAGCATAAGAAAGGACATAGAAACCATTAAAAAAGAACCACTCAGAAATGGAGAGTACAGTGATTGAAATGAAGAATGCGCTAGAAAGAATCAACAATAGGTTAGATGAAGCAGAGGATAAAATCAGTTATTTGGAAGGCAAGGTAGAGAAAGCAATCAGAACAGAAAAAAGAGAAATTGAGGATAGTTTAAGGGACATCAGGGAAGACATCAAGCATAACAACATTTGCACCATGAGGGTAGTAGAAGGAGAAGAGAGAGAATAAGGAATTGAGGACCTATTTTAATAAATAATGACTGAAAACTTCTGTAACCTGGTGAATGGAATAGATATACATGTCAAGGAAGTGGAATCCCAAACAAGATGAACCTAAAGAGGCCCACACCAAGACGCATCATAATTATAATGCCAAAGCTTAAAGAGAAAATCTTAAAAGCAGCAAGTGAAAAGCAGTTACTGTGTTTCCCTGAAAATAAGACCTACACAGACAATCAGAGGTAATGCGTTTTTTGGAGCAAAAATTAATATAAGACCCAGTCTTACATTATAATATATTATATAAGGCCAGGTCTTATATTATAGTAAAATAAGACCGAGTCTTATATTAATTTTTGCTCCAAAAGATGCATTCGAGCAGATTGTCTGGCTAGGTCTTAAATTCAGGGAAACAGAGTAGTTACCTGCAAGGGAGCTCAGATAAGATTGCCAGCTGATTCTTCAACAGAAACTTTGCAGGCCAGAGGGATTGTCACAAAATATTAAAAGTGATGAAAAGGAAGGACCTACAACCAAGATTACTCTACCCAGCAAGGCTATCATTGAAGCAAAGATACAGAGCTTCAATTCATCAAAAAGCTAAAGGAACTCATAACCACAAAACCGCTATTATAAGAAATGTTAAAGGGACTTCTTTAAGAAGAAAAGAGGAGAAAAAGAAACCAACAACACAAAAATATGAATACTAATGTGCAGTAACTGTATACCTATCAATAATCACTTTAAATCGATTAAATGCTTGAATATAGATTATAGTATACACCGTGTTTCCCCCAAAATAAGACCTAATTAGAAAATAAGCCCTAGCATATATTTCAGGATGACATCTTCTGAACATAAGCCTTAAGGCATCTTTTGGAGAAAACATCTTTTAGTAAAAGACCCAGTCTTATTTTCTGGGAAACATGGTAGGATAGCTTAATGGATACGAAAATAAGACACATACATATGATTCCTACAAGAGACTCACTTCAGATCAAAAGACACACACATACTGAAAGTAAAGAGATGGATAAATATACTTCATGGAAATGCAAATGAAAAAAACATTTGGGGTACTAATTTTTATATCAGACAAAATAGGCCTTAAAATAAAGCTTATATTAAGAGACAAACAAGAAGATATAACTCTTGCAAACATTTATTTACCAACATAAGAGCACCTAACTACATAAAGCAAATATTAAACAACAGAAAGGGAGAGACTGACAATAGTACAGTCATACTAGGGGACTTTAACAACCCATTGACATCAATGTATAGATCTTCCAGACAGCAAATCAACAAGAAAACAGCAGCCTTAAATGGCACAGTAGGTCAGATGGATTTAATTGATATTTTCAAAGCATTTCACCTCAAAAGAGCAGAATGTGCATTCTTTTCAAATGCACATGGAACATTTTCCAAGATAGTCAATGTTAGGCCACCAAACAAGGCTCAGAAATTTAAGAAAATTGAAATCACATTAAGTATCTTCTTAGACCACAAAGGTTTAGAACTAGAAATCAAATACAAGAAAAAACAAACAAACACACAAACACATGGAGGCTAAATAACATGCTACTAAACAATGAATGGGTTAACAATGAGATCAAAGAAGAAATCAGAAGCTATCTTGACACAAATGAAAATGAAAGCACAATGACGCAAAATCTATGGGTCACAGCAAACGCACTCCTGAATAGGAAATTAATAGTAATACAGGCCTACCTCAAGAAACATGAAATATCTCAAACAATCTGACTTACACCTAAAGGAACTGAAAACGAATAGCAAACAAAACCCAAAGTGAGTAGAAAGAAGAAAATAAGATCAGAGCAGAAATAAACAAAATGGAACCTAAAAAAAATCAACAAAACTAAGAGCTTTGAAAAGATGTACCAAAATCGATAAACATTTAACTAGAGTCATCAAGAAAAAAAAAAGAGGATCCAATAAAATAAAATCTGAAATGAAAAAAGGAGAATTGACAAAGGAAACCACAGAAATGCAAAGGGCTATAAGAAAATAATATGAGCAATTATATGCCAACAAATTGGACAATCTAGAACAAATGGATAAATTCGTAGAAACATACAATATTGCAAGACTGAATTAAGAAGAAACAGAAAATCTGAACCAACTGATTACTGCTAATGATATTAAATCAGTAATCAAAAAACACACAACAAAAAAAAAATCCTGTACCAGATGGCTTCACAGGTAAATCTTACCAAATATTCAAGAATAATTAACACACATCTTTTTCAAGGTATTCCAAAAAATTCAAGAAGATGGAAGGCTCCCAATATCATTTTATGAGGCCTCCATTACCCTGATTCCAAAACCAGACAGAGATATTAAAAAAAACAAAAGAAAAGAAAATTATAGGTCAATATCTTCGATGAACATAGATGCAAAAATCCTCAACAAAATATTAGTGAACCAAATTCAATAAATAAAAAAGATCATATACAATGATTAAGTGGAATTTATTCCTGGGATGCAATTTTATTTCAGTATCCACAAACTAATTGATGCGACATATCACATAAACAAAATGAAGACTAAAAATCATATGATCATATCAATATATACAGATAAAGCATTTGAAAAAATCCAACACCTATAATAAAAACTATCAGCAAAGTGGGAATAGAGGGAACATATCTCAACATAATAAATGCCACATATGACAAACCCACAGCTAACATCATACTCAAAAGTGAAAAGCTAAAAGCATTTTCCTTAACATTTCCTAAAGATTTCACTGAAAAAAACTATTAGACCTAATAAATGAATTCAATAAAAGAGCAAGATGCAAAACTAATATTCAGAAATTGGTTGCATTTTTATATACCAATAATAAATTATTAGAAAGAGAAATTAAGAAAAAAAATCTCAATTACAATTGCATCAAAAAATAAAATGCCTAGGAAGAAATTTAACCAAGGAGGTAAAAGACCTCTACTTGGAAAATTGTAAAACAGTGAAGAAAGAAATGGAAGAAGATACAAATAAATGGAAGCATATACCATGCTCATGGATAGGAAGAATTAACATAATTAAAATGTCCATATAACCTGAAGCAATCTGTAGAGGCAATGTGATCCCTATAAAAATACCAATGGCATTTTTCACATATGTAGAACAAATAATTCTAAAATTGTTATAAAACCAGAAAAGACTAAATAGCCACTGCAATTTTGAGAAAGAAGAACAAAGTTGGATGTATGGTATCATAATACTTGATATCAAATTATACTATGATGCTATAGCAATCAAAACAGCATGGTACTTGCATAACAACACATAGGTCAATGGAACCCATGACTATATGGTAAATTAATCTATAACAAAGTAGTCAAGAATACACAATGGGGCAAAGGCAGTCTAGTCAATAAATGGTGTTGCGAAAACGGGACAGAAACATGCAAAAAAAAAAAAAAACTAGACCACCTTCTTACATCATATACAAGAATAAACTCATAAGTGGATTAGAGACTTAAATGTGAGACCTGAAACCATCAAACTCCTAGAAGAAAACAGCCGTAAGCTCTCTGACATTGCTCTGAGTAATTTTGTTTTTTGGGTATATCTCCTTATGCAAGGGAAACAAAAATAAACAAATGGGACTACATCAAACTAAAAACTTTTTGCACAGTGAAGGAAAACACCAAAGAAATGAAAAGATAACCTAATGAATGGAAGAAAATATTCTCCAATGATACATCTCATAATGGGTTAATATCCAAAATTTATAAAGAACTCATACAGCTCAATATCAAAAAAACTAGCACTCCAATTATAAAATGGGCAGAGGACCTTAATAGACATTTTTCCAAAGTGGATATACACATGGCCATTACATATATGAAAAGATGCTCAATGTCACTAGTCATCACAGAAATGTGAATTAAAACCACAGTGAGATATCACTTCACAGTTGTCAGAATGGCCATCATCAACAAATCAACAAATAACAAGTGTTGAAGAGCTGTTGAAAAAAGGAAACCCTCATGCACTGTTGGTGGGATTGCAAATTGGTGCAGCCACAGTGAAAAATATTATGGAGATTCCTCTAAATATTAAAAATAGAACTACCTTATGACCTAGCAATATCACTTCTGGGTATTTATCCAAGGAACTCCAAAACACTAATTCAAAAAGATATATGTGCCTCTATGTTCACTGCAGCATTATTTACAGTAGCCAAGATATGGAAGCAACCCAAGTGTCCATTAGTAGACAAATAATTTAAAAAGATGTGGTACATATATACAATGGAATGTTACTTGGATGAAAAGAATGAAATCTTACCATTTGTGATAACATGGATGGACCTGAAGGCTATTAATCCTAAGTGAAATAAATCAGATAGAAAAGGACAAATACCACATGATCTCACTTATATGTGGAATCTAAAGAACAAAATAAATAAATAAAACAGAAACAGACTGTTGTTGGCTGAATGGGAGGGGTATTCAGCAAGGATGAGTGAAAAAGTTGAAGGGATTAAGAAGTGCAAATTGGTAGATACAAAATATTCATGGGGATGTAAAGAAAAGCATAGGGAATATGGTCAATTGTATTGTGATAACTATGTACAGTGTCAGGTGGGTACTAGACTGATCGAGGGATTACTTCGTAAATTATGTAAATGTCTAACCACTCTGATGTATATCTAAAACTAATATAAAATAATATTGAATGTCAATTGTAATTGAAAATAAAAAATTAAAAAAAGAATGTGGAGGAATTATACCTTTTTACCTTGATATTGGGAATATAAAATAATAAATCACTTTGAAAAAGAGTTTTGCAGTTTCTTAAAATTTTAAACATACATTTTTAATGATGCAACCATTTGACATTTAGGTGTTCAACTAAGAAAATGGCAAACATATGTCTATACCAAGATTTGTACACAAATGTTCATAGATGTTTTATTTTCATTGTCAAAACTTGGAAACAACTTAAATGTTCATCGACATCTGAATGGATTTTTTAAAAATTGGGTAGAATACTACAGCAGAATAAAAGAGAATGAACTATCGATACAAAAAACAATCTGATGACTAAAAATAATTTAGTTGAGTGAAAAAAGCCGGAAAAAAAGAGTAAATACTGTCTGCTTCAGTTTATATGAAATGCTAAAGCAGTAAACAATAAAATTTCTTTTAAAATGCCAACTATTTTATAGTGATTTTATGCTCATAACTTTTTCCCTGGGGCAGATGGAGAGAGTCACTAGGGATGATTATTGTGCAACATGAGGAAACTTTGGGCACTTATGGATATGTTCATTATCTTGATTGTAGCAACGATTCCACGGTTGTCTATATGTTAAAATGTATGTGGTATACAGTATACATATGTGCAATTTATTATGTGTTAATTTCCAGAAACTGAAAAAAAAGCAACAGTTTTTTAAAGTTTTCTCAATGTTTTATCTAAAACTAAAACATGAGGGACCGGGGCATTACCAAATCTAATTGACACCTCAGTATGTAATTCAGTTTCGTTACTGGGTTCAGTTTGCCAACAATACTCATTCTTTAGGATGAGTTCTTATGCAGAAGGCTCTGCATGTAAGCATATTTTTCAGTTGCCTACTCCACCAGCCCACCATTATGCTGGAATGTATATGAATCCTAGTGGTAAACATTTGTACGATTCATTCACTTGGGAAAATGAGAAATATTAGGAGGCATTTAAGGAGTAATGATTGACGAGTACAGAATTAGGGATACTATGATTTGCTACTAAATGTCCCTCTGCGACTAATTGTGACTTCACATTTAAGATTTCATCTTTATGTCTTCATATCCAAACCTATAAAAATAAGGAGCTAAATAAATTTCAAGGACATTCCCTATTCTAATAATGCATGATTCAATTGCAATAAATATTTATGCCCCTTCTGCTCTGTGTCTGCCACTGTGCTAGTTGTTACAGATATGAGTAGGAAGATAAAATCACTCCCAGCAGGAGGTTCATTTACTGGAGGAAACAGCACATCATTATAATACAATGTTTCTGCAACTATGGACATCAGCACAGGGTGCTTTCAGAACCAGGAAAGAATGCCTAAGTCTGGGAGTGTAGATAACACCTGCTGTTTTTTCCCCATTATCCACTGATATTTCCCACTTTCCAATTGGTCCTGTTTACACCAGGTGCCCCTGTGATTCTAGAGAAGTTGATTCTACTATAGCTCCAGATTATGGTCTGAGCTTGTCCAATCAAAAAATTATCAGGACTTGAGTTGTGAATTTTGGAATACACATGTACTGAACACAGGAAGGAATTCATTGTCTTCATTCTAATTTTCCCTATGAACACTAATATGCCAATAATACAGTCAAACCCTATAGATTACTTCCACAGTTACCTTTTTCCAATATTTGTCATAAAGCATTTGAGCCTCATTCTCATTTTTCTTACCTGGGTAATGCTTTCATGTTAACACAGACTAGCATATATACTCATAGGCGATACTCTGTCTGTGACTGAATCATAAGCCCACTCATGTTGGGGTTGGGCCACTTCCATTTGACTACAGGAACTGAAGATAGGAATGAGGTGGTCCTTAATTAAAAATTAGAGTACCATCAATAAAAGTTGGAGATGTGTGGTTGACAATCAACACATATCAATTACAATATATAATAAAATGAGTTACTGAATCTATTTTTTCTAACACCCAAATATTGTTGTTACCTGAAATTGTTTGTGCTTAATATATATACAGATAGATAGATGGATGGATGGATGGATAGATGGATAGATAGATGGATAGATAGATAGATATGGATATAAATGTATAGATGTTAATTAAAAGACTTTTAAACAAGTAACTTGTAATTATGCAATGTCTCTCTCATTCAGGGTTTTGAAGATGAGTGTTAGAATATTAAATGTGTCAGAGAACAAAAAAAAAAGATTTGTGCATCCCAGAAGGTAACCCTTTGATCTCTTATTCCCTAAAGGAATATTTCTTTTCTGGAACTAATCTCATGTGGAATAAACTATCACTTTCAAATAGGTCAAGAAAATTCTGGTTAAAGCTTCTTTATTCCAGTTTACATGTTAACAACTACTCTATTATCTTCTAGCCTATCAATATCAACTTGATATTCTGGGTGCTATTTTAAAAAGAAAAACAGATCATTTTTAAGTATACTCTGTGACTTTTATTTGTTTAAAAAATTGCGTTGAGCATGAACATTTTCTAGTATACAATCCCATCTTTAATTGTTATATCTGTTCATTATTTTTCATTTTTAAGTTTCCAGTGATTTTTGTTATGTCTGCAAAATTCATGGGCACTCATTTACCGTTTAAGAGGGGGGAAATAACATATTTGGATATTAATCAAAGGAGGAGATTAATATGAGCTTCCAGATCTCCAAGGGCGAACAATGAGTGTTCCCCATGATTCGTTTTCTAGAAATGCAGAAAAAAAGTTAGTTTCCAAGGTGACACAAAGGTGAGCTAAATAGAGATGATACTGAGGGCATTGTCATCCATAAGCATAGACAACTCTGCATCATTTTTAATTCCAAATAAGCTTGAGATTCTTCTGAATTCAACTTGAAATGACAGTGAGTGACTTAATTGAACATATATTTTTGTATCTTCTGAGGAATTGAAAAAAAAACTATTTGGGTTTTTAATATAATAATGGAAAAGTGCATATAAAATAACCTCGGGAAAGAACTTCCCTGGAAATACCAAAATTCAGGGCTTACTGTGGGAAAAGAAATGACAATATGTCATTGCTTTTTGCAATGAAAAAAAAATTAATTCGTGGATTTTATCATAGAGGATTTTTTTTTCTTTGAATTAGAAGACATCTAAACCAGAACATACTGTTTTCATGTAAAAATCCTTACACAAACCTTTTCCTTTATATTTGATATACTGTAAATCCAGGCAATCACTTTTCAATTTGTCAGTATTGGTCTTGTTTCCAATGAGGTAGAATCATTAATTCCTTCCTTTGTAGGTTTATAGTTGCTTAGGTTAGGAGCTGGAATCTATGTGCTTAAGTAAAAATTATAACCATGCCACGTGTTTAGCACAGTTCAACAAAAGAGAAAAGCACACAGAATAAAGCAGATTAGCTTCATTATCTGGATTGTTAATGAATTCATTCATCCATTCAAGAAAAATAGTCGTACTGAGTACATGCTGTGTGCTCACTATTGTGCACAAAGCTGTGAACAGAAAGATATGTTCTTGTTCTTTGGAAGTCTCCAGGGAATAATAACAGAACAACATAATAAATGCCATGGAGGAGTTATAAATGGGGAATGATGGGAGCATTTATGAGGGGCTCCTATATCAACCAAGACACAGGGTTTAGGTAATGTGACACTTACATTGGATCTTCACTACAGGTAGGTAGTGACCAAGTAGGTGAGAGAAAAAGAACAATGTACAAGCCACCAGGATATTAACTAGCTTGAGACATTAGGAAAATTGCAATACAAGTGCTTCACTATGACTAGAAAATTCAGGGAGTAATCTGAAGACATTTCTTATCTGAATAATGCACCTGGGGACCAAAGATAACTATTCCCACTACACACAAAAAAAGAGCAAACAGATATTGCATTTAAATGGGGTGAACTGATTTAATCTTTACAATAACCTTACAACAATTTTTACAGATAAAAACACTGAGGCACAAAGTGGTTAATTGACTTGGCTAGTATAATACAGCTAGTAAGTGACAGAGTTGAGATTTGAGCCCAAAGCATTTGAATTAACATGAATTCATATAACAAGACAAAGGTATTTACTCTTACATGGGATATATAATAGCAGCTCCATCTATCAATATTTGTGGATTTATTTAGAGTCTCATGTCATTTAAATCTTTTTATTACAGCAACTTTCAAATACATATAAAAGTAGAGGGAGTCCACACAGGCTTAATCTTATTTGAACTATGCTCTCACCCATTACTCTCAAAAATAGAGTATTTTAAAGAGATCCATATTATCTGTAAAATATACATAACCATAATACCATTATCACAATGAAAAAGTTTTTTAATGTTATTAAATATCCAGTTGTTTACATCACATATATTTTGACTTGCATGGAAGCTTTCCTAAGCCTTGAAAATTAATATGAAGTTATTTTTTATGATTTCTGGTATTTATGGAAAAATCTGTTGAAAGTATATTTTGTAAGGCCATAACTTTTAGTGTCTGGCCCAGTTCCTGGCAATATCAGGTAATTCATGAAATTTATGTTGACTTTAATTTCTTTCCTTTAAAACATGAAACAAATATGTCTACTATTGGTTTTCCTCCTGTGTTAATTGCCCTGTTTAATATGTAACACCATGTTTTATGTATTTTTTAATACTACAAGCCACCTTACCTACATTATTGAGAGTACAAGTAATAACATTAACTATTTTCCAGTTACCTTAAAGACTCATACCACCATGAACACCTTTAGTTTTATTGAAATGCCATTTATTTGTCACTGTTTACCCCACTGACAACTCCCTTCCACTCTATTTCTCCTTTGAACATTGAATTCTGTATCTCTTTCTACTTTGAAAGAAGAGTTTGAAGGAAACTTACTTCTTTAGCAGAAATGCTATGTCATTATACCTCAAGTTTTGGAAGGAAGCCTACTATAGTTCAAAATGAAAAGGCAGGCTAGCTGAATTAATAGTCATCCACTCTCTCATTTGATTACTATGTGCTTCTCTGACAACCCCAGAGATAAGATACTATAAATATCTCAGAGAGGCAACTACAAAGGAAAATTAATTTGGGGGGCTCTATATTAAATCCTAGAGTTTCCAAATTTCTGTAACTCTTATTTTCAGCTCAATTTTTTTCCACTAAAATGAGTCAATATGAAATATTATACATTACCTGGGCTAACCTAATAAAAGCTGTTTGTGAGGTTGGTTAGAAGAAGATGGGGAAAGGAGATCCATGTTAATTCCTAGGATACATCAAAAATTTTAATTTTATTATGTCATTAATTCTTCAAGACAACTCTGGGAAGAACTTTTTACTCATTTTAAGGATGTGGAAACTGAGATTTACATCAAGTTACTTGCTTAAAGTGACACACCTAAAGTGATGAAATTGTTTCAACCATAAACTTTTTTGCTTTAAGCATCATGCCATTATTAATCCCAGAGGCATCTTACTGTTTTGTATATAAAAAATGAGATATGGAAGAGTAATTTAGGGTATGGTAAATAGGTATTTGACATCATTGGGAGAAATTGGTTTTTAGTTAATTGTATTGGTAGCAGTATCCATCCATTTGGAAGAAGATAAACTTGTCCCTATTTCACATTACCCAAAATAAACAAATTCTAAAAAGCAGACATGAAACAGAAACTATAAATATTGCAGTATGGCAAGTTTGTTAGCCATAACATAAATCACAGAAACCACATAAGGGGCATGATAGACAGATTTAATTACCTAAGCACTAAAAAACAAAACAACAACAAAAAATTGAATGGTTAAAGACACTATTAACAAAGTGAGCAGAGAGAACTGGAAGAAACATTTACAACCCATTTGAACAGAAAAGGGTTTTTAGAACCCATTTGAACGGAAAAAGTTTTAACACTTGCACGATATAAAAAAAGGTGAACAAAATATACAAGAAAAACAACAGCTTATGAGAAAAATGGGGAGCAAATAATGGACCAAGTTTGCAGATTAAATGTAATGACTAAAACTCATCTTGTTAAAATAGATAAACTTTTAACATGTGAATTAAAACAAGTTTTTTTTTCCTATCAAATATGCAAAAATGTTTAACCATTATTACTATCAGCTTTTGGAATAATAGTGCATTTATGAGGTTTGACATTTACGTTCGCAAACTTGCCACCATGCACTGTACAAACAGCTCATTAAGGTTTCATAATTTTGGTATACCAGTGACTCACAGCTGTGTCCACGTTGGTGTGTGGCAATACCTTGCTGAGTGGCGTTCGTTATTGCTCGTGTCTGTTTTGTGTGGGATCGCAAGAATGTCTGAGCTTGAATTAGAGCAATGAATAAACACTAAATTTCTTGTTAAACTTGGCAAGGGTGGAAGTGAAATCAGGGACATGTTAGTCCAAGTTTATGGGGAAAATGCCATGAAGAAAAGGGCAGTGTACAAATGGATTAAACGTTTTTCTGAGGGGAGAGAAGGTATCACGGATGAAGAGAGGTCAGGGCGACTAGTAATGAGCAGAACTGACAAACACATTGCAAAAATTTGTCAAATTGTGCATCAAAATTTTCGGCTGACTGTGAGAAGCATAGCAGACCAAGTAAACATCGATAGAGGAACAGGAAAATATTAACTGAAAATCGTAGCATGAGAAAGGTGTGTGCAAAAATTGTCCCGAAGGAGCTCACCAATGAACAAAAGCAAAGGAGAATCCAAGTTTGCCAAGACTTTTTGGAGAGGCAAGACAATGTTTTGGGCTGTGTTCTCACTGGTGATGAAACATGGGTGTACCAATAATGACCCTGAAATAAAGTGTCAAAGTGCACAATGAAAGTCAGCCTATTCTCCACGACCAAAAATATTCCATCAGTCCAAATCAAGAGTAAATATGATGTTGCTAAACTTTTTGGATATCAGAGGGATTATTCATTACAAATTTGTACCAACTGGACAGACAATTAACCAAGTTTACTATTTGGAAGTGCTGAAAAGTCTACGTGAAAAAGCTAGATGACCTGAACTTTTGACAATGATTCATGGCTCTTGCATCACGACAATACACCAACTCACATGGCACTGTCTGTGAGGGAGTTTTCAGCCAGTAAACAAATAACTGTACTGGAACACCCTCCCCACTCATCTGATCTTGCCCCTAATAACTTCTTTCTTTACCTGAAGATAAAGGATATATAGAAAGGAAGACATTTAGGACATTAAGGGTAATACGATGACAGCTCTAATGACCATTCCAGAAAAAGAGTTCCAAAATTGCTTTGAAGGTAGACTAGGTGCTGGTGTCAGTGCATAGCTTCCCAAGGGGAGTACTTGGAAGGTGACTATAGTGATATTCAGCAGTGAGGTATGTAGCACTTTTTCTAGGATGAGTTTGTGAACTTTATCATCATACCTCGTATTCATGGATTCATATCTAATCCCTTTTTGTATTTATAAATTTACGTTGGTCACTGATAAGTAATGGAATAACTGCACATGTATAGAATAAGATCTTGAAGCATAATCCTGAACTGAAAATAGTGGTGCCTTGTGGAGAGAGAAGGGGCCTGGAGTAAGGGTATATTCAATATGAATTTGAATAATTCAAATAAAATTAATTCAAAAATTATCTTTAAATAATTGAAAAGTTTTTGAGGGTGATATAATGGTTTTATATCTTTACTATGGTTTTGTTATATGACTATGTGTTTTTTTTTAAGTGAAGAACATAAAATATGTGATAAGCATGTGGTATTTTATTTTTTTTATTTTTTTTTTAATTTTATTTTTTTTATTTATTAGTTTCAGGTGTACAAGACAAGGTAATACTTAGACGTTCATCATTTATATCCCTCACACTGTGAACCCCCCTCCCCCCATCCACTATCCCTCCGACCTCACACTGAACCATCACATTATATATATAAAATTATAGTTGGCATTCATTAATGTTTAGCTTCTGGTGTACAATGCCATGATCAGGTATCCACAGTATCCCTGAGGTGGTCTCCCAAATAGGACGCATGTCCATCGGATACCCAACAAAATCTTTACAACATTATTGAATACCTTCCCCAAATTAATTTTCAAAAAAACCCTGAGGCCATCTTGTGGTTACCAGCATGTGGTATTTTAAATCTTAGGGCTTTTTCCTATAAAATTGTCATAAAGAATAAACTATTAAAATCTGTTCACCTTAATATATCCTTTGATCCTGTTAAAACAGGGCTGATGGCACAGAAACTTGGGACTATTTCTTTACTGAATATCTTTTGCCTCAGCATGAGGTGATCTCACATTCTAACCTATGTATAACTTGTGGGAACTAAATTTCATGAGAAATTCAGAAATAAAAACATGTTGACTAATTAAAAGATTACCATATTTTGATTATTGACTTCTATTTCCTAGCAGTCCACTTGACTGCACCAAACAGGATATTCATTTTCCTCTGTTTTTCCTCTGGAAAGCAGAGGCATTAACAACTGTAACAGAAAATCAGGCTGCTGTAACAAATTACCATTGATTGGGTATATCATAAACAGCAGAAATCTATTTCTTAATATTCTGGAACCTGGGAGTCCAAGATCAGGGTGCCAGTATGGCTATCTGGGTAAATCCTAACCAGATACTATACACAACGATTTCCCATGTGCCCCTTATATAAAAGAACGACCATAGTTGTGTGTCCTCGGAAATGGCAGTTGCTGGTACTTAGAAGTCAGGCCAGCTTGCAATGGTAAGGCCCAAGAGTAGGTGGGTGGTACAACAACTGTGTCTGCTACAAGGGGAGAGTGGAATTCTGAGTGATAATGAGTGCAATGCCACATGACAATGTTGCAATTAAATTGTAGCTGGATCCTAATAACCATATCCACCTGAAGAAAATTAGTGGTTAAAGCCCCTCTCACTGTGTTAGTCGTATACTTACACATTTACAGTTGGCTGTTAGCTTTGTATATTTGTCAGATGCATTAATATATTTTTCAGACATTGGTCTCTTTTCCTTGAAATAAATTTCAAACTAGGAAAACGAGAGAGAGAGAGAGAGAGAGAGAGAGAGAGAGAGAGAGAGAGAGAGAGAGAGAGAAGCTTAGAATAACCAGAATTATAGAGGACAACTTTTTAAACACTTTGTCAATCATAACTGTTCCCAATAACATGCATGCAAATTTATGCATTATACCATAACCTGAGTTTTTGACAATAGCATGTTACATCTCCTAATAAAACTATATGTTACTGGTTTTTTATGTATGTTTTGTTTCTGTTCCTGATTCCTATGGCATGTCTATTATACTCTGGAATATTAATCAAAAGACATAAAAACAGTGGTTATGTGCATTAATATATTACACATGAGTGGAATAAAATTCAAAGAAATATATGCGTGTGTGTGTGTGTGTAATATTCTTGATATTGCTCTCAGTTATCAATGAAAATTATTAATTAGACTACCATTGTAGCTTGCCTTCTGATATCTTTATGTGACTGGTCGAAAGTGGAGGATGGTGGGAAAAATATATTATTTCTTTCTTTTAAATCACACACGACTAACATCCATCCCATCTGACTGGTAAAAAATTAAAGTTCAGTCATTATTAGGACCTCCTTATATAGCTTTAAAACATCAGGTTAGCCCCCTAGTCTGCTCTCTGTCTCGACTAGTAACCACCTGGACACTCCGTAATCAAGGGTGAAGTAACACTTGATGTCATAGAGCTTTATTTTTTCTTTCCTATATTTAGGGCACTGGAACATATGATGTCTGGGAATTCAGACGCTTAGCATACAATTCCCTGTTCTCTTCAAAACCTCCTGCTAGATGTCAGAGCCATCACATCTAACAACTTCAGAGTTGTGCGTCAGCATGGCCCCTGCCTTCTACCTCCTTAGGGTACCACTTGGGAGGGAACAGAGGGTCTCCATTGCTTTGAGGAACTACCAACTTCTCTCCGAGTCCCAGTCTTAGTGTTTTTTCTCTCTTTGCGTCTGCCTATCTTTTTTCCAAGTAGTATAATCTCCTCCGAGGAATTAGACCATAGAAAAACAAACACCAGGGAGGGAAGTAACTGCAGTTAATTCCTGTTTTTATCTCAGCAATAAAACCCTTCCTGGGACAAGATAAACTTAAGGGCTGACTCCCTTGGGGAGAGTACTTTGTGAACACTATAAATTGATAATTGTTGCATGTCAGATTCCTAGGAAGTAGATTCTGACTTGTGTGGGTATTTGTTAGGGAATGCTGTCATGATTAGCACCTGTGGGAAAAGGAAGGAAGCAGGATCAGATGAAGGGAGAAATGGGGAAATTACAATTAAAGATCCAGAGAACTGTCCAGAGAAGTCTGAAACTTTGAGTGTTTCTTCAGAGTTGTCCTTAGTTTGGGAGCAGGGACCAGATCCTCATATTCCCCTCATTGATCACTGTGACACTGTGACCTTGGCAAAGTAGCTCTTTTCAGCTGAGGACAATTCCTGGGCAGGAACGAGAGCTGAGTCCTGTAAGGAGACAGTGCTCACAGAAGCAGGATTAGGCCCTTAGGTCCTGTCTGGGGGATCTGAATGGCAGAACATAGTGTCAATTATAGCTCATCTACCTCTTCACATAAGTTCCTTAAGCAGCTACACCAGGATTCTGGTGGGCCTCCTTACCTGGGGGAAATGTCTAAGAGAGAGGTTAGTGGTACACAATATAATCCCTACAACTGAGGCGGGTAGATCTTAGGCCTGAGACCGATACTTATCATCTCCCTCTACCATTTATTCTAGGCTGCCTTCACTTTCATAACTTTGTTGTTCTAAGTGGCTTACTTAGTGATGTGATCTCAACCCTCTCCACTGAGGGCTCTGAGTCCTGTTGTGTTCTTCTCAGGCTCCTTAATTTTTGCATCTCACTTCAAAATTGAGCAAAGGAATGAGTGCCAAGGGTTTCTCGAATGGTTCACACTGGTACCAAAAATGTATTCCCTGCCCTATCTGGGTGACAGAAGCTCATCTGATGACCAGAGTCAAATATCCTTGCCAGTGTGACATCATGTGCCCACTATTCCCTTGGCACAAAGAGCCCAAAATACGAGGGAAGCAGATATAACTTAAAGTTCAGTGGGACTCTTGCTGTATCCTCAGTGAACCTTATAAGAACCAGGATTTCTAAACTTAAAAAGCTCAGATCATCAGAATTATGCATCCATAGACAGATACTGAGGATTATAGATACATGTGTGATTGGGTGTATTTATATAAACACATTCATATATAAATATAGTTCTTACATCTATATATGTTTATAAATAGATTACATATATTTCCTAGCTTTCTCTTTGCTGAGAAGGACTATGAGCAATGACATTCCAGTAGTAATATGCACACCGAGCACTGAGATTTAATTTCCAGAAACAAACTTTCACTAAAAAGAAATGAGGCTCCTTGGATTATAGAGTTAGGGCAAGTGAGCATATAATATGAGCATTAAGATTAATATGTAACTTATTCTTATACCAGAAAATGAATAAATGCTTAAAGGATGATGGCCAAAAGCACATAGATCCAAATTTGAAGTGGCTCCCACTCATTGAATCTATGACATTTTGAACATCAAAATAAATAGTGAGAGAATTAGATTGCAACTCAAGGAGTAAAATAGAAATCCACCACTCCACACTTACATAAATAAATAAGGGAGAAGAGAAAAACACTTCCTTAGGATAGAACACCGACTAATACATGTAGAAGAAATGGTGGGATACATGAACATCATTCTGCAGCCATCAATAATTGTCGCCAACACAGCTGACAATCATCAATTGATGTAAAGGCAGGTGGGTGGGGATTTGATAAGGGACAGACTATTGATGTAATCAGATTATCTCCCCATTAGATAGTAATCAAAACCAGGGGAGAAAGCTTTACAGTGAATAACGTTGAGAACAGCACCACCATATAACTCTCAGACCTTATTCAATTATATCAAATTCCCTAACAAAATCTCTTTGTCCTTTCTGGTCCAGCCACCCATCCAAAAATGGGTTTACAATGCAAAAACTTGGGAGACACCAGGTGACAATTTCAACATCATCAGTGGTGGGACATTGCCATCATGTGCCTCTTGATGTGATGCCAAGAATGCATGGCTTGAGGCTGGTCATGATAGAATGCCAGACAGACACATGTTGAGGGTCATCCCAAAGTATGAAAGAGCTGTACTCTTTAATACTGTTAAAGACATGAGAAATGAGGAATGGCTGATGAGATTGAAGAAGTCTATTGAGACATGGCAGTTAAATGCTGTACAAGTTCTTGGGTGGTTACTGGACCAGAACAGTTGAAGAGATAAACATTGAATGGAGTCTTTGAGTTGGATAGCAGTGTTGTTATTAATGCTAATTTATTGATTGAGAAGGGTGTGTGGTGATAATGTATAGGGGTGTTCTTGTCTTTGGAGTACGCACTGGAGTAGTTAGGGATGGTAGGGCACCCTGTCAAAAAAAAAAAAAGACTATATATACAGAGAGAGAATGAAAAGGTAATGAAGCAAATGTGGTAAAACCATTGGGGAATTAGGTAAAGAGGATGTCAAAGTTATTTTTACTATACTTGCAATTCTGTGTGTTTGTCATTATTTCCAAATTAAAAAGGCAACATTTCAAAATAAGAGTTTTGTTTTTTTTGCCTAAGAATTGTCCTTGTGCCAGAAAAATCCTTACGCCTCAGCTGCTTATTTAAAACATAGTACATTGTACTTAAAGACTATAGTTATGTATATCATTATCAAGGAAGAGGTAAACTTAATGATATATATATATATAAATCCATTTTTTTGCTAAGAATTGAATGTCTCAGGTCTTTGGTTAAATCAATATGGTAGGTGATGCTAATGGCTATTTTCTAACACTGAGTATAAAGAGGCCAAATGGATAAAGGGAGAAACCAAAAAAAAAAAATGAAACGAAAGCACAAATTCCCAGTACACTCCTGACTTTGGAAGCAAAATGTTTTCAATCTAGATTAAAGTTATTCAGCTTTCTTTTACTGCTTTCTTCTATGCTTATTTTCTGAAAATATTGTTTTTATTTTATGTTTTTACAATTTCTTTATAGGTTTCAATGGAAAGAGTTCTGCAACTTTAGTATATATTTATAGTTGTGAAATAGCTTTTCTTAATTCTTTTGTTTACTCACATAAATGAGTCATTCTCAACAGTTCTTGGGAAACAGAGGCCTGCTTCTTGTTAATGTCACAAGTTGTCTTTTCCTGGAAGTCAAGCAAGTAAACCAGAATGAGTCCAAATGGAATTTAATAAGGATAGCTTTCAGACCAACAGTAATTAGCTAATGTTTATAAGAAAATCATGTATTCGTATTTTTAAAGTGTTTGCAAAAATCTTGTTTTACTGAAAAAACTCAGACTCTCATCATTTCTACTTTAATATACTATTTTTAAAATATAGGTTCAGTTAAAGGGAAATGATAAGTTTTTCATGTAGTACTTCTCAAAACTGTATTTCTTTCACTGTTACTTACTTTCAGGTACTTAGTTTTAGTTCCTATTACAAAGCCTAAAGAATCATGTTTGAAGCATACTTCCTTCTACAGGAATATGTATTTCTTGGCAATTTGCTTGATAATTAGACCACACTGTTTACTAGCTCCTACTAGATTGTTAAAGTTCTTTATAAACGACAACATGACTCCTCTTCCTTTTTCCTATCTTTTATCTTACTGCCTAATGGGTGAGTAAATCAACTCCTCTACTTTGTTTTAGTATATGATATAAAACTGAAAGCAATGAAGAAACAAGACAAACAAATAAACAAAAACTCATTGACATAGACAATAGTTTAGTGGTTACCAGAGGGTAAGGGTGGAAGAGGGGTGGTGGATGAGGGTAAATGGGGTCAAATATACGGTGATGGAAGGAGAACTGACTGGGTGGTGAACACACAATGTGATATATAGATGGTGTATTACAGAATTGTACACCTGAAATCTCTGTAACTTTACTAACATTGTCACCCCAATAAACTTTAATAAAAAAAAATTGCCAAGTGGATCTCAGTAGTTTTAGTCTCTTCCAAACTGTCTGTGGTGGGGCAAGGGGAGAAGGGGGAGTAAGAAAGTGTGAAAAAGACCTTCTCTGTTCCTCAGATTGATTCTGTAGACCTATACTGTTTGCATTCCTTGTACTTTGTCTTGTCTATCTTTGTAGCATGTCATTTCAAAAAAGGGCATGAGGAGATCCCAGGTAGGAAAAAATAAAGATACCAGTTTTTCTGGGAGGAACGAAAAAAAGCATAATAGGAAAAGTAATTTTTTTACCTGATGAAGTTGTGTAGTGATCATTTTGGGAAAAACTGACCTGGAAGACAATTGGGATTGGCTTCAGGTAGGTGACAGTGTGGAGGGAAGCCCATGTCCTCCTGGTGAGGCTGCTTTGCTCATGTGCACCTTGAGAGCAGGCTTGCTTAGGACTCTTACTCAACTTTGTAGTCTCCATTGTTTCATTTTAAAACATAAAACAGCTTCTTTATCAATTATTTGTAATGCGTTTATTATTTTCTTGATATTTTTTCTCTTAAAATTGTACTTGTCCTCAAACAATATTGATATCACCCACCCATATGTTATATGTAACAGTGACTCCGAGGGAGTGTCAGGGAGGGGTTTTCCCATCAGAGGGAAAGAGATGACAACTCCAATGGTAGGAATGATGAGGTAGTACATCCAGCGCACTCTCTGCCGTGTGTGCCAGGATTGTTTTCCCTAAGCCTCTAATAACCCTGCAAGACAGGCATTGTGTTCCTTCTTCAGAGACTAAGAAATGATGTCCTGAGAGTTTAAGTAACATGCCATGGCTACACTTGCTTTCCTTTCTTTGTCATGTCCTCAGTTACCAAGAGTGACACCTTTTAATTCATCGTTCAGTTTCCAGTTCAATGTCACATTTTCTTTGACTATTTTATTTAAGTCATTCTACTTCCCACCTGAGCACAAGACACTCATTATGACTTTTATATTCTTCATAGCACTTATTAATTCTAACTTTTTTGTGTGAGTTCCAAGACAGACTAAACTTGTTTATGTTCTTTGCTGTTAAATCCCCACCTTCTAGCACTGTGCATCATGTGAATATTTTAGATGAATGAATACACCCAGTTTGCCCTTGTTTACAAGGCAACAGAAGCCCAATGCAGGTGTCAGAGCAAGTGCTTCAACAGACCCCCACGAATTCCTCTAAAGATTTTTTTTTTCTGTGTAAACCTTGGGCACCCAGATTCTGAGACCACTTTGAACACGTGGACAATGGATTCTACCCATTGATGAACATGAGATGTATTTGCTTTTGCCCTACAAGGGGATTTTTAGCAAAATCCTGTCTGCCTTATTCATCTTGTTGCTTAAAACAATGTTTAATCTCCTGTGACCTTAATATTGTATAATTTTCTGCCGGTATTATTGATAATTAGCCCATGCACAACATCAAAAGAATACTTTTATGGGCAATTATGGTCAAAAGGTTCAGCTCGTGGTTAAAGAAAGAGTAATTTTTTTGGAAACATAAACTGGTCCTATAGGGGAGGAGCTGACATTTTGATTTCATTACAATTACACTGAAAACTACTGAGCAACACAACCACAATAGCTGCCACTCTTTCCAATCACTTATCATAATTTGCACTTAAAACAAGATACTAGGAGAAGACATGAATTCCCTTTTATATATTCCCTCATTCTCTTAGACTATGATTTATAAATAATTAGCATCCATTTTTCCACTCAGAATTTTGACTAAATTCATGATTGCATCTTAGTGTCATGTCTCCATGTGCTTGAAATGATATTTTCTCCTTTATGTTTGGGTAGGGCAATGAGTAAATCGAACAAAACTTGTCCTCTAACATTTCTTACTTTATGCCAACAAACTTTTGTATTTCTTTTTCTCATTGTAAATTTCTTTGACATTATTGCTGCACATACAGCTTTCCTATATTGTCTGTAAATATACAGACATCTCTTGTTCTGGGCAAACTATCTTTATTACGTCTGGCTCAACTTCCCAAGTACTATTTTCTTATCTATGTTGACGCAATGAAATAAAAGCTAAGTCTCTGGAGATCTGACAAAGATACTGTGTGCACTGAGGTGAACACTGAAAACTGGCTGGATGAATTTCCTGATCAAGTGGAATATACACTCATTAGTAAATAGCATAATACATTATTGGAAATATCATGACCTCAGGACAAAATCTGAAACAAAAAATAATTGCTATTAAAAAAATTCTTCTTTGTTTCCCATAGATCTGGTTTGATTTCATAAGCAATTAGCAAGCTGTTTATTTCATCTTTGTATTGGACCAAATTATTTTTCATTTATCTTTCCCAGAAATTGTTTCCCAGAATTTCAAGAGATCTGGATGAAACATTGCTAGTCTGGCATACACTCCTGCTGGAATAATTGTTGTTTATTATTTTCTTTTCATCTTGTCTTACATACAAAATTTTATTACAAATGAAGTTTCATATAATAATATATAAAGATATTTTATGAAGTCTAAGTAAAAGCTACATTCCTTTCTTATATATTTTAGTGGTATGTGATAAACGATTCTTCATTTCTCCTATTTATAAATTGTTAGCAAATCCATCCCATTTGTTGTTATTTTCCTTGAATTGCTTTCAGATGTCACATTTTTCTTTCTGCTATAGAAAGTTACATTTTAGCTTTCTAGACAGTGGTGGTAAAAATCAGAGCTCTGTTTTTACTACTATCATGATTGATAAATTATAAGGTAAAAATAACAATTTTCTTATAGCTAAAGCACTGTATTGACATCTGTCATTCTGATGAAACAAAATAGTTTATGAAACTATGTACATTGTAAAGCTTTGCATATGAAATTAGCCCTCAGTTCTTTAAAAATAATTTAAATTAAATTATGATTTGACGTATTTTTATTGTTATTATTTGAATTGTTTTACAGTTTACAAAAAATTGTTGTGTTTGCTCACTTACGGGCCATGAAAGAATTCATGAGTCAGATAGAAATATAGAAAATTTATTTCTATATAAGAGGAGCGTCAGCTGGGCAGAGTCTGTTGGAAAATACTGCAAACTACTGTGTCCAGTCTTTGTTTGGTCTCAAGTTTTATGTTTTCCTGTAGTTGGGGTTAGGGGAGGTGCAGTATAGCTGGTTGTCACAACCCATATGTTATGTAGATTTAAGTTGGAGCCAGGAGAATGGATCCCACAGATGCAAAACCTCTCCCAAGACACAGGGCCTGCACTGAGCTGAAGTAAATAGAAACATTGAAACTGGTATGCAGAGTAAATGTACAGCAAGCAGAGCCAAAGAAAGCTTTCAAAAAGTCCCAAGCTAAATTACACTTATTAATTTGAATTATATCAGACATCCAAATCTCAAAAATCGAAGATTTAGTGCCACGATTAAAATCCTTTCTTAACAATTTTTTCTCTATTTTTTTTCTGAAAAAGTGGTTTCTGCTTTTCAAACTTTTAGAATTAGTGGTTTTATTTCATGAATTTGTGTTGGAGTCTTATGAAATTTTTTTCCTTAAAATTTTCTCTTTGTATTTTAAAAATATGTCCTTTTCCTTAAAAAAAAAAAATTAAGCTTGTTTCTCATTTGTTTGTCTTGTCCTTTTGTTGTTTTTGGTTTATATACCACATATCAGTGAAATCATAGGTTTTTCTGCTTTTTCTGTCTGACTTATTTCACTTAGTATTATACTCTCAAGATCCATCCATGTTGTCACAAATGTTCCTATATCATCTTTCCTTAATGCCAAATAGTATTCCATTGTGTATATATACCACAACTTCTTTATCCATTCATTTATCGAAGGACATTTTGGTTGTTTCCATGTCTTGGCCACCGTAAACAAAGCTGCAATGAACATTGGAGCACACATGTCTTTATGTATAAATGATTTCAAATTCTTTGGGTAGATACCCAGGAGAGGGATTGCTGGGTCATATGGTAATTCTATTTGTAATGAGAAACAAGAACTCATAGACACAGACAATGGTTTAATGGTTACCAGAGGGTAAGGGGGGTGGGGGTTGGGACATGAGGGTAAGGGGGATCAAATATATGGTGATGGAAGGAGAACTGACTCTGGGTGGTGAACACACAATTGAATTTATAGATGATGTAATACAGAATTGTACACCTGAAATCTATGTAAATTTACTAACAATTGTCACCCCAGTAATATTTTTTAAAAAAGAAATTATGTAATTTCATTAACAATTGTCACCCCAATAAATTTAAAAAAAAAAATAAGCAATGACCTGATTTTTTAAAATGCAATATCTTAATGAACAGACATTGGAAAGTGTAGAAAAGTATCAAGGAAGAAAAAAAATAACTGAAAATCAGGACTGCATACTATATCATATATATTTATATCAGCAACATGTTGCAGACGCTGTTTTGTTTTCTTATTTTCTTTCTTAAAATTAAAAAGCTTAGTGTGTTAAACTGATGAATGAATAAATACATTGTGATGTATTCATGCAATGGCAACAAAAAGAAATGCACTATTCATATATTCTACAACATAGATTTCTCTTAAAAACATTATGCTAAGTGAAGAAACTGGATTAAAAACCTTCATATTGTATGATTCCATTTATATGCCATCCTAGAAAAGGCAAATCTACAGAGATAGAAATAAGTTCAGTGGTCACCATGGGTTGGGGTTAGGCAAAGTACTTTGTTTATAAAGAGGCCCAAGAGAACTTTTTGAAGAGATGGAAATACTCTTTATTTTAATATGTATGCCAAAACTCATAGAACTATACACCAAAAAAGTGTTAATTTTACTGTCTGTGAATTATAACTCAATTAAGCTGTCATAAAATGACAAGATTGCTCATGGATAAATTGGGTAAACTTTTGTGGGTATTTCCAGAAGATACACTTTCTTAAGCAACTGTCTTATCGAACATAATAAACTGTTTATAATTTTAAAATACCAAGCATCTTGAACAAAATCAGTTTTCTGTTAAGCAATGTTAACTTGGGAGGGGCATAGGATAGAATGTTGGTTTAAGTGAATCAAATCTTCATCTTTCATAGCAGAAAGTAGGTAATTTTTAAAGACAATAAATCAAGAAATAAGATTGTAAGCATATTATTTAAATGTTGCAAGGTAACCGTTAAAAGAGCCAAAGCTTACAGTGGTTTAAAATGGTAACTTGAAGGTACAGACTTAGAGATGGGAACATTGGGCAAAGGTTGTTCCTTTTCATTCATAAGCCTCTTTATATTATTTGATTGTTGCATGTATAACTTTGGCAAATGATATATTTTCTTAAAAAAAACCAAAACACCAGTATATCGTTGGCTAAGAATATAATCAGCTGTCCTGGATATCTTATATTTGTCCCTCCACATCTGTTTTCCACTCCTCCTCACAGCTCTCAGTCAGGAGGCTGTTCTGCATGGCCTATATCAACAGGCTCTCTTACCCTCAAGCTAATGGAGATGTTGCAGGGAGGGAAGAGAGTGAGGTCCGAATATTTATTCTGCTGTTTCCCTCAGTGAGGTCTATCAGAATAGCTGTGTTACTCAACCAAATGCCTAGGCTCCTCTCTCAAGGTGGCTTACTTCACTCAAAAACTCTTTCTTAGTTATGATAATTTCTTCTTCTCCCCATTCCTTTGGGCCTATAGATTATAACAGTTTACTGTCATTAGCCTCAGGGCATTATACTATCTCTTGTAGTTACAAAGGTGAAGACCTTTGTAAGTAGTCACTTTATTAAATATTCTAATTTGAGTATCCCATTTATTTCCTGCTGGGGTTCTGACTGATATACTAGCCAAATTAGTATTCTCAAAAAATAAGAAATAAAGAGGATAACAAAAAGAAATAAAGAGGATAACACGTGAAATAGATTTAGACTCTTGAATTAGCAAGTGTAAGCAATGCCTGTGACATTGGTTTCATAATACTAAGGGTAGGCACTGATTCATTTAGTTATGGGCGTGTGTGTTTGTATGTGTGTGTGTGTCTGTCTGACTATGCTTTCTGAAGTAACCATAGAAGATCAGGGTACATTGTTGTTTTATGGAATAAACCATGAGGCATACATCACTGTAATCTCAGAGCCATAGAACATGAACCCTAAGATGTATTCCTCCTTCGTATTCTGTTCCCACATGTATCAAAGATTATGTTCTTTGTATTTCCCACAAGAGCTGTTTCTCTTTCTTTCCTTCAGGTTTCTTCTTCCTGCTCCTTCATGCTAACAGTCTACCTTATTGGAATTTTCTTACCTTCATGGTGCTATAGTGGCACACTGATAAAGTCAGGTATCACCCCAATGTGGCATATTAGGAAAGTAGGACCAAATGGTTTCCAAAATAAGCAATCATGACATCTAGTGACATTGTAATGATACCAGCTTCTCCACACACACAAAAAATCTGATATTCTATGAGGTCTTTGTTTTATTTTATATTTGTGTATTTTTCAATTATTTAGTCCTCAGGTGCTGAGGGTTGAATTAATCATATTCAGTGCATTTTATCATCATTAGTCTGGCCAAGGCCTTTCTCTTGCTTTATATTCTTATTTATTCCCTTTTAACTCAATGGCTCCTCTCATTTTCCTGCTTCTTGTAGGCATTCCTTCTATTGCCGTTGACTTATTTTCATTTTATAAATGTAAAAAATGACGCTCACGCTGCAAGTCATTAGTCAGAACTTGAATTCAAATTCAACTCTGTCAAACTCCAAAAACTATGTCGTAGTCCCTCTATAGCTACTTTAATTAGGTTTACTATCATAAAGTTGGAAGTGAATTTATGCACATTTATCCACTACATTTCTAAACATTCAGCAAGAGATACTTTCAAACTTTTTAGATTGAAAGATAATCACATAACATTAAATTAGTTTCAAGTGTACAACATCATGTTTTGATATATGTATATGTTGCAAAATAATCAACACAATAAAACCAGTTAACGTTCATGACTAAACCTAGTTACAATTATTTTTCTTGTGATGAGAGCTTTCAAGATCTACTTTCCTAGTTACTTTCAGGTATGCAATATAGTATTATTAACTATAGATAACATGCTACACATTACATCCCATCATATATTCATTTAGCAAGAGATACTTTTAATGCCAAGTAAAAAATTCAAGTCTTATTGTGCCATGTCATCTTCTGAGTTGGAAATGATATACAAGCAGAAATAATTAAATGCATTGAGTCGTGTTGGGCTTAAGTATCATGAATTAATTTTTTATTTGGACAAAAAAATAAACTGACAAACTCCTTCTAGAACTGAAACTAGTATATAACTTTCATAACTATGATTAAGACTGTTTATATTGTATAATACTAACACTATTCTAATGGTTGATTGTAACACTTTCCAGAAATTTATATAAAATTAATGTGACTAATCATACTATTATTTCCCCAATATTTCTCCTCTGCTACCCCAATGTATTCTGCTTGTTAAAAGGATCACATGAGTTGGAAAGGGATAATACACAGAATTATTACAAGACTTCCTTAAGACATATCCAATTAGATTCTGGATATCATATTTAGGAGTTTCAAACAGTCTTTGAATGTTCTTATTGGCCCATTTACCCTTAATTCACTTGAGAGGAGTGTTCAGATGTTACTCTACGAAACCCAGGGTATTCACAAAATTGTGTGAGTGTTCGTTCCTCATGCAGAAGACAACAATGATGTCCACCTAGAGAAAAATTTAACAATTTGGTAATGAAGCTTAAGCATAACGGACTCTCACTTGCTAGGCCCCTTTGGAAGTCCCTGTTCCTTAATTGTATTTATAATTTTATGTATTTTTTCTTAAAGAGCGTTTCCCAAATGTATCCAAAATATATATTTTGTAGGATTATAGTATATAAAGGTGTAAAAAAACTGGACCCATCTAAAGCCACTTTCTGCACATAGTTCTAATATGATCATAAGAGTATATATTGATCCTGGTATTGATACAAATTTTAGATTCAAATAGAAGATAGTGCAAATAAATAACCAAGATTAAGAGTGTATATAACTATAAAAATTAAGTGTCTATAGAAAAGAAAAAACAAACCCTCCATTCTGTGGTCCAAGTTTTGGTGAGAGATTGAACGTGACAATTTAAGTGTTAAAATAACTGACCTATACTAGATCTGTGATTAAGCATTTAGCTTCCATGTAGAGCAAGTTCCATTATTCATTACGGACTGTGAAATTCTTCTTGGCACACATTACATAACAATTATATTGCATTAAATGGGGGTCCCCTCCCACATTTAAACCACACACATGTAATTATGTATATACTATATTATGTAGCATTTTTGAGTAAGATGTTTAGAATTTTTGTATTTTATTATATTTATTATATTCAGAATTCAGAAATTACTATTTCTGAATATCTAGTCTCTTTAACAATAGTATTCAAGAACTTATAGCAATGTTTTAATTTAAATAAGAAATTCATTTTCTAAATGTAAGGAAAAAATACCTTGAGAAAATTGCAAGCATTTATGTATATATACAAACACATACACATTGTTCACTCTTGAACAACGCATGAGTTAGGGATGCCGACCCCTACCACCTGCACAGTCAAAAATTTTTGTATAACTTTTGATTCCCCAAAACTTGACTACAGTTCCTCATATCTGGGGCATTGGTTCCAGGACCCCCAAGGGTACCAAAACCTGAGGTTGGATTTTGGTAAAGGAGCAGTAAAGTAGACAAAATGCCATGCTCCTCGGAAGAATGAAATGTATATTAGAACAAGTACCCTGATGAGCTTACAAAATATATATATTTCAGTAAAAAAGAAAAAAAGTATTAAATAAAGTAAGTACAAAGCAACCTCTATGTACCTCTATGGCACTTTTATTAGTGAAGATTTGGTGGGCAATAAATGATTGAAATTTAACTCAACTTGAAAATGGGAATTTGACTCACAAACCAGAGGTCTCACTGGCTGTAAATACAGAGATTCTAAATTCTCATCACCCTCTCTGTGTGAGTTAGCCTCATGCTCTCAGAATAGCTTTCCATGAGGCTGTCTGAAAGAATCATTGATCTCACATCCTTTAGACCTCAGTACCCCCGCCTAAATTTATAAGATATCTGAGAAGAACTCAGATTGGCTAACCTGGAACATTCATTGCTCATCGTTGAATTATTAGTGGCCAGGAGTAGAGTGTTGTAATTGGTACATACAAGGTGTGACAACTAAGTACGCGGACTTGTTGGCAATGCTGTTACTAACCTTTTTTTTTTTTTTTTTTTTTTGCCATCAGAGGGATTTGAATTTGTACCAAGTAGACAGTTAACCAAGTTTACTATTTGGAAGTGTTGAAAAGGTGGTGTGAAAAAGTTAAACAAAAACGACCTGACCTTTTTATCAACAATTCATGGCTTTTGTATCACAACAATGCACCTGCTCACAGGGCATTGTCTGTGACAGAGATTTTAGCCAGTAAACAGATAACTGTACTGGAACACCCTTCCTGCTTACCTGATTTGGCCCCCAATGACTTTTTGTTTAGGAGAGGATAAAGGAAATATTGGAAGGAAGACATTTTGATGACATTCAAAATCAAGGGTAATCCAATGACAGCTCTGATGGCCGTTCCAGAAAAATAGTTCCAAACTTGCTTTGAAGGGTGGACTAGGCACTGGCATCGGTGCATAGCTTCCCAAGGGGTGTGCTTCGAAGGTGACCAGAGTGATATTCAGCAATGAGGTATGTAGCACTTTTTATAGGATGAGTTTGCGAACCTAATTTGTCTGACCTCGAATTGGGCCAGGTCTCCACTCTCAACACCAACTACTGTATGCAAAGAGGTGATTTCACATAAAGAAATAGCTGTTCTTTTTAAAATCACATTGGCAAAGGGCAAAAGGCGGTGTCCTAAAAGAAATTATCTAATTTCTATTTACATTCTTTTGGATTGTCTTGAAAACCTATTATGGAACTCTAAATATTTTAATTATAGAATCTTCAACAGGAAGGAATCTTAAAGTTCATTTAATCACATTGTACATATTGATGTAGCAAGGGTAATGAGTAGCAACACGTGGAACTAGAACTCAGTTTTCCTTCAGCCATAGAATCGTGACTTTTCTATGAAACCAGAGTCTCAAATCTGACCAGAAAGACAGTTAAAGAATTATATATAGAGGAATAACAACGAGAGGAAGAGAATGAAGTCTTGTTTGTAGACAGTGCCACCACTAATATAGAAGGTTAAGAAGGATTTCTGTGGATAGAATTTTAGAAAAAAATTAAAGTTCAGTTATGCCAGAAAAACTTTATGTAAGTATATATTTTTAAATGTTTTTCCCCTTTAACATTCAAGTGATTTAAATAAATGGTTATCTTTCCTTGGCATGTCTGTTTATTGGAAGAGCCAACATATACCTTCTACCTATGACCTAAGACTGGAATTAATTACTTTCTGAAGTGAGTGATATTGAAAGAAAAGAATGCACGAAACTCTAAGCACAAACAATTCTCTCACACTGTGTTATATTTAACATCTGTGGTTTCCTCCCTCAATTTTATGTGCTCTTATTTAACTAGCAGTGATTTTCCTCAGGTCTCAAGTAAGCCATTTACCCTAAGACTTGCATCTCTTGCCAAGAAGGTGAGTAAGCAGCATATTCAGTGCTTAGGGCTAGATTTATGCTTTTGTATGCCCTGGGCAGTAAAATGGCATCAGATTAGTGTGGAAATAGGGAGACCTATTTGTTGAGGGCATTTTAGGGCACTGAGGCCATGTGGCTATGATAAGAAAAGAGTCTGAATAATAAGGATGTGTTCCATTATTGATCCTGAGCATACTATGCATATCCATACATTTATTTATTGCTTATCCTCTGTTTTGTATCTTTCTCAACTTATTGTGCCCATCCATGAATCTACACTTCAGATCCACTTCCCATGTAATTCCCTCCCAAACATGTAGCCTATGCTCAACTATTGATGTAGATGGATTTAAGTGCCTGCAGTATTTCCCTTATTATTATATGTAAGTTTGTTGTAGATGCTAAACTAAGACCATTAATCCATCTGTTAGTAACTCATTCACTCATTCATTTTCTAGATTATTGTTTAGTGTCCATTGTGTTCCAGACATCATTCTGAATGCTGGAGATACCGTGTTTCCCCTATTCTAACAGTATTAGAAAATAAGTCTGGCCTTATATTAATTTTTGCTCCAAAAGATGCATTAGGGCTTCTGTTCAGGAGATGTCATCCTGAAAAATCAAGCTAAGGATCATTTTCCAGTTAGATCTTATTTTCGGGGAAACACGGTAACTCTTAGTATTAAGTTGGTGCAAAGGTAATTGTTTTTAACCTTTAAACCGCAATTACATTTGCACCAACCTAATAATTTACATTTACCATTGTAATTGATCCATAGACAGCCAAGAAATACCTTTTGAATGAGAGAATGATTGAATTAATAAGTAAATGAGAAAGTGCATACACAAAGATTAAAAAAAAGAGGTTTGTTTTAATCCAAAGCCAGTACATAGTCTGCATCCCATGTTATCCCAACATTCTCGCAGAAGGAACTTATACCAACACATGGCAGCAATGTAAGATATTTTATGAGAAAACTGGGGACCGAAATAGTGCTTTATTTTATGAGCTCTGGAAAGTTTCCTTTTAGTAGAAGGAAATAGTGTTTTCATTCCATGAAAATATTTGAAAAACTGCAAATCTTGCCTCCACAAACCATATATTTCGGGTAGACAAGATTAGGCACTTCACTTTCATCTACTAAATGTGTGCCTATGATGTCATGAGTCTTCATTTCTGTGCAGTGAACTCTGCCTGAGACCTCTTTGTTTATAGCAGTTCTCTGTTAAATTCTTTTCTAAAAATAAGGAATTCTTCTGTAATGTAGATTTCCCAAATCTGACATGTATTTCTCAAACTCTAGCAATTCTATTCTGTGCTAACACTATTAGTAGCAACACCACACAAGACATTCGTATGGGAGACTGCAGTTGTGCCAGCAGTTTGGTACTTCTTCATGACCATGCCCCACGGAGCGGCTGAGTATAACGTCTGTAGTCAGATTGCCTTGTTCTGGGTTCCAGGCCCAACAGTTCTGAACTGTGAAATTGAGGAGGGTTGTCATTTTTCTTGTTTGTGTCTCCATTTCCAAATCTATGTGAAAGGGGAAATTATTGTACCTGACAGTTAATAGCTCAGCTGTACTATTATATGAGTCTGATGCAAATCAGTAACTGGGATCTGGAAATAAAATAGCTACGTGAAAAGTTCGAAGAACTTGAGAAAATGCAACAGGTTCTGTTGCCTTGCCCAGAGTTCACATTAAAGGAGGAATCACGCGTTTAACACAAATATAGGCTAATGACTCTGAAAGTTGCACTTTAAAATTTAGCTTTTGATTTAGGATAACGCTAGCTCCTCTCAAAAACAATAAAATAAAAAAAACACCACCAACAACAAAAAACGCCCAGACAAAATAAGTCAAATTCTTTCTCACAAAGCAGTCCAAGGAGGGTGTGACCAGTCAGGGGCAGCTCTCTTCCATGCTCTCACATAGGCGCTCATGTAGATGAAAACTAATGTCGTATATGAGGACGTCATGATTGGCTCAGCTCCGTGAGCTGTAATCTGTAAAGATTTGGGGACATTTTCACTGACTAGACCTGGAAGTAGTATATATTCATTGGCAGGGACTTGAAATAGAACATTTATACTATCACATGGACACACTTCTGCAAGGGAGGCTGAAAAATGTTATCAAATTTTGTGCCCTCAAAGAAGATAAAAATTTTAAAACAGACTTATTCTCCCTTCAAGTGAGTCAGTATAACTCCATCCTATTACTGCACCGATTTCAAAGTTCAGAGCATCTGGAAATATTCAGTCCTTGCAATCAAGAGTAATTCTGTGTTATTATATTTTAATTATTATGAACTAAAAGATAGCATAGATATTGAAGCAAGTAGATGGCAATCATAAGAAACATCCTTTCTGAAAATGGATGAATGGGAGACTCACGGCAGGCTCTAGCACAGAGCGACGATTGAATACTTCTGGGAAGGAATTTTTAAGACCTCGCTACACTGGCAGTGGAGGAACTTTCGCGATTATATCTTGGTTCTGTATTTTGGAAGAAATCTCTTGTCCACTGATCTCCATGGACTCTGCCTCCGCTCTCGTGAGGAATCTTCGTTATATATTTTCATGTACAGATACCTTGAAGTGCGCATTGGAGAGTATTATTCTCCCAAAAGGCTACATAGTGTTCAAAGCCCATTTCTTGATCATACACAACTGGGAGCCGAAGGATTGTTTTATATTCTGTCCTTTTATTTATTTATCCTTTTTGGAGGAGGGGGGTAAACTCATAATTCTTTTGCAATAGAATTACTTCAAAAAGCTATTCGAGTTCTAATATGGTTGTTTCCAGTTTATTCCAAGTGCTGCTAATGACACACAAGGTCTTTTTTTTATTTGATATTGCTATATTTCTTTACATCTTTGCTTGCATGCTTATTTTTTTCAACATAATATAGCAGCTGCCACTTGAACAATAGTTGTTGGTAGGAAGGCAACACCCTTAATCTTTTGCTACAGAGCTGAGTTCTTTGTCTAACTGATAAAACTTACTGCAATTTTGTGCTCAAAGCCTTTTTCAGTTTTATCTCTTACATTAGGGGTCTTGAGGAAGTTGGCTTCTCCAAGCACTACAAGACATTGTCAGCCTGCAAACCAGCCAGTTCTTTCCTGAGGTCATTTATTTCTCATGGTACTTTGACAAATCCATCAAGCAGCAGCCAATACTAATAATATCCTGGCTTTTCCCCAGCCTTTTCCCCCTGAGCTATAAGTTTGGTAGACCCTTAGTCTTTCTTCAAAATTTTCATAAGCAACAGTTTTAACAATATGTAGTTAAAGAATAACAGTACCCCAGCATTGTACCATTCTGTATCTGTTTTGTAACAGATACACTTATTGCTTATTGCTCCTGTTTTTAAATGGTGGACTCAATAACATTATGTGCCTCCTATTCCCTCTGTCACAAGAAAGAAAAAGCATGGGGACACCCTAGAGAGAGATTTCCAAACCGAGGCTGGCAGCAGCACATTTCGCTTTGGCTCACATCCCTTTGTCTAACACTCAGGCACATGCCCAGTCTTAATTATGTGTAGACTATAAGATACAATTTACTTATGTGCCTTGGAAGAAGAGGAATTGGATTTTGGTGAATGCATAGTAGTCTCTGTCACAGCTTCTCATGGATTTAATATGTACTTTAATATTTTTCCTCTCATACAATTATTCCAAACCTGGAATTTTCACTGAAGTTCTGTCTGAAAATTTTTCAGGTCATTGCCAATTTTGAGTTGTGTAAGGAAGCATTTTTCACCACTTATGGATATAAAATTTATATGAAAAACCAAATGTACATTTTTAGTTTTATGAGATAAAAGTCTGAAGAAAACATGGAATGAGATTTTATTATACTTACTATAGGAGAAATTAAAATGTATTACTTTTAACAGATTATCATATCGATCTTTTAAAAAATGTAATTGAAACATAGTATGATAAATGACAGGACATTTATATCATTTTGAATTTTATGTATCCTATTAGAATGAAAATGTTCGAAGAAATACTCAGTTTATATTAATAAAACTGAAACTTTCTCAATAGAATGGCAATCTTCAAAAACTTTATATAATAGTCAAGATATACTGAGAAAAGAACAAGAAATGCAAGCTCACAGTAGATTCTAACTCTAAGAATATATATATTACTTTTAAATCTTCAGTACTAGAAGAAAGTTAGACAAGTAGTAGGGCAAGTATTAGAAAAAAATGAATAAAGGAATGATGTATGTGTCAGAATAAATAAATAACTCCACTTATTTAGTTACTAATAGCTACTCACAGTTACTGAAAATAGCTACTAATAGCTACTAAAAATTATAGCTACTAAAAATAATAGCTGCTAAAAAGGTCTGTGGGATCTCAGATTTTCCTAGCAGAATCAGTTATGTGAGTCTTTAAAATTTTCTGGCAAATATGTGGACATTTTTCCAAATAATAAAAGTCGTTGTTGCAATTGTATAGTAATGGCTAAGGATAAATTAATTTAAAAATCTCCCAAGGATACAGCTCAGTAAGATTCAGTCACATGATTATTTTATTTTTATATTTGAATTTTGCTGATTACTGAACTAATATAGAAAGATGTTTGAAGACTGGGATAATATAACTGTAGTAATGATAGTTAAAGCAAAAATGGGGAATATTATCAAATATGAAATTAGGATATTAACTTAGTCTATGTTTAAAATTGTCATGAGGTGAAGAGTCAATATATAGGTAAATATAAAATTTGAATTACAGCAATCAAGTTATATTTTCCACTAGCAAGAATTTGTTAGGTTTAACATATCTAAGGCAAAATTTGATGGTTCTTTTGATTATACAAAGTTAGTGTTTCACAAGTGAGGTAAAGAAAATGTGAATTGTTTTCTAAGCCTTCCGTTTTGAAGGAAGATGCTCTTGAAAACATTATTTAAAAAGATAAAGAACATAAAGGGATTACAATACGCCAAATCTAAATATTTGTAGTAAAATTATAGAAATATTTCTATTATCACTAACAATTGATGGTATTAGCAAAGTATTTCTAAGAAGAAAATATGTGTAGCAAAGGATTGTCAACCACATGTTAATCACTGTGCTTAGGGCCAGGGCTAAATCAGCAAGACAGACAAGGAGCTAATAATCTCTTTGTACTAAAATTATTATGGATTTTTCCTCTTGTCTCTGTAACAGAACTTCTCTCCATGTTGAAGAAAGGCAATCAGAAACTCTGAACCCTCCTCACTTACCTTTAGATGTAACTTTGTGCATCCAAACACATTCCTCATATAGCTAGATACATGTTTTCTCACTTCTAAATTATATAAGGTAGAATAGAATTATTTTCCTGGGTTAATAAATGATCTTTTTGAAAGTGTGAGCCAATGATATAATAGCAATTAAAACCTGGAGGAAAAAAGTAAGAATATGGAGGTGGTGAATGATGAGAGAATATGTAAAAAGTTTAGTAAGTTAAGGTTAAATATGCACATCATGTTTTTACAAATACCCAAACAATTTCATTGCCAAGGAGAAGGATCACAAATATTTTACTCTACAGAATTTATTAAGAATTATGGGATAACCTTAAAAAGAGAAAAAGTAATCTAGTGACAACTATATTCAGTTGTACTGTGATATAAAAAAATGCTGAGAGAATATTTTGGGAAACCATCAAAGATAGACCTGGGGGGGGGGGAAATGACACAGCATATCTCAGCATAAACATAACTATGGAGATAAAGTGGATGATTCAATAACTTATTTCTTTCTCCAATTTCATTGTTTCTCCATTAGAGTGGAACAAGAATTGTAGAAATCCAAGCCCCCACCTGCACTGTTTCAAAAATGAGGCCTAGGGCTGTTGATAAATGCAACATCTCTGTCAGAGTAGAAATATTGACATTACCCCATAGATTTAATTTTAAAATGAATATAAATGGCTTTAAGTACTTTTTATTGTTCTGTTTGTCTCAGCAGTTGGAGCCATAGGTCTTTCTGTATTTCACTGTAAATAAACAGTGTATCGCTAGCATTAGACTCACTGTGATGGATGGTATACCTTTCTCAACCCTCAATTGTCTCATTATCCAAGTTCTGTTGGGTCATTAAACAAACGTTAGAAATGTGGATATTTGCTCTCCCTGGAATAAAATTACTCACTTGGGACTCAATACCAGCATGGCTCAGTAACTAAAACCCCTTGCAAAACTTTATTTTATATATCTATTTATATACTTATGTGTATATATTCCGTATTTAGTCACATATATTGTGCACTTTTTTTGCCCAAATTTGTGAGAGAAAAATAAGGATGCATATTATGCATGGGTAGTACTAATTCTGTATTTGTATAAATGGTTTTAATTCTTTTATTTATGCTTATGAGCTAAAAGTATAACTCTAGAAATCAATAACAATAGCCATATGCAAAATAATACCCTGGAATATGATAATTGTTTTTGTTGAGCTTACAATGAGCTTGAAACCACGAAGAGTTCTTGGTCTTCTATAATAGGTAAATTTTGTGAATCTGTTACCGGTACATAAAATTTCTTGTATCTTTTATCTGTTCTTGTGTTTTGTCATTATTTGTTACATAAAATTTCTCATACCATAATATGTTAAAACATAAATGCTAAAATTCCTTTATAATACAAAAAAGCAATACCTAAATGTAAACAGATAAAAATTTAAATTAAAAAAATCAAAGCAATAGTATTTTTCTCTGAAAGTTTGGAAGTTTGGGCCAAAAATGTGGGTGTGCGTTATGTATGGGAGTGCATTATATGTGGCAAAATACAGTGTGTGTGTTATATGTATATACATATATCGCACACACTGTATTTTGCCACATATAATGCACTCCCATATATAATGCACACCCACATTTTTGTATACATGCATATATATATATAGATACACATATGTATATACACACACATATATCTATCTATATATATATATATACGTATATATCACATTACTTTCATTCTACATACATGCATGTATCAATGCTTTGATTTTATAACTAGCTATATGGCAAAGCATATAAAATACTTCTTTTTTTTTTTTAGGCCTAACGCCTTCTGATTTTGTATATGAAGTTTTAATGCTGACTAATGTCCATCAGTTTATTCAAGATTTGTGTTTCTATTTACATTTCTGTTCCTAATGCTAATTTTTAAGTTTAATAAGAGGCTCTTTCTTATCCATAGAATACTTCAGAGAAAATTGATACATTTTGAATTGTGAAGATTCTGCCTTTCCCACAGGGCTGCGATTCTCATCTAAAAAAACAGTGCACAAAGAAAGTAGATTTAATGCACTTACCCCTTTTCCTTTTCCTTCTGTGTCTGAAACTTGGTTTTTCATCATCAGCCATTCATATTTTTGTATCTTTAGATGAGTATTAGTGTCAGAGAAGTGAGAACTGAACAGTTCATATTGTATTTAGATAAGTTTTTTTTTAATCACTCACTGTATTTTGGAAAAAATGAAAGATGTTTTATACATTTTAATCCATTTTGAGTCTTGCTGAAATACAGAGTCATGAAATTCAGGATAAGAAAATGCTATAAAATATTGTCCATTTGAAAGCAGAGGAAATTCCACTCATTTTATGTAACCAAAGCACAATTTTATACTAAGAAGCTTTAAGTAAATTATCAAGTCACTGTTGCATAGCATCATAGGGCAGGCACTAGTCTTTTAAAACCTGCAGGGCTATTTCCATCTTCCCATTCTCTCACCACTGGTATTACCTGGAGGTTAGAAAGACTCCTTTCAACATGGACAATCAATTAATTCATCTATCAACACATACTTGCTGAGCATTTTCTTTGTATAAGATACGAGAGCAGGCATTTTGAGATATATATATATGTAAGGCACAATGGCTACTTAAAATAAGCTTAAAATCTAATTAGAAAGTAAAGCATAATAATGAAATAAAATGTAAGGCATTGATGACAACTCAATACTGATAACATGTAGACTAATACTATTTAAGTATACCAGTATGAGTCATGTACTTTCAAAGTGATTTTTTGCCAATTTTTCTGCTTTCTTTACTCCTATTAAACTGCTATGATTTGAAATATGATAGAAGAGAAAGGAGATGTCATTCTTTTTCTAGAATAAATGGAGTCAGACAAAGATTTATATTTCACACTCTTGTTTCCACCTATCTTAACCTATAGGATATCAAAATCATCAAGTTTATAGAATTTGGTCCCTAATAGGTGTCACACTTAGAAAACTTAACTGATCTGTACACAAAAACCAAAAATTTTAAACTTTTGAGATTGTTTGACCCTGAGAAGAGAGTTATTCTACAGTTATCTTAGCACTTGTACAAAATGTCTCTATTCTGTAATAACTGAGCTACCAAGAGTCAAGGTTATGCCAAAAAAACCCCACAAAAAACAAGAAAAAGTCTTCACTAGAACTTTAGTTTGAAAGTCACAATCCATCAGATTTAATTGGAGATCCTTGTGTATTCAGTGAAACCAATGTCCTCCTTCAGTCCCTATGTATAGGCCTATGAAAAAAAATGTCAGCAGCGTGGTGCAAATTTTGAACCCTTTCATTAACTTAATAGGTAGGAACGTTCCCAGGATAAGCTTTTATTTCTGGATAATTTGTATAAGTACTATAATGTCACCCAACATGTTAGAACTTAAGTCTATAAAATTAAGCTTGATGAGTCAAAGTAGAGAGGTATTACGGAGACTTCATGAAGCAAAAGTCCTAGTTTCCTGAGACTTGCCTTCATGGTCATTGTTCTGAGATTTTCCACTGAGTCCACCCAGAAAGGAAGAGATGCGGTGAATCACAACATTATACATAGTGAATATATATATTAGTATATAATTATCTATACATTTAAAAGTAAGAACAAATAGTAACAGTAGACCATTTCCTTTTGTCAATGTCCTAAGATGTAAAACTCAGATATATAATGTAACATTTTACATATGTATTTGATATAATTTACACATACAGATCCTACATATATACATTTCTTTGCTAGGTATAAATACTTCCTTTGTTAATAAATTACTTATAGTTGGCAAGCTTAATATAGCCCACTGTACTTAACAGGTCAAATGTTTTTCATGTATTTATTTTGCTTTGAGATTTGTCATTCCTTGTGTTCTCAAGTCTTTCTAGGAATAATTTTAATGTCACATGCATTTCAGATTAAGATTTTTTGTTACCACTATGTAATTATTTAGATTTCATATTTGAAAATTTTAAAACTAAATGACTTAATATTTTAACTTCTGGCCACTTTCTGCAAAGTTTTAGTGCACAACCTTCTGTATTCAAGAGAGTCATAGTTTTGTATACAGTGTGAAAGAAAAAACAGACAATTAAATGGAAATGTCTTCTGAAATATTTATCTAGTAGTTTTCATACAATCAAAAATTCTACCTTATGAGAAAATCACAATTTTTTAATTAGAATAGGGTAACAGTTAATTTTCCAACTTTCTTATGTTAGGGATGAAGTCGTTGAGGCCCACAATATTTTGGAAATTTTGGGGTTGTCACAATTACTTCCTTTGAGAATATGCTGTAACAACATACGAGGTCAAACAATTAAGCTTGTGAACTCATCCTAGAAAAAGTGCTACATACCTCATTGCTTAATTATCACTGAAGTCACCTTCGAAGTACTCCCCTTGGGAAGCTATGCACCAACACCAGCGCCTAGTCCACCCTTTAAAGCAATTTTGGAACTTTTTTTTTGGAATGGTCATCAGAGCTGTCATTGTATTATTACCCTGGATGTCCTGAATGTCATCAAAATGTCTTCCTTTCAATGTTTCCTTTATCTTTGGGTAAAGAGAAAAGTCATTGAGGGCCAGATCAGGTGAAATGGGAAGCTGTTCCAATACAGTTATTTGTTTACTGGCTAAAAACTCCCTCACAGACAGTGCTGTGTGAGCCGGTGCTTTGTCGCAATGCAAGAGCCCTGAATTGTTGGGGAAAAGTTCAGGTCGTCTAACTTTTTCACGCAGACTTTTCAGCACTTCCAAATAGTAAACATGGTTAACTGTCTAGTTGGTACAAATTCATAACGAATAATCCCTGTTACATAAAAAGAAGTTAGCAACATCATTGCAACAAGTTCACAAACTTAATTGTCAGTCCTCATAGGTTTCCTTACACATATGAGTGATGTTTTCCTCCTTTGACCAAGGTAGGACTCCTTTCAAATCCTTATGACCATGCCCATCAAAGATGTACTGAATCCTGCAAATTGTATGTCACAAATTTCATTTTATTACCTTTTGCCAACAAACTTTGCACATGCTTTTTATTTTGAACAAGTGGATGATCTCTCTTCAGATTAACTTTTTTGGTAGTATTAAAGGGACTTAAAATTAGTAGACAAAATTACAGTACAAATGCTCTAATCTTTTTCGGTACCACTATATTTAATGACTCAGTTTAAAAGGAAAAGTTGCATTTCAAAATTACACATACATTAAATATTTTATTTTGACTTGAAACATAGATATGCATTCATTCACTAATCTTTTGATATTAATCCAAGGCCTTTTTAAAATTATTAATGTGTGTATCCTCAGATTAGAGTTCATATCTTTCTTGTGTAAACTATAGTATTCCTGATTTTTGGGGGGTTTCTCTATAATGAAATGAAAAATATTTATAAAGTCAACTGAATGCAGAATCCTTTTAGAGTTTTAAAATTTTACTTCAAACATTAACAGTTTCCTTACTTTTGCCCAATTCACTGTTTTTTACCTACCACTTTTTTCTTAATTTGCTTTGTTTTTATACTCATTATTTAGTTAAATTACATAATTCCATACCAGGTGTATAGTAGAGCCATAAACATGTCTGTGATGATTCCAGGTGAGCATACAAGTCAACTGGTGGAGCAGAAAACCATGGATGTATTAGGGAGTATCTCCAACCTAATTGATACCATAGCTATTATTCATGACAGAGAGTGTAGGGAGATTTAGCATTCTGGGAAATTGTTTTTATGGATGTTGGTTACAAGAGCCTTTTTGAAATTAACATTCTTGTCTAAGGTTAATTGGAAAAACAGAAAAAGAGCATCTTTATTTGGAGAGAAACAGTGAGGTTTTCAGGGTTAAATTCCCCCACGTTTCACTGCTTTTTAATTTGCTACCTGAATCTGTCTGTATTGTATGTATGGAGTAACTTAGTAAATCACCAACCTATAGTGCAGTTTTTGTATCCTAAACTGTTTTGAAGGTCTACTGATAGCTGTGAAATCTCTTATCCTCTCAAACACCTGAAACTATGCACTTGCAGAACTGCTAAAGGAAATAGAACTGGAGTTAAATTGCCTGAAATTAAAATGTGTTAACTTTGGGCAATTTATTTAATCTTTTTTCATCTGTAAAACTGGTAGAATTATAGTGTCTAATTATAAGTTTGCTAATATGATTAAGACCAAAAAAGTATAAAAACTATTATGCTTGATTTTGGGGTCGTAATAAGAGTTACTCGAATATAAAAATCCCAAATCAAAAATAAAAGTTTTCAAAGAATTGTATCTTATGTTTTATCCCTTGTGTTTACAATGGTGCTGATAAAGTACTTACATAACTTTTCTGTAAATGGTGAGACTAATAGAATTGATAAAGATGATAAAGATGTTGCTATTTGTATGCAAAATTAATATATATATATCCTACAAAAATTGATTAAATTTGGAATATGGAACTAAAATAAAGATGAAACTTGCACTGCTCTCTAAAGTAAACTTTTAATGAAGCGATTACTGTCGTTTGATTTGTATAAAAATTTATATTAAGGAATGGTCTTTGACATGGCAATGTGCCTTGTCATTTTTGACATAAAGTTCTCTTTTTGCTTTTTCATTCCAGGACAACAAATGACTCACAAAGTTACTCTGACTCAAAATAGTTATATTTAGACCCAAACTTCCCCTTGTCAGAGGAGGTTGGACAAGAAATACCAGAATTCCGTCTACCTCTTCTAGTTGATTTCAATTGGGTCATTTTATTTAATCTCAGTCCATGGTGTTGTTTTTGACAAGCACTCTCTTCAGATGATACGTAATCTAGCTCCACTGTGGAAGGCTGGAGAATGACCATGTTCCTAAAGATTTGTTTTATGACTTAAAATCTACATACACAGCATATGTGGAAATTGGTGGGCTGCCCACACGGAACAAAGAAACATTTATAGAATTGGACATTTCTGCCCTGGGCTTTTTGGTGACAACATAGTACCTCTTCAGTCCAACTTGCAATTAGTATAAGGGCAAAGCCACATGGGGCCTTTCACAGAAAGATACGTAGGTACCAGTTTGGCTATACAAAACTTGCCTCTAAGGAAGTTCAAAAAATACTTCATTTGTCCCTATTCCAGTGTGCTAGAAAAGCAGTCTGTCTTCATTTTCCCAATTCTGCTTTGCTGTGTAGTAGAACCACCAGTGGACCAGGATCACACACCTGGGCATTATTCCCGGCCCTTCCTCACTCTAGCTTTTAACAAATACTGAAACTCATTCTTTAGTTTTTCTTCTGTGAAATGATAGCTGGGCCAGGTGATTTCTAAGGTCTGTCTGACTCAACAAATACAAATATCCACCCTCTTTAAAATCTAACTTGTTAAAATCAACCAAATTATATTGCTCTTTGAACACAGTGATTTGGAAAGTAACTGCCTGTGTAATTTTTAAGAAATAAAATACATGTTTCCACATCCTGAATGTACTGGGCTTGTTCTACTTTGCTTTATTTTATTATCTTGGCCTTTGACTTAAGACCAAATGGAGCGTAGGCTTACCATGGAATGCATCTTCTGTGTGAGAACTTGATTTTTGCCTTGGCAGGAGACTGATCATGATTGGGTGGGGTATCTTCCATTCACAGTATGTATGATTTATAGGAGAACATTTAAGAATTTGCTGTGTGTTCTCTCATAATATCACAGTGACACAGATCACACAGGCCATCATCACTGGACCTTTCAGACTTGTCTATCCTAATGACTCCCAATGTGAGGGTTATCAGTGGCATGGGTGTTTTACTTACCACTTGATTTCTACACTATGTATGTAGTCTGTATGTGTTTAAGAGATGAATGATGTTTATAACTAGAATATGGTAAAAGACAGCCTAAAATTTGTGGGGATCTTCTAATTGGTGTTCAATTTTACTTACATTTTCTAGCTTGTAGTACCTTGATTCCCAAGAACCTCTAGTTTTAGGTAAATTATTACTTAGAATAAACTTTCTCTACTGAAAGCCAATATTCATGGCCTGATAGCAGAACTATATTCTGTGCTGTAGGAGAAAGAGACATATCAGTGGATTTATGGTATAATAAGACTTGCTCCTTTCACAGATTGGGGCATTCCCAGTTCATTGGTCACAGGCTCAGTAATGGAAATTGACTTCCATTTTCCCTCCTTCTAGGACAGCGTGAAAGATTCCTAGACCATTCCATAAATTACGGGTCACAAGCACACCTAATGAAACCATGAAATCATGGATTAGCATTGTTCTTGGGAAATAAGCATAGGCATGGAGAGAAGACTTGCTTCTGAAAAACAGGTGATCTTTTAAAAATGCATGTCAGACCACATCATTATTCTGTTTATATCCCTTTAATGATTTTTCATCTGAAACTACATAAAATGGACTTAACTACCCAAGGCTAAAGATTATTCAACTTTGCTGAACTTGCTGAATTTATTTTTTCCTCCCTCCTTCTACTCCTTTGTCACTTAGCTTCAGGCTCTCATTTCTTCTTGGGTTCTGGGACATACTAGTTTTTTTTCCTACCTTAGGGTCAAGTACTTATAGTTTCTTCTGACTAAAACATTTTCCCTCAAGATTTTAGCATGAAAAGCCTCTCCTGATCATTTAGATCTTAGTCGAAATAACCTTCAGTGAAGATTAGGTAAGTGAAGTAAAATAACCTTCAGTGAAAATAAAGTAAGTCTCCAGGTGTTATCACATCACCTTGATTCATTTTCTGTGTAGCAGATAGTACTTCCTATTATTTCCTTGTTTTTTTGTTTTGTTTTCTGTCTCTCACATTAAAATGAAAGCATATAGCAATAAATATGGTAAATGGAAAAAATAATGAATGCATTAAACGTAAACCTCTATATTCTGACATTAAAATGTTTTTAGAAAATGTCTTACTTTCTAAGATTTCTTGTGATATCTTTGTGTGGTTTTAGTATAAGGAGAACATTTTTCCTCATAGAATGAATTAGAAATGAATATTAGTTAGTGAGGATGAGAAGGGGATTTTATAAGCATGGAGACAAATTGGATGTGTCTGAAGTAATCTTAGCAAGGATTTATTATGATTGGTAGTTAGAAGTAGCCTGATTTGTGATATATTTGTGAATAGAGCTGTTGGTGTTTTCTGATGGATTAGATGTAGACATGAAGGAATGAGAGAAATCAGAGATGACTGCCAAGTTTTTGGTCTAAGTAAATTCATGAATGATCTTAACATTTGTGGGGGAGTCCTCAGAAATTAGTAGAGAGATCAAGATTCCTAAGCATGTTAATTTTGAGGTTATAAATAAAAACATATTTATATGGGGATAATCAAGTTATTCAAGGATAAGGATATCTAGTAGGCAAAGAATAAAGAGAGAAAAGAGAAGGAAGCTGAAGATATCCTAGGTCACTCCAAGATTTGGAGATTGGGGTAGGAGGTAGAGGCAGCAAAATCCATGAAATAAAATCTTTAAAGTTGCATTAGTTTGGATTTAGTTGTATTCTAGCCTGAACATGAAGCACTTTTTCCTTAGCATCTGGGGACTATAAAAGAAGAAATGCTAACCATTCATCAACACAGACAGCTTTCCATTTTTTCAAAATATACTGAAGAATGTATGGTTAGTGTAATGAGGTCACTGTGGCTACACTCAGCCACCCCTATATTTTTAGCTTGTACCCAAGGCTCTTTGGTCCCCACTAAACATTTAATTTGTAATATTTGATATATTACCTGCTTAGTTTCTATATAATATAATAATATCTCAGGCTTTTTTTCTTTTTCTCCTGAGATGATGACCAATATCCAACGGTGGTAACAAATGCTCTAAATACAGCACATTTATTTCTATGAAGGGCTTCCTAGGAGGCATCAATAAAGAACTAACTCCCACAGTCAAGATAAGAAGAGGACTGAGGGCGAAATTGGGTGTTCTAGGTCTTTTGGGGAGTGTAGCTTCCTTGCAGAAAGCTATTTCCTCTCCTGCCTGAATCCAAGATAGAGAATTGGAAAGAAATGAGTCTACATTGTTTCTCAGCCAGGATATATGAGTTTCCTGTGGAACAGTTGGGCACTCTAGCAGTTCTGCTCGACAAGGCATTGGTTGGCTTTCTGTTGGGGTGACATGTGAGTTATTCAAAGCACACATTAAATTCCTCTCTTCTGCTTATGCCCAGTTCCTTTGTTAAGCCTCGGTTTCCACTACTTTTCACCATTTGTATCCATACGAGTCTATCCTAAAGTTCTATTTTTTCAGTGCCTACATGTTTAAGCCCTCTCCTTCTGCAACAACAAAGCTGTTTACACCTATGACATCATGAGGTCAGAATGTGTAGATAGGGAAATGGGTGTTCTCCTCAGTAAAGGAGAAACAGATCTTTGGACCTTGGACTCTAAGGCAGCTTAGTCAGGAGGCGAAGAAAGGGAGAGTCTGGGAGAAATCCTAGAGGATGACACAGTTTTCTGCTTGGTTGTAACTAACATCTCAAGTAAACTCAGACATCAGTGATGTCAGCTTTTTCTATAGTAATTTCCTCATCTACTAGGAGCAATTTGATATTTATTCATAGCAAATAGCTACATGCATATTATTAGAAAATATTTATTGACATAAAGAAAAAGGCCCCCCCTTTTTTTTAACTGATTCTTTTTGGAGAGAATTAAAAGCATCCAAAATAAGAACTGCGTTTTTTATAAAAGTGATTTCTAAATTCTTACAATTTATTTTGAGTTTACAAATTTTATTTTTTCAAGAAAAAAAATTCAAAAATATCATTTTACTAGTGTTTAACTAGAAAGTACATATTAATACTTTTAGCGGACACACACACACCTACCTCTTTCAACAGGTAACCTTAACTTTCCCTAATTCAGTGCAAATCAGTGTACCTGTCTCCACAACTCTGTGATCCTGTGCCACCTGCACAGATGAGTCTGAATATCTCTAACTTCACAGAAAGTCCTAGCTTTCCTTATGATATAAAAATAAATGAACAGCTGACAATTTGAAAAGCTGTTAAAATCAAGCTGTAAGATTTTGATATAGGAAAGTTTTCAGAGTTGGAATCTGGCTAAATTTTAGGTGGAGGAGGGTGCTGGGGCCAATAGAGAATTTGCCTGGGAACTTTATTTGCACAGCAAGTCTATTGTTCTTAACTTCCAGCAGATTTGTGTGTTTGAGGTGGGGGACATGGTAGTATGCTAAAAATCTAAAGCCATGTCTTGGTGCTACTAGGATTTAAATCAAACTAACATACTCACTACATAAGGATGTAACTTCCTGTCCCTCTGGAATCCATTTTGCCTGAATCTAGAAATATATATGATTGCATCATTTTAATATAATATTTCAGATAGTCACACTTTGAGGCAGGCCCAAATCACAGAGGTAAGCACACTGCATTCCACATTAAGTATTTGACCTTCACAAAAAATGATTTCAAAAATAAATTATTTCCAGTTTAGATGATTATATTTTTCATTGCATGTGCTTACTTTTAGTTCTAAAATTCTTGGTTTGGAGATGTCTGAGTAAAGGTTGAAACAATTTTTTATGAGCTCAAAATGAATCTTTTTTCATGCTTCCTTAACTCAGAAGCAGCAGATAGACTTTTTTTAGATCAAAAGAAAATTTCTTTTGTGTTAAGATAGAAAAGAAGTTTTGCCTCCTATAAACATTACATAGGCATCTTCAAAGCATGTGAAAATAACTTTTTAGGTAGAATGACTCTTTCACCTTTAATGTTAGTATTATATCTGTTATTTCATAAAAAAATAATTAAAGGATCCTTTTCTGTAAAGAATAGACAGTGTTTTATTTAAGTCCATACATTTTATTATGCCAATTGTTCAACTTGGCCTAAGTTCTAAATGCCATTTTATAAAATTACAAGTGTCAGTGTGTGGAAGTGAAAACTGGGAAGAAAAGTTAACTTGGTGTTGGTGTACAATTATGGTCTTAACTGAAGCTTATGTGTGTTGATTAATTATAGAAATTGAATTTAGGGAGATGGGAGTCGTGCCAATGCTTTTCTAATTAAACCTTTTACCAGGTAGAATTGTTTACTACAATTTTTTTTCAGATTGTTGAGGTAAGTTTTAAATCACAAGTTCGATTTCCTCATCACAAGCTTAAAGAAACATAGTAGGGAAATTTTTCATACCAATTAATTTTAAAATTTCTTTTCAAATCAGATGAAAATTTCTACAGAATATTAACTATCTTTCTCATTGCTTAAATAGTTTGTATCAAACTGCACTTTAATTCTCAGTACGCTTTCTTCTCTGAGTTTTCTTGGCTCCATGTACATCGGTTTTCCTTCACTTGTACTTAAAAAAAAAATTGAAATAGTTAAAATGATCACATTATATTTGAGAACATATTGTGTTTTGCTATCCACTATGGCAACTTTGTCATGCAAATACTGAAACATATATTTCCAGAGATTTCTTTTAGCAAATTAATTGATTGAACCTTGACTCTATCTCCTTCCAACCCCTTTCCACTATGTTTTCATCTTCTTTAAACAGATTGATAATTCCATCTCTCTGGTTTAAGAGGGAGCTCATGCTGGGAAGATAGGCTGTGCCTTTTCCATGCCACTTTGCCACAGTCTAGGAAAACATTTATTTACCATTCAAAAAGTCATGCATTTTATGCATTTATTTTATAATTATCACCTCCAATGTTTTCACATTAGAACATCTAAAAATTATCTTATCAAAATATTTTCATAAATGAATGATATATATATATATATATATATATATATATATATATATATATAAAGGATATTTTGAAACTTTAGTTAAAACTCATTTACTGAAAGCCAAGAGATATATAGTTTTCTGATAGTAACTAATTAAGCTATTGTAGAATTCTGTTTCTTCCATAGGAATTAAGCATTACATCTGGCCCAATTTAGAGCATGATACAATCAAATATTTGAGGAATAGGTGGTTCCTGGTTCTGCAGGGTACACAAAAACATTCAAGGAATTTGTCTGTGCTTTCAATGAGCTTATGTTGCAAAAACATAATATTGTGAAACAGCACGTCATAGAGATAAGATTCCAGGACTCACAGTTCTGGTATGGTGGTAAATGTTTAACAACTGGCTCTTGGTGATAGTGTTTCCTGATTAGTATTGGTGTCAATATTCCTACCTTGGCTAATTTCAAGCTGCTGATGGTTAATAACTGGTTGCCAAAATTCATGAAAATTTAACAATCCTCTCCCTCGAGCAAGCAGGAACCAGCTCTAATACTCAACTGATTCTTTTTCTTGAGATGAACAGTGTACTCTGTATAGACCATATTATCTCTGAATTGCTTAGTGATTATCTTAGAAAACTTAACCTATCAGATGCTATAGTTTTTCATCATAAGTAATGAATAATACAATCACTTTAGAACACTTAACTCTGATTACTAATTCTCCTCCTGGCTTAGATGATATTTGTTGTTGGAAAGTGTTGAGTATTCTATACATAAAGATTGATGTCTTTTACCGATTCTAGAAGTATCGTAGTCTTCTTTGCCGTTTTCTCATTTACTTTCTCTTTTTCTGCAACTACAATCAATTTCCATGAGTTCTTTTCACTCTACCATCCATATTTTTTAGCTCCTTTTTCTTATCTATTACACTCATAGTATTTATCATATATTTTATTTATTATTTTTTTCTTTGTCTCTGTAATGTAAACTGTATGAGGATGGGGATTTTCTATGAATATTCATCTAATCTGTGTCTAGCAGCAGGTGGATGTTCAATAAACATGTTTTTAATACATTAATAAAAGAGATAATGAGTTGTATTAGGTTAGATATAAAATCAACACAGGTAAATCTATCTCTCTAATTTCTATAAAGATGCACTGATTTTTTTTTTTTTTTGCTCTGATATTTTCATTTTTGAAAAAATGCACATATACTCTGAAAGAACACAGACAAGCTCTGACAATTACATTCATGAACTTGCCACAATGTGCTTACATTGGCAGCACTGTAAAAACAGCTTGGTAAGATTTCATAACTTTGGTATATCAGTGTCTCACAGCTGTTTTCATGTCAACATGTGGCGATGTCTTGCTGAGTGGCGTTCATTATTGTTGTTGCATGTTTTTGTGTGCCATTGCGAGAATGTCTGTGCTTGAATTAGAGCAACGAACAAACATTAAATTTCTTGTCAAACTTGTCAACAGTGTAAGTGAAATCAGGGACATGTTAGTCCAAGTTTATGGGGATAATGCCATGAAGAAAATGGCAGTGTACAAAAAGATTAAATATTTTCTGAGGGGAGAGAATGCATCACTGATAAAGAGAGGTCAGGACAGCAGTAATAAGAACTGACAAAAACAATGCAAAAATTTGTTGAATTGTGTATCAAAATTGTTGACTGACTATGAGAAGCATAGCAGACCAAGTAAACATTGATAGAGAAACAGTTAGGAAAATCTTAACTGAAAATCTTGGCATGAGAAAGGTATGTGCAAAAATGGTCCCAAAGGAACTCTCCGATGAACAAAAGCAAAGGAGAATCCAAGTTTGCCAAGACGTTTTGGAGAGGCAAGATGATGTTTTGGGCAATGTTACCACTGGTGATGAAACATGGGTGTGCCAATATGACCCTGAAATCAAAGTGCTCGATGAAAGTAAACCAATTCTCCATGACCAAAAAACTTTTATTAGTCCAAATCCAGAGTGAAAATGATATTGCTAAACTTTTTTTATATCAAAGGGGTTATTCATTATGAATTTGTACCAACGGACAAACAGTTAACCAAGTTTACTACGTAGAAGTGCTGAAAAGGCTGCATGAAAAACTTAGACGACCAGAACTTTTTGCCAACAATTCATGGCTCTTGCATCATGACAATGCACTGGCTCACAGAGCACTGTCTGTGAGGGAGTTTTTAGCCAGTAAACAAATAACTGTATTGGAACACCCTCCCTACTCACCTGATCTGGCCCCCAATGACTTATTTCTTTACCTGAAGATAAAGGAAATATTGAAAGGAAGAAATTTTGATGACATTCAGGACATCAAGTGTAATATGATGGCAGCTCTGATAGCCATTCCAGAAAAAGAATTCCAAAATTGCTTTGAAGAGTGGACTAGGCACTGGAATCAGTGCAAAGCTTCCCAAGGGGAATACTTCCCAAGGGGAATACTTCTCAAGGGGAATACTTCTCAAGGGGAATACGCATTGCTGAATGTGACCATAGTGATACTCAGCAATGAGGTGTGTAGCACTTTTTCTAGGATGAGTTAATGAACTTAATTGCCAGACCTCTTATTTCCCAAAGTTCACTGTTTCCTCAAAAGTATCCATATTTATTTGTCATGATTTAGTAAGTGCAAATATAAGACCTTTCTATTATGTCTGAATAATTTTAACTCTGTTGCTCTGTGTGTAGAAAACTAACTTAAATAAAAGTTTTAGTGCTAGCTTTTCTTAGGATTTGTACCCTAATCTTTCTTTTCTCAAGTTCATTCTTATTTTTTTATTGTTCTATGTTTTTCTCATTTTCCTTTTTTTTTTTTTAATTAAACACTACTGAATTACTGCAGTGGTTTAGAATGTGCGTACAGTGCACATTATTTATTTTTTTGTTGTTTTTGTTTTTAACATCTGATAGTCAATTTATTTAAAAAGTTGATTTTTAAGCATCTTCAACCTCGCTTCCTGGCTCAATGCTGATGGAAATAATCTCCTTAACAATCTTAGAAGGACTGTACAAGTCAATGAGTTGCTTGTGGATCTTCATCTGAAAATGATCCTAAGTCTTAGATCTTTCCCCATGGGGAATTTTTCTTGTAGTGCTGCTCAGAATCTTGGTAGGCATCCCAACTTTTCCTTTCACTTTGAGATTCTTTTTCTTTGCACCTCTGATCAAGTCAGTACACACCTTCTCTGAGGATTTTATGTTGCAGCTGTTTCGAGTCATTGTAATTTGGTGAATCGCCACTACTGGTTCCACGGGTGTCGTTCCAGTGTCTTTAAAAGCCGTGGCTGTGGCGCGTTTCCTGACCAATTAGTTCCTCAGTGAGAGCAAACAGCGAATAGCGGTGAGTCAAGTGCAGGAGCGGGAGGAATGGAACTCTGCTGAAGCTGCGACCATCCTCCTCAAAGAATTATAATTTCTTTATTAACCTAGGCTACAGACCCATTAGGACTGCTGAGTGACACTCTTCAAATGTTCAAAGCATGAATTTCTTTATGTTCTTTTTGTCATAGTTTCTTTCCCTCCAAGGTCACAATTTGGAAAACACACTGCTGCTCCCCTATGCTGCCTAATCTTCTAAAATTAATTAGTGCCTTTTGGTTAGCTCATATTTTCCGGTAACTGTCAATAGTTTGGAGTTGTAAATTTAGAGTTAATAGGCTTCCTTTCCTTGCTGATCATAGATCAGGCAGATTAAGGAAGTGGAAAAGAAAAGGAGGCATCAACTAATAGGTATATGCATAGTAGATGGTTTAATGTTTAGGAACAAAGGTTCTGGAGCCAAACAGCATAGGTTCAAATCCTAGCTGTGTCACCTATGAGCTTTGTGACCTTGGAGAAGTCCCTTATACTCTCCATGCCTCAGTTTCCTCTTATGGATAATAAAAACAATAATAGTAATCACTCATAGGTTTGGTGTGAGGAATACTTAGAGGAGGGCTCAATAAATATCATTTTGTTATTTTTATATTTATTATTTATATAAATTATATTTATTATTTATTATTACTAGTATTCTATGTGTATATTGCCTTGTAAGTGTTTAGGTCTTTTAAAGGTTCTCACCTACTCATTCTCAAACCCTCTAGAAACCAACAAAATCTATGCTGGTGGCTTTATCTTTCACCAGGCTCCTTACCTTCTACCTTCCATTTTAGACCTCATTCCTGAAATCCGGTTTCTTTGGTTCATACCTCTCTATTCCCTCCCTGGATTCTGCCTTCTTATTTATTCATCTCCTATTGTCTCATCCCTTGGTCTCCTTGGCTCTGACTTTTTTCTCTCCATACTTCCTTTTTAATCTCCCTCTTTGGCTCCATAGTGAAGCAGCAGAGTGCTTCCAAATTGTGCAGTGCCTCATCCCTGTACCACTGCTTACACCGAGGCATTGGTTAGCCTATAAAAGGAAGACTGGAAATGTTTCCTCTTGCACCTGCATCTTTGGATAGATGTGACTCTATTTATATCATTAGTGAATGTGGTCCTAGGCTAAGTGCATTGACATATGTCCATGAAGATGATTATTGCATCTTTTAGGATTGCCGCAGGCAATTGATTCATCCCATTTGTGATTTGTGCATTCCTTCCTTATGTCTCTTCTCTGTCTATTCTACCTTGGCTCTCAAAGAGAAGCCTAAATTAACTGCATACACACTAAGGGTGTGTGGAGCAGCACTATATAAATTTGCATTTAAATTCTAGACTTCTAACCAGATGACTCTCAAGATTTTTAGTTGTTTCCACAAAAAATCTTCACAGCCTACATTTTGCCCTATAATGGTTTATTTTATATGCCAGCTTGGCTAGGCTATAGTGCCTGATAATCAATTGACATTAAATAAAAGAGAGTACTTATCTCTACTTACTATTACTGAGTTGAAGGCCTTACGATCAAAAATAAGGTTTCCCAGAAAAGAAGGAATTCTGCCTCAAGACAATAACATTGAAATCTTGCATAAATTTCCAGGCTGCCAGCCTGCTCTACACATTTTGGACTCAAGACTGCAATTTCAATTCTTGCCCAAGTCTCCAGCCCACTGGCTTGCCTTACATAGTTTGAATTTGCCAGCCCCTACAATCCCTTGAGCCAATTCTTAAAACAAATCTCTCTCTCTCTATCTCTCTCTCTCTCTCTCGTTCTCTCATTCTCTTTCCCTCCCTCCTTCCATCTTAATATATCCTATTAATTCTATTTCTCTGGAGAACTGTGATGCAGGCTTTGGTACCAGGAAGTGGGGGTACTGCTGTTACAAATACCTAAAAATGTGGAAGTGACTTTGGAATTGGGTAATGGGTAGAGGCTGAAAGAGTTTTGAGGCACAGGACAGGAAAAGCATAGGTTACCTTGTGGTTGTAAATGAGGGAGTAAATCCTCCTTATGGGATCTTTAAGGATTACTCAACATGGCTGCAGAAATTACACTTGGAGAAGCATATGAAATTGAAGGATTTATTATACTTGTACATCCTAGAAGAGGGAGGCATGGCACACCATGCAGGGGGCCATATGGGAGGAGTGCCAAGAGAGTGAACTCAACTAAGTAGGTGGGGAGCCCAGAGAGAGAGAGTGAGGACCCATGGGCAAATGCCTTTATTGGGAATCAGGGTGGAGTACACAGGCAAAAGACATGAGGGATTTTCACTGGAGTGTTTGAATGGCACTAGGTCACAAGGGAGGGCAAAAGGTGAACTTGTGGTAGGAAACAGCCTGATCGTACTAGTGTACCTGGACACCAGGGCAGGGTGCTCTCACAACCTGCTTATGGGGATGTTGAAGCATCAGGAAAATATGAAATTAAAGATTTATAATATCCCTTGGTGAGACTGTGGGTAAAAATATGGATGTTTAAGGCAATTCTCATGAGAGTTCAGAAAACTAAGTGAGACAAAAAGAATGCCATGTGTTAATAGAGGCAGAGACTGGAGAGATGTATCCATAAGCCAAGGGTTGCCAACTATCAGAAGAAGCTAAGAGAGAGGCAAGGAACAGATTCTCCCTCAGAAGGAAACCACTCTGTTGACACCTGGACTTTGGACTTTTAGATTCCAGAACTGAGACAGTAAATTTCTGTTGTTTTAAGTGACCCAATTTGAGGTAGTTTGTTATGCAGCCCTTGGACACTAATATATATTCCTTCCCACCTCCAGAAGATAAAAGAACTCTGTAAAAACAACAGCAGTGTTAAAACCATTTTAGTATGTTTCAACAAACATGTTGCTATCAGGCAATATGAATCTCCTATTATTTACTTTAGAGCAAAATAAAATCTTATACTCATGATTTTAAATTCTAAAATGTACAAAAGTTAACATCATTATACTTAATTTGAAAGCAAAATATGATGTATTTAAATAGCCCAAATAGAAAGGCAGCACCTCCACAATGAAATATCACCATATAATAAAATTTGGAGGGCTGGGAGTATTACATATATCTTTGTCTTGGAGACAGGGCTTAACAAGAACTTCTGGGACTTAAGTGCATATATATCTTAAAGTCTAGTTGTTAGAAAATTGTAGGAGAATGTTCTTGATGCCAGTATACATCTATAGGAGAACAGTAGAAAAATATCAAGTGATTTTATAATAATGAGGCTACTGTAACAGTAATTCAAAATTTCAAAAAATCAAAATAGTATAAATGGTAGGACATAATTCAAGATAACACTGATGATTGAAAATTGTCTTCTCCCAAATTATAGAAATTCCAACTAAATGCATGTGTGGGTGTGCCCAATAAGATTTTTGTGTCTTTTCCAAATGCCAGAAGGTAGTAGGTCCTCTTAGAATATTGAACTGAAAATATCAATGTAATTTTTCAATACATTTATACTTGTTTATGAATATTAATATTTCTTAACTTTTAATAATTTACTTAAAGGATTTCTGGTAGTAGCATTTAATCAGATGTAAAAACGAAAGTCATGAAGTTGAATATTATTCACCTCTATTGAACGGTCTGCCAGTTTCATGCCTATAAGGAAATCCCCTGTGGCATAACGCCTATTACCAGAAACTTTCTGAAATGGATACTCCCGATTCCATTTTTTGCTTCAAAGACTATGCCTTAACATAGTGGTGTCTGGTCTCCCTGTCTTTCATCCCATACTCATGTGAGGAGAGGGTCAGATATTTTTCAGGAACACTTGGAAAATTACTGACGAAGACTGTGGAAACTTTTTTTTCTGAAATGGTTTTAGATGTTATTGTTGTTAGATGTTACTTTGGTCATATAGATAGTCTACATTCTGTAGTGTAGTTAAAAGAGCCTTGGGAGTGTGAATCCGGTCTTTGCTACTTATTGTCTGTATGACTTTAGGCAAATGATAGGATGCAATAGCAGTGGTAAAATGAACAGTTTATCGGTTACCTGTTGTATAGCAGATGAGGCTTTGTGTGTCCTTTTTTTAGTGTTCTACTCCTTAGAATAATCTTTCAAGGACAACATCCTTACTCTACATAGAGGGAAACTGAGACCCAGGAAGTTTAAGTGAGTTGCCGTATCCATTGACTAGCCAAGGCAAGTTAATAGTGATGCTAGCATTCACATCTAGGGGTGTCTCATGTTTGCTTATCTGTAAATTAGGAATAATAATTCCTAGTTTGTAGTATGTTTAAATCATCTTACCTTTTATTACCCATCCCTCCCACACACACATACATACACACACACCATCACTACAGGGAGAACTGGATTGGTGGATTGGAAAAATTTAGTGTATGCTGGTGCATTTCCTCTGGGCAAAAAAGAGAAAAAAAATTAATATCTGGGATGTTTGGGTTTTTTTGAAGTTTCTTGACTTTGAGATAGGCAGGTGAAAGCCGAGTGATTCTCAATACAACAGTGGGAGGCAGGGGGAAGAAGGGAGCACAGTGGAAATGTTCTTGTTCCTAAAGTGCAAGGTCAAAGCATGGTAATGTATTATTTCCTCTACATGGATTCGACTTGATAGTCCTTGAGTAATTTGTTGGCTTTTGCAAATGTAAAACCTCATAGATGACTGTGGTAGGGAGTCTAAGCTGGAACTGAAGGACTTTTATTTACCCTTCCTCAGTGTAAGGAACTCACCCTTTCTGAGTCTATGAGTGGGGTCAGAAAAATACAATATGCAACCTTCTTAAATAAGAGACACCATTCAAATTGTCAGTGGAAGGGCTGGTATTTTCTCCTGCAAGCTGCTGCAGTCCTCAGGTGAGAAGCTGAATGGGGTGGAGCAAGAGTGTAGCGGCCAACCTCAGGGGTCAGGTCAGGAGTAAGATTCCACTGAGGAGACCCTCCCTGCAGGAGCTCAAGTGTAGTTTCCATACCTTTATTCCTATATAGAAGAAGAACTAAGTTAACTGGGATTTTTCTCTTTGTTAGCTTTCATTTTATATCCATCTGAGATTGCCTTGTCTTATTTTTAAAGATTTCCCAGTATATCTTAGATAAAGTATAGCCAATCATGTTGGTCTGGTAGTGATTCACAAAGTTCCAGGCAGAGTGTCTGCCCTGGGTCATTCTGTTCTAAGCTCTGTCAGACGATGGGGAGCCTAATAGCATCAGTGAACCCCTACTCAGAAAGCACCAGAGAGGACTTAGGCTCATGATTCAATGAGGCCGAACTTCTAACTTCCCCATCAGTTAATGAAACCCTCACACCCATGTAAGAAGAAGAAATGGAGAGGTCCCCACAGCAACCGTGTTACTTAACAATTGTAGATGATATAATAAAGTGCCTGGTATAAACTCAGCACATCGTAGACACTTGTGACGATGATGGTGATTATAGAGATGACAATTATAGCTATAAAATACTCCTCATTTCAATGAGTCCATTACTTCTATTGCTTGGCTCCATGTGGGAAATTCTGAAGGAGAACACATGTCAGTTTTCTTTGCTTAGAGAATAACCTGCACAGCTCCCATATATATAGGAAGTTAATAAAAATAAATACAATATTAATTATGGTGAGGGTGATATGATTGATTCTAATAATGAGTGATTATCATGGGCTCAGATGCAGAAGAATGCCAATGTAACAAGCAGGATAAAGGGGAATTCCCACAAAGCCCATATCCCAAATAAAATAAATGTCACATTGATGATTTAACAGAAGTTTTATTTGTTTGGCTTCAACATAATTCACATGCACGCTTGAGAAGTAACTAGAAGAGTTTCAGCAAAGTTTCTGTTTCTGAGAAAGGAGTGGTGAAAACATAAAGTTTCCATGTTCTATTAAACAGAAATGTCCATAAAGCATAAACATGTCACCCGGGAAAAGTGGTAGCATTTTGTATGTTTCACATACAAATTTTATTTCACCACAGGCAAACCTTATGAGTAATTTAAAAAATATTTCCTCTTAATAAGTATTGTTTCAATGAGAATTCCTGTTTCCAAGGCTTGCTCATAAAATACAAGCCTTTGTGGGCTGTTCGCTATGAGTTTTATACATAATATTCCCAATTGTTTCAGAGCTTTGGCTAAATCCTTTCTTTTAGCTGAGGATAATGGGTAATCATTCCTTCCATGTTTAAAATGGAAACATTTGAAACAACATGTAGAAGACTTATTAATTAATAGGTGCCATGACTAGCTCTGAGAATATGATCACATCACTATCTCTAGGTGAAGCCCAGAGATCTGTCAAAGAGGAAGGTCCTTTAATGGGAATTTGTGCAATAAGAACACTGTAATGTTTTTCTTTTCTTTCTTTTGTGTGGAGAGTGGAGAGAAAAGTTTCCTCTTCTCAAACAAAAAACAGGAATGACAAAAGAACCCATGGGAGAGATTAGAAGTGGCTTTCCAAATGGCATTGCTTATTTTCTGTCTGGATGCTACCAAAATACACACTTATATAATAAGCCTGTTTTAATCTGCTAATGGAGGAGAGTAGGAAGGAATTATTGGGAAAATTAAATATGTGTCCCCTGCATTTTGTGGGTCAAAGAAAATGGTACCTTACTTTCATCTGGAGAAGTCTAAAGGAAGGAAGTTGGCTGGTGCCACTTCTAACTATAAAGCAAGAAAAACATCTACCTTTGGAATAAGTTTCATTTGTGTTATTTAGCTGGGAACGGGTATGAAATTTCTCATGGGCTAAGTGAATGCTGAAAAAGTAGCCAGACTACATCCTTCTTAAAGGAACTTGACCAAGAAGAATGTCTCCTGGTGTGATGGGACCCCAAGAGAAAAGAGACAGTGTGAAAGGTAAGAGTTATGGGAGGGGTAAACAATCAGATGATGAATGTATAGCCTGCATCAGGCAAAGGTATAGTGAGGGCCTCTTGCTCTAAGGGTGGGGTGGGAATCTCTGACATTCTTACTTGTATGTTTCATAACAAAAAGCCAGCATTTGGGTATCTGCCTCAGACAGGGTTGATAATCACATTGTAAAAGCACAAGTCAGATTTTCCCTCTTTCCTCTGATTCTACCTTCCCCTATCCTTCATCCAGGAGAAGCTAAAAGAAAAATTCATAGGGAGGGTTTGGAATAAGACAAATGATAGAAAAGGACAACCCCTTTTTCTAATATAAATGTCCAGACTTCAGTCTATGAATGATAAGAGGAGAAATTTTAAATTGGTGTGAGATGGTAGTACTGAATTAGATTGCACAGGACATTTTACTACCTGAAAGTGAGTTTTTTGTTGTCGTTGTTGCTTTTAATCTAAAAGTAACCAGAAAGCCATGGCCACCTCTTGCCATGATACAAAGAAATGGGACAAAGAAAATGACCAGGAAAATTATACTGTTTTCTGCTTTTGTCCTACTGAATTTGGCCCATTTAGTAGATCAATTATATATTCCATAAATCATCTTTAAACAAATACTCTCTTCCACCCCTGTCTACATGAAAGACATTTACTTTAATAAAAGAAGTTTGAATATTAGAAGGAGAGATGGAGAGAGACAGAAACAGGGAGAAAGAGAGAGAGAGAATGAATGAGAGAGACTGGACATTATTAACTAGCCCAACACTGTGTTTTCCGACTAAGGGACTAATATTGAGAATAAATAAGATAATTTTAGCATTGGAACAGATTTATAAGAACAGCTAACAGTTTTGGTCATTTTCTACATGATTATGTTGAGACCAGAAAAGTTAAATTATTTGTTTAATGACACAACTAGATATAGCAGGAGAACCCATCTTGATCTTAATATTCTTAAGAGAGAATATTCTTAAAAGAAAAAATATCATGTGCAAATTGACTCCTTGACTCTTAGGCAAGTTTTAATTAACCATAGGAGAAAACGGTTTACCTGAGATAGGATGGGAGAGACATAACTATTGTTATATATATTTTTTCTAATTACTAGTTATGGGCTTTGACTCCTTTTTAGCTCATTATACCTTCCTGTGAATCAAAGTTGAAGACAAGATATGAGCTCTAAGTGACATTTTTATAACTTATTGGCCTAGTATAAATTGGTTTAGATTCTCCTTACATGCTCCAAAATCAGGCCATGTATATCCCCAGTTTTCTTGGATATACTAAGTGGTACAAAAATTAAGGAAAAAGAAGGAAGGATAAAGTGTTTTGGGATTAATTTGCACATGATATTTTCTCTTTTAATAAAATATAATTAATAGAGAGCTTGAAAGCATTGAGTCTAGCAGAAAACTACTTATATCAGAATCAGTAAAATAAATTATTGACCTCCTAAATATAATTTGAGTGGATAAAGTTAGTGGATTCCAGGGCTTAAGGACATAACCAAGGCCTAGGTTCTTTCTATTTTTATACTTTTTCTTTTACCATCTGCTTTTTCCTAGCCCGGGTCATTTCTGAACGAATCTCAGCTAAGAAAATACTATAGCAAATACTGATATTTGCTATTGCCTATTCTTAGTTCATTCTCCTCTTGTCTCTGAATAACAAAAATCTGGTTTTGTTTAGGGCTGCAGTACACATCGCTTACACGTTGCATTCTGCCTTATAGTTAGGTATACCTATGTGATTAAGTTTTGCAAGCACAAGAGGTGTCTGAAGCTTTCAAGGAAACTCTGAAGAACCTGGGCACTCTCTATTTCTAAATCCTACATCAATAATGTATAATACAGGGGGCTTCCAGTAAGTCTTTAAAAGAAAGTGTGTGGAGCCCCTTTTCTTACTCCCTTTCTCCTGCTTTCTGGTTGGAATCAAGTTTTAATGTAGGAAATACAGCAAAAGCCTGGGTCTCTGATGACTTCAGAGAGCTGCCCTGCTGTGCCTATTTAGTCTATCTCCAGACTTCTTTTAGGTTGATAGTTGACAGTAAACACAACTGATACAAACATGTTTTAGTTGTTTTGGCTTATTGTTCTGAATCAATCAGTGTTAAGGGAACTGAAATTATCGTGCCTGGTTTAAGCCAGAGAGTCTCAACTTTGGATGCAGTGAAGAGTCACCTGGAGAATTTTAAAAGCCTGGGCTCTACCTCAGACCAATTAATCAGAATCTCTGGATTAGAACCCAGGCATTATGGGTTTTAAAGCTCTATGGGTAAATCCAATGTGCAGCCAACTGGCTTCGACTACCCAGAGCCACCATTGGAGGGAGGGTCAATCTTTATACCTCTGTGCTGCTACCTAATGGGGGGAGGAGTGGGTGGGATATTGTATAGTCAGCTCCAAAGGTCACTGTTAGCTATTATCCTAAAAATGTCACAGAGCATTAAGAAGGGGACAGTTTACTTTAGAAAGAAGCATGTATATAAAAAAAAATCTAAGAGGGTTAGCAAATAGGTTGTCCTTATTCTATCTTAAGCAATCAGAAAAAATCAGGGGGCGAGAAAAAACAGTTTTGGTCCTGCTGTGATGCCATGCTTTATTGTTGCCCTTTCTGTTGATAAAGCTAAAAGCTATTTTGCTACATGCCAACAGCACAAACTAAAGGGTGCACAATTTCTCTTTGTTTGACTGTTTTCATGCAGTGTAAAAGAGTCTTTCTTTGTCCACTATTTTTCTGTAAAATGCATTCTTGGCGACTGTCTTGGTATAAAGAACAAAAGCATCTCAGTTTACAATGAACTCTTAAGGTGAGTTGGCTTCTAGGAGTTCTAGAGAATGATTCTATAGATTGAGGAACACAAACATCACTTCCAAGTCTACCAGATATATAAGAGTAGTAGAAACAATAAAAAGTAAATGAATTTTAATACTTTTGGTAGCATAAAATGGCAGTCTTAATAAATAAAAAATATGATGTATCAGAATATTGGAAAATATATAAACATTTCACAAACACACATAGTTCCAGTGAAAAAATGACATGGTGAAACATAAAAAAACTGAAAGACATACTTACAATGCAATATTGGGGTGTCATAAAGATTTTGAGTAGCTTTGCTAAAAGCAGTAATCCTTTAACAGAGAACATTACAAATCAGCTGGATTCAGAAACTGCTTCTTAAAAATATTAGCTGGTAATATGATTCATCTCTTTCTAGACTGTGTTATTAGCCTCACTAAGTTTGCCCAAACCTAGAGAAAGAGATGTTTTGAGAATTTACAGTAAATTCTAATTATTCACAGAGTCTGTATTTGAGAATTCACCTGCCTGCCAAAAATCATTTGTAACCCCAAAATCTGTACTCAAAATCATTTGATGTTATTCATGAACAAGCACAGGGTGACAAAAAAATTTGAGCTGTCTGATGTACATTTTCCTAGCTGGGGCCAAGCAAGGTGAGACTTTTTAATTTTATTTCTCATACTTTAAACAAATATGTGTTCTTTTCATGGCCTATACTTTTTGCATTCTTGTGCTTTTTGTTGAATAATTTTGCAGTTTAAAATGGCTCTTAAGCATAGTGCTAAAGCTCTATCTAGAGCTTTTAAGGGCAAGAAGGCTCTCTTATGTTGCTATTTTATAGTTACACTCATAGCTCCTTCCCTACCTCCCATCATTGACGTTGGCAACCACTAATATCTTCTCTATTTCTATAATTTTGTCAATTCAAAAATGTCATATAAATACAATGAGAATGTGTTACTTTTGGGGATTAGCTTTTTTACTCAGCATAATTCCTGAGAGATTTTCAAGTTGCACCATCATAGTCTGTGCTGTTTTATTACTGAGAAGTGTTCCATGGTGTAGGTGTACTAATATGTTTAACCACTCGCTTGTTCAAAGACAAGTGGTGTCTTTTGGTATCTGTCGATTGTCTTTCTCATTCATGTTGTAGTTTTCCTGACTCCTGATATAATGAGTAATTTTCTATTGTATCCTGTACTTGTGCATACTATAGGACACTGGATCCTATTTATTTGTATCTACGAAGTGTGATCAAACAATATGGTGAATTTTTAAATAAAAAAATTTACAGTAAAAGACATATTGTCGTTAATCCCCTTCAAAATATTTCCCCTCACTTGAATCACACTTTTCCCATCCTTCCTGACACTTTCTGAAGCAGTTCTGGAAGTTCACTTTCGTGAGTGTTTTTAGTTGCACTGTCGTGGCTGCCTCGATGTCCTGAACTGATTCAAAACATTTACCTTTCATGGTCTATTTGACTTTGGGGAAGAGCCAGAAGTCACACAGTGCCAGATCTGGTGAATAAGGTGGATGAGGATATACTGTAATGTTTTTATTTGACAGAAATTGCCATACCCCAGGAGTGATGTGTGGCATGGAGTGTTGTCATGATGGAGGAGGATTTACGGCACACTTTAAAACATTCCCTCTTTCAACTAGCTCACACCTGACTGACTGCACCGAACAAGTTGAAACTTGTCACACACTGTTACTAAGGTTTGATGCGCTGCTTCCATATTGAAGATCCCTGCTTTCTGTTGGATGGCACTCGGCAGCAGCTTTCATCGTATTTTGTAATCACAATGGAAAGGCTCCATGTCACACATCACTTTTTCTGGTATGGCAATTTCAGTCAGAAAAAAAGCATTACGATGTGTCCTCATCCACCTTATTCACCAGATCTGGCACTGTGCAATATCTGGTTCTTCCCCAAAGTCAAAATGACCATTAAAGGTAAACATTTTGAATCGATTCAGGTCATCAAGGCAGCCACAACAGCACAACTAAAGATACTCATGAAAGAGGACTTCCAGAACTGCTTTAGAAAGCGGCAAGAAGGATGGGATAAGTGTGTTTGAAGTGAGGGGGGTGTATTTTAAGTGTGGTTAATGGCAATGTGTCTTTTACTGTAATAATTTTTTTTTAATTTAAACATTCACTGTATTGTTTGATCACACCTTGTATACAGTAGTGCCCCCCTTATTCAGGGTTTCACTTTCCATGATTTCTGTTACCTATGGTCTGTCATGGTTTGAAAATATAAAATGGAAAATTCCAGAAATAAACAATTTATAAGTTTTAAATTGTCTGCTATTCTGAGTCGTGTGATGAAATCTCACACCATCCCCTTTGTCCGGTGAATTTTTGTTGTGCACACGACTTGCCCGTTGGTCACTTAGCAGGTATCTTGGTTATAAGATAATTTGAGAGAGAAAGAAAGAGATCACATTCACATGAATTTTATTACAGTATGTTGTTATAATTGTTCTATTTTATTATTAGTTATTGTTAATTTCTTGCCATACCTAATTTATAAATTAAACTTTATCATAGAAATATAACTATAGGAAAATACATAGCATGTGTATATATACATATGTATAGGATTCCATATTTCCAGTTTCAGGCATGCACAGAGGGTCTTGAAATATATCCCCCATGGATAAGAGGGCACTATTATAATACATTTTACATTTAAATATATTATATATACTTTTATATATTTATAGCTACTTATTGAGGTGTAGCCTGAGGGCTAGGTGAGTGTGTATATTCCACTTCACTTGTTCTGCCAACACCACCCAGGCAAAAGTGGGGCAGTAATTCACAATACCTTGTTTGAGGCAAGTGGGATGAAAGTTTAACTCCACACTCAGCCTTTCTCACACTTTCTGGGTGAAAGTGGACAAAGGACTTGCATGGCCTTGTTACCTCTAACTGAAGGTGGAAACTCAGCTCCCCATTAAGCCCAATGACATCAAAGGAGGGGAGAGTAGAGTGCTTACTATCCCCACCTTTCAGCACGTCATTAAGAGGTAGAGATATATTTTCTTCTGCTGGTATTTGGCTGGACTAAGGCAGAAATTGCCGGAAAGTTTATTTCTTATTAGGTCACCTTTTTCCAAGTCTTTGGCTCAGAGGAACAAGCTCTTGGAGTTTTTGCCTGTTCATTCACCTCTCAGTAGTTCCTGATTGGAGGCCTCTGCAGTGCCCTGTCTGAGATATCTGGGAGGTAGTAAATAAATTCAGAAAACTCACCATGTGTTGTTGTGCTAATTCTGAGGTCCATATTCTTCTTTCCACATTTCAGTCCATATTCTTCTTTCCACATTTCAGTCCATATTCTTCTTTCCACATTTCAGACACTTCCTATGTTTGTCTGTTGTGTTTCATCCAGGCTATTTTAGTGTAAGAGGGAAGACATAGAAGGAACGGGGTTACTCTGGCTTGGTGTATCCAAAGTCTCTAAGTAACATTTTAAAAGACAGAAATTAGTTTGAGAGTAGAAGAAGCAATCAGCGGAGAAGAAAAAGTATACCAAAAGAAGTCACAAAAGTGGAAAAATTGTGTCTTTCTATTTGCCTCTGTTAACACATCTTCTGGGAAACTAGTTTCAATTTTTCTGTTTAATATTCTAATTTCCTCTTGCTTTTTGGCTTTCTGACTCAGGAACTGACATTAATAGACATTGCAAATCAATCAGCATTTTAAAATGTTTTTCCTGGCAAGCAAATGGTGAATTACAGTACATTGGGGTAAAGTTAGGGTCATCGATTGTTTTCTCCTCTAATCTCTTTAGTGAGTGTTGTAGGAGATGTCATTTCACTGTTAAAAAAAAGTATTCACTTTTTGAGGGTTTTCTTTTTGTTTTTGTGTTTGTTTTGGTTGTTGTTGCTTTAAAGCTAAGCCAATAACCAAGAAATTTCAGAAACCTGAACTATGCAGTCATTTCATGTGCTAACGGCCAGTTTCATTTTTTTTTAAAAAAATGCATATAAATTAGACTTTATAGGTATATCTGAGGATGTCATATTTTTGGCTTATATTAATAAATACATAGATGCAGAAACTCATGTCAGTAGCACTAGAAATAGATTATCTAGTCCTGTACTTAAATTAATGAAAAATAGTATATATCTCCAAGGAGATCGGATGTATGAAAGAATGTCACAATATATGTAGTGAGTAAGCAAACACCATAATCTAGTTCTTAAACCAGTATTTTGCTTTGTTTTGCTTTGTTGTTTTTGTTTTTAATTTTTTAATTTGATTCACATGAGTTAGATATCCAGAGCAAGTACTATAAGACATTTTAAAATGTCCTAAGTAGATTAAAAAAATATTCTGATAATTATGGTTCTGGCTAACACTGGAATTAACCAGTTTTTCCTACCAAAAAAAAATAGACCATCTAATCCATTTATTTAGATGTTCTTTTATATCTTTAGTAAAGTTATATAATTTTCATTATATATTGATATTTGCTATTTATTTTATGTAGTACTATGTACTTTATACTTTCTTGTTATTGTGAATATGATTCTCCATCCATTGTATTTTTAATCTGGTAATTAATGGCATTTAGGAAAACTGATGATTTTTTTAAATTATGTTCTTTGTTACTGGATGCACCATTATCCCTCATTAATTCTGATAGATTCTAGTTGATAACTTTGATTATCCTGATTATGTCATCTGTTAAAAAGGTCAATTTAAACAACAACAAAAAAAACAAGAATAACAACAACAACAACAACAAAAAAAACCTAAGGACTATAAATATCTTGTGAAACAAAATGCTTTATTTAGAAAAATAAGAACTATCAGCCACCCAAAAATGGGTAGAAGTAATGCAAACAATTAAAAAGAAATAGAGATTTAGGTAGAAAACAAGTAAACATGATATTAAAGCAGAAAAAAGAAACTTCAATGAATAATGGAGGGGAAATAAAAGTGTCCAATTCTTCCTGATTTATTAAATTATTGGAATATGCCTAGCACTCTTCTAGGCACTGAAGGGTAGCGAAGTAAAGACATAAAAGTCTTTAACCTTAACAGAACTTACAGTCTAGGAGAAAGGGACAGGATGATGGACAAAACATAATTTACAACATTTGCTCGAAATAGTGGGGTGGCAGTGGAGATGGAGGGAAATAGACTTAAAACATTTTGATTGAGAACTCACAAAATATATTTTGGATGAGAGTACGTTTTTTGAGTCTTGCTGATGGGTTGAATATGAGGCAGAAGGAAAGAAAATTATTAAGGAATACTCAGGTTTTGGCTGCTGTTAGCTACTTAATAAAATGGAGGGAGAGAGAAAGAGATCAGAAGTTAAATTTTGCATGTACTAAACATAGAATGATGATTAAGTCTTTGAATGTACATATCAGGTAGAATGTTCTAAACTTAAATATCAGGTAGAATGTTTTAAGCTTAAATGAGGAGTCAATGCTTGGCAGAGAGATTTGGAAAATCATAAAAATAAAGGTGGCTATTAAACTCAAGAGATTAAATAAGATCATTTAAGGGGAAAATGTAAATGGTGAAGGGCTGACTCCTGGACCAGTAGGGAGAGTTTGGAGAGGAAAAAGGATGCCAAGATGACTGAAGAAAAACAGCAAAAAGAAGACAGAACACAGAAAAATGTGACATCACAAAAACTATGAGAAAAAGCATATTTAATGAATAAAGCATAGGGGTGACCAGTTAGCTCAGTTGGTTAGAACATGGTGCTGATAACGCCACGATTGCCAGTTCGATCCCCACATGGACCACTGTGAGCTGTGCCCTCCTTAAAAAAAAAAAAAATAATAATAATAATGAATAAAGCATATTAATTTAACAAAACAAAACAAACAAAACAGAAACATGTCCACTATTTTTGGCTACATTGATGTCATTGATAAAAACCTTGTTAAAACCAGTTTCAGTGTGTGCTTGGGTCAGAAGTCAGATTGGAGTGGGTTGAAGAGTGCTTCAACAAGTGTTGATGAGGATTTTGTGAGAAGGAGAGAAATATATAGTATCTGGAAAAGGTGGAGGAACAGGAGAACCATTTTTTAAAATAAAGATGGGAAGTATTATACTGAGTTTTTATGGGGTTTGAGATGAATCAGTGAGATAAAGTGAGTGATGGCCCTGCAGGGAGAGGGAGTAACTAAGAAGTAAAACCCTTGAAAAGGTGAAAGAGGATGGGTCCAGAGCACATGTTTTTGAGATTAACATTTTTTGATGAAAGGCTTATAATCTTCCACTGTAACCAGCAGATAGGCAGAGAATATGGCTATAAAAACTGGTGGATATATAGATTTAGTCATGGAAGAATGTAGGAATTCTTGGTTCATTCAAGTTTTTCTACAAAGTGGAAGACAAATCAGCAGCTAAGAACTGGATATAGGTTATAAGGATGATTTGTGAAGTGATAAAAAGCTACAGAATACTGAACTCAAGCATAGGAAAGAATATTTTCTAGGGATATGTAATAATATTTCTAAGTACTGTGTGGCCATTTGAGACGTGAAAATAGAAATATGAAGATAACCCTGTTGGCCTAATTGTGTAATTTTCCATTGGAAAGTTAAATACTCAGACATAGGAAGATAGGATATGGAGAGTTAGGTCCACAGGGTTGGGATGTTAACAAAGTACATATTACACAGGAGGGCTCAGGGAGCTGAAGGTGCTGGCAGGAAAGTAAATATGATGAAAGGTCACTTAATCTCAGCTGTGTAGGTAGGGAAGTGACAGTAGGTTATGGGTGATGAATAATAAGAACTGGTATTAATGGATAAGAGGGCTTGATTAAGTCAAATAATCTTTAAAATACTACTAGGTTAAGAGAACTGGAATAATATGCTAAAGTTAGTAAAATAAGGGAGGCAGGTATCTGATTTTGGATAGTGTGACCGGGAAGAAGACACTGGAAGAAAAGATAGATGTATAAACAGATAAAGAACGAGAAACCAAATTACATGTGTCCTCCATGCTCATGTTAAGTTATGAAGAATGATAAGTGTAGAGAAAGACAGTGTGACCGGAGACTAACATTTTTTGGCAAATTTGGAGCAGTTACCTGGAAGGAAGTAGAAATGCAAAAAAAACCTAAAGATGAGTGAATGGAGTTGTGTTTTTGAAGAAAGAAAGAGAGGAATAATTCAGAAGCTGTGTTCCTGGAACCTAAGTTATTCATCTCCAACTCTCCAAAGTTCCTGTGCATATAACACTTCCCATCTCGGGTGCCAACACTATCCTTCCAATTGCTTAAAATTAAACCAAAGTCTTCTTAGTGTCCTTAACTTGTTGAAGTGTGTGTGGGAAATTTAACAAAATGTAGTAAGAAGTCTAAGCTTGGAACCCCATGAATCCAAGGATTGAGTGAGAGATTCAAGGATAGGTTACATATTTATTAATGAGAAAACTTATTGCCTATCAGGTAAGATTGGTTCAGAACCTAATGAGAACAATAACCTCTCTTTCAGGCTGTTTTGTCTCACACACCTGAGTTATCTGTGACACACAACTTCTTACTTCAGGGATTCTGTTAAAAACTATATCTTCAAGGCACATCAAGGTAATACTTAAAAAAAAAATTGAGTATACAGTGAGTTCTTCTCATAACCAATTGGGTGTCCTAAGAGACATACTGGAAACATTTAGAGGGTGGAGAGAAATGGGACTTCAATAGGGTTAGAGATGTAACCATTAGAATAAGGATGAGAGAACCCAATGATGTATGCAGGCTGGGATATATATGAATGATGAGGTAAATAATGAATATTTACTTCATTCCTTCTGAAGATGGATTTATCATAGAATTACTTTGAGAGTGTTGACAATCAGTGTAAGCTAGAGTTCTGCACACATATTTAGTTATTTTGGTATAGAGAAATAAGAGAAAGTTTATTATATAAAGGAGAAGGTGATACTGCTTTTTCAAATTCAGAGTGACCATTCAAAATACAGATGTTGTCTTTTGTGTTCATGCATAGGCAAATCGGCATAGCCTAAATGAGAAAAAGTAAGATTCATAAGATGTAGAAAGAAGAGGGATGTCACATCTGAGAGGCTACGAAGGACAAGATTATAAGATTCAAGTGGTCATGAAAGCTGAGTTCATTATCACCATCTTCAGGATCTCAGGGTGGCTCCCGAAAGGTTACTGGTAGGAAAATTTAAGAAGAATTAGAGTTGGGAACTCCTAACTAATGAGCATACGTACTGTGCAGGAAGAGAATAAATTATCTGTACCAGATGATATGATAGAATAAATACAGAGAAAAACTAGGGAACAAAGGCAGGGGATGTACTTATGGTAAGAGTTAATAGGGGGTGAAGTTCGGACCAGGAGTTACAGGCAAGTGGTTACTTAAAAATACGAAGTTAATTTAAATAACAGCTAATTTTTAAACTGGTTATGTATTAGACACTATCCTAAGTTATTTAGTTATCCTAAATAACTATCCTAAGGTTATTGCTACTTTAACTTGTTCAATCTCCATTAGAAAACAAAAACAAAATAAAATCTGGAGATGCATGGGATTTCCATCTACATTTTCTAGATTAGGAAATGGAGGCCCTGAGAAGTCATGCAGCTAGAGTCATGCAGCCAGGGAGTGGGGTCAGGATTCACACTCACTTCGTTTGTTTCCAGAGCTCTTGTCTTTAACCACCAGGAATATGAAATAAGGAATTCCAGAATGGTACAAGAAAGCCAACGACACTGCTTTAGCAGAAAAAAAATTAACTGAAGAACATTAGAAAATGAACTGAGGAAGTAAGTTATAGAAAAAGATTTAACATGTTCCTAATGTCATATCAGGAATAGGATTGTAAATGCCAAGTATAGAAAATGTAATTACCTATTATTTCTAATAAGAGAATTTTGATCAGAAAAACTACATAGACAGGGCTGACTTCATAGGTATTCCAGTTGTGAAGTCACATGAGGATCTGTGCTTAGAAAAGGCATGTGCTTTATTTAATGATCAATGTCAACAGAGTATTATTCTTAATACAATTTGAAACAGAGGCCTTCCATGTTCATTCTGCACAGGAGGCCTCATGACATGTATCTGGTCCTACTGTATCTAGTGAAATGTTTGATTTTAACCAAAATGAAAGCATGAGAAAAGTTATGTTTGAAGATTTCGAATGTATTATTAAAACAAACAAATGAAATTTATCACATGTGCTGTGTTTCAAAAAAAAAGAAGAAAAAAAAAACAACATATCTCTGGTTATGAAATCAGAAAAATCAATCGCAATGAATTAACTAATTGTAAGGTAGTTTGGAAGGATATCCGAATTATTGGTAAAGTAAAGCCTCGGAGAATGTTCCAACAAGCAGTTGAAGCCCAGGGGGAAAAAAAAGATCCCAACTTAGTTTCAGAAAGAAAATGCACAGAGGAATGAATGTGAAGGCAGTCCCAGAGCATCTGCCAGCTCTACACGGGAAGACAATAAGAGAACAGATGGCAATAGAAAGTAAAAATTTATGCCCAAACAAATCTAGACATCTTCTGGCCAGCAGAAGAGGATTTGCCACGATAGGGTAAGTCCTTCAGGACCCAGTCAAAAATGGATGAGGAAAACTTTCCAAAGCTGCTAGGGTTTTGCTAATGCCTTTTCAGTCATTAGCATATGGAATGAAAGAATGCCAGCTAATCTCGTAGGCACCCAAGCAGAGACATGCACAGTAGTAGGTGATCTCTTACAAAATGTTTGCTTCAATGTATAGGGCAATAAAGAACAAAGAAGGGAAAGTCTTTTCCTTCAGTAACATATTTCCTTATTTGCATGCCCAGAGTGGGGATTTAGCACTCGAAATGAATACAGTTCTATAGCAAAAATGATCAACGGAAGGCACTCAATTATTACTTAGCCAGACAATAGAAAGATTGAGTGATCCAGATCAAGATACGTTTCTGACAAAGAGATATTGGTGACTCCAAGATTATAATAGTCTTATTTTTTTTTATTTATTGAGCACAGAAATATGTGTTTCTATACGAAGACTTTTTGACACCATATAAAGACAACAAGAGTCCATATGTTGAGTAGAATTTAACCAGATTAAGCCTTTTTTCACTACGTCTTCATAGGAAGGTACACATTTAATAATGAAGATTCTATAAACCAAATTCACATACTATGCTACTTTTAAAAATGCAGTTGCTAAAAAATTTTAAATGGATCATCGGAAAATTAATCAATTTTTTATTGTTTTCTCAGTCATGAAATATGGATATTTCCTTAAGTGTCAGAAGTGATTTTAGTTTCCCAATCCTAGGTGTTGATTTGTAGGTTTTCAATTGGATGATGTTGCAGGAATATTTTATGGTTATTTATTGTCAAGCGTAGCTTTGGCAAGCAACATTACATATCAGGAATAGTGCCTCTGCAGTATAAATCACTAAAATTAACGTAACATGAGAAGCTTCACATTGCCTATATCTGAATCAAGAAATCTATAATCAGGAACCCAGATTGTCTAACCCTCATTATTTTTCTTTCAGCATTCAACAAACAATTATTTCAGATGCTATGGCCATAGAGAGATGAACTAATTCTGTATCTTTTTAATCTCTGTATTACTAACAAATGATATAGTGCCTGTCATGTAGTAAACATGCAGTAATAGGCTTTATACTGAAGTAAGTGGTTTAGAATATTTGTCTCTGCAGAGAGCATCATTTATGTTAATGAGCAATACTATGTGCTGAGGTTCTAGGGATTTGTGTCCAACTTTTGGTTCAATTTTAAACAAGTAGTAATTTTTGAAATTTCTGGTACCACAACTATATAACAGACATAAGTCCCCTCCCAGAATTGGTTATTTCTTTTATCCTCAGTTTTATTGAAATATGTGTATAATTGACATGTAACATTGTGTAAGTTGAAGGTGTCCAATGAATTGATTTGAAACATTTATATATTTAAAAATGATTACTACATTAGCATTAACTAATAACTCAGGTAACATAATCATTTTTTATTTTGTTTTGATTTAGTCTAATGGCAATTTTGAGGTATGTAATGAAGCATTATTAGCTGTGATCACTGGCTGAACATTGGATCACCAGAAGTTGTCTTGTAGCTAGAAGTTTGTACCCTTTGACCAGTTTTTTCCCATTTTCCCAACCCTAAGCCCCTGCCAACCACCATTTTAATATCTGTTTGTATGAGTTCAGCTTTTTTAGATTCCACATGTGATATCATACAGTATTTGTCTTTCACTGTATGATTTTTCGTTTAGCATAAAGCCCTCGAGGTCCATCCATGTTGTTGCAAATGTCAGGATTTCCTTCTTTCTTGTGACTGTATAGTATTCGTGTGTGTGTGTGTGTGTGTGTGTGTGTGTGTGTGTGAGTGAATGTGAGATATACCATATTTCCCCGAAAATAAGACCTAGCTGGACCATCAGCTCTAATGCGTCTTTTGGAGCAAAAATTAATATTAGACCCAATCTTATTATATAAAATAACAATATATTAAAATAAGACTGGGTCTTATATTAATTTTTACTCCAAAAGACGCATTACCTAGAGCCAATGGTCTGGCTAGGTCTTATTTTCAGGGAAACACAGTATGTATCTTACATCTTTATCCATTCATCTGTAGATGGTCATTTACATTGTTTCCATATCTTGGTTATTGTGAATAATGTTTCAATGAACGTAAGAGTGCAGATAAATCTTCAAGATTTTGTGTTTATTTCCTTTAGATATATACCCAGCAGTGGAAATACTGAATCATATGATAGTTATATTTTTAATTTTGTGAGGAACCTGCATAATGTTTTTCACAGTGGCTGCACTAATTTACATTCCCACCAACAATGTGAGTGTAAATGGGAGTGTTTCTCCACATCCTTGCTAACACTTATTATTTCTTGTTTGCTTTTTTTTTTTTTTTGATGATACTCATTCTAACAGGTGTGATATGATATCTCATTGTGGTTTAGATTTGCTTTTTCTGATGACTAGTGATGTTCAGTGCCTTTTTGTGCAGCTGTTGATAATTTGAATGTCTTCTTTGGAAAACTATCTATTCAGTTCCTCTTGCCCATTTTTAATTGATTGTGTTTTTTGTTTGTTTGTTTGTGTGTGTGTGTGTGTGTTTGCTGTTGGGTTGTATTAGTTTGTGGTTGTTTTTTTTAATGTACTTTGAATATTATAACCCCTTATCAGATGATTTGCCAATATTTTCTCCCATTTCAAAGACTGCCTTTTGATTTTGTTGATTGGTTCTTTTGCTGTGCAGAAGCTTTTTTAGTTTGAGGTAGTCCCACTTACTAATTTTTACTTTTGTTGTGTACACTTTTGGTGTAATATCTAAAAATCATTGCCAACACCAATGTCAAGGAGACTTTTCCCCATGTTTTCTTCTAGGAGTTCTATGATTTCAGGTCTTATTTTTAAGTCTTCAGTCCATTTTGAGTTAATTTTTGTAAGTGATGTAAGATAAGGTACACTTTTATTACTCTAGATGTGGTTATCCAGCTTTCCCAGCAGATTTATTGAAGCAACTACATTTATTATGTATTCTTGGCTCCCTTGTCAAGTATTAGTTGACTGTATATATATGGGTTTATTTCTGCATTCTTAGTCTGTTCCATTGGTATATGTGTTTATTTTTATGCCAGTACTATACTGTTTGACTGTTGTAGCTTGGCGATATAGTTTGAAATCAGGAAGTGAGAGCTTTTTTGTTCTTTTTCAGCACTGTTTTGGCTATTCATGTCTTTTGTGGCTTACACAAATTTTAGAATTGATTTTTCTATTTCTTTGAAAATACCATTAGAATCTTAATAGGGATTTCATTGTATTTATAGATGGCCTTGTGAAGTATGGACACTTAAACAATGTTAATTCTCATGAACATGGAATATCTTGCCAATTGTTTGTCTTTAATTTCTTTTATCAAAGTCTTGTAGTTTTCAGTGTGAAGATTTTCTCCTCCTTAGTTAAATTTATTCCAAAGTATTTTATTATTTCTGAGACTTATGAATGAGTTTGTTTTCTTTATTTCAGATATTTTGTTGGGTGTATAGATAAAGAACTGATTTTGGTATGTGGATTTTGTATCCTAAAAGTTTTCTCAACTTGTTAATTAGTTCTAATAGTTTTTTTGACAGAGCCTAGGATTTTTTCATATATAAGATCATATCATCTGCACATAAAAACAATTTTACTTCTTCCTTTCTGATTTGGATATCTTTTTATTTTCCTTGCCTGATTAGTCTGTCTAGTATTTCCAGTACTATCATGAATAGAGTGGTGAGAGTGGGTACCCTTGCCTTGTTTCTAATCACTGAAGGAAATCTTGCAAGCTTTTATCATTGAAGATGATGTTAACTATGGGATTGTCATACATAAACTTTATCATATTGAAGAATGTTTCTTCAACATCCAATAAATTAAACATTTTTATCCTTTTAATTTCTGAAGTATATCTTTGCTAGGTACAATATTCTTGGTTTGCATTTTTTATTTTCTTTCAGCACTTTGAATGTATTATCCTATTTTCTCCTGCCCTGTAAGGTTTCTGCTGCAAAATCCATTGACAGCCTTATGTGAGTTAGCTTCTAAGTTAAAAGCTCTTTCCCCCTTCTTACTTCTTTTAAGATTATTTCTTTGTCTTTGATTTTTGACAGTTTTTTTGTACTGTACTTTGGAGAGGATCTCCTTAATTTGATTTTGTTTGGTGACCTGTGAGCTTCATGAATTTAGAGATCCAAGTCTCTCCCCAATTTGGGAAGTTCTGAATCATCATTTCTTTAAGTAAGCCTTTTGCCTCCTTTCCCATCTTCTGAAACTTCAGTGGCTTGTAATTTTTTTCTTTTGATGCTATCCCATAGATCAGGTAGGTATTCTACACTTTTTTTTTTTCCATCCATTTTCTTTATTGTCCTTTGGCTGGATGATTTCAAAGACCTGTCTTCAATCTCATAGACCCTTTCTTCTGCCAGATAAGTTCTGCTGTTTATGTTCTGTTTTGCATTTTTTAATTCACTTGTTGTTTCTTCAGCTACAGAATGTCTGATTCTTTTTATGATTCTATCTCTTTATTGAACTTCTCACCTTGTTCCGATTTTGTTGAATTATTCTTCTGTGTTTTCTTATAGCTCACTGAGATTCATTAAAACAACGATTTTGAATTCTTTATTTGGTAAATCACAAATCTCCATGTTTGGGTATGGTTACCAAGATATTATTGTGATATCCTTTGATGGTATTATCTTAATTGTTCATGTTCCTTGAAGTTTTGTGTTAATTGTCTTTACATTGGAAGTAGCAGTCACCTCCTCCAATCTTTACTACCTTTGAGGGAGACATAACTTTTGTCAGTCCTGCAAGAAATTCTGAGCACTTCTCAGACCTTCTGTGGATATAACTGCTCCACACTTCTTGCTCCTTCTTGTGGAGTAATTCTTAAGCTTATATGCCTTCTCTGTATTTGCACTGCTCTGGGCTGATTACTGACAGCATCTTTTTTTATTTTCCCAAAGATGACCTAAACTCAAGTTTTTAGTTTCTCCCTGGCTGGCCTATTTGGTCAGCTTTTTACATGTACTCATTAACGGCCTGCCAAAGTCTGTTCTTTCTCCCACTATTGGGAACATACACAGGGAGCTGGCCGTAGGGTAAGTTGTGTGTGAGTAAAGCACTTAGAGCACTGGGAGTGTCCATAAACCAGTTTGGGGAGATGCATGGATGAGCACTGGATGATGCAGTGGCTCCATCAAGCTTCTTGATGGAACTTGTGATCCAGTTAGAAATGTCCACATCCTTTTAACGTGTCCCTTGAAAGTCCTATCCTCTGCTTTCCCCACCATTCCCCACACATTGGTCATTTAGCTCATGATTCTATGCTCTGGATAGGGCAAAAAAGAAATTAGCCCCTTTGGCAGTGTCCAGCACAGCTTGGGAAGCCAGGTGCTCACTCACTAGCTCTCTTTTACCCCCTTTGGAGAAATCATGGGCCAAGGAAAATTTCTCCTGATCCTAAGTTGTGTCCCCTTGGGGAAAGAGTGACCCTGGTTAAATTTTCCTATACCCCCTCTCACACATCCAAACTTTCTTTTTTTTTTTTTTTTTTTTTTTTGTCCAAAATAGTGCCAGGACTTCACCTCTGGAAACCTGGACTTCCACAAAGGCCCTCTTGCTGTGGGTGATTGTCTAAGTCAGTGTTCTTCACGGCCTCCCAGACCACAGCACAGAGTGTCTGGAGTTGGTTGATAGGTGGCTGCAGTGTTCATGCCCAGGACTCTGTCCTATCTGCTTCTTTCCCGATGCAGGGATGGGTCCCTTGGCATATGGGTTCCTTGGTGTATGGTGCTGGGTCCCATAGCTTTCTTAAAAGCACTTTTGTCTATGGCTGATGCTGCATTTTTGTTTTTGAGTGAAAGACAATACAATGGATATATTTTGCCACCATGATGATAACTTCACTCTGTAAAGGTTTTTCAAGAGTTAAAAACCTCATTGGTTATGAAACTATTAAAATTTTAAGTATTGTAAAATATGTTATTTTATTAAAACAAATATATTCTTTGCTTGCTAAGCAGCAGTAATTATTGTAGCAGTTGAATCAATGTTAGAACTCAGAGTGCTTTGACATGAGTTCATCAGATTTACTCCATATGACTGCTGAAAGCTCAGTTTGATTTTAATTCTGAAATTCGCTAATCACCCATGATATAAATCCCTTAAGTAGTTAATATTATAATATTCACAATCTCTTATCTGAGTGTAATATATTACAGAAATTATTTTGAGTACTGTACTTTCTTACATAATTTACATACCCATATTATGTGCCCTCATTAAATCTTAAAATTGCCTCTTTAAAGTTTAACTATATTCTACAACATCATTTATCTGGATTGTTTTAAATTGTTCAGGTCATTTTCCAAATACTGATTTCTTTTTTTAGAGTTTTATTTTAAGTGTGTTTTTCCAGGGCCCATCAGTTCCAAGTCAAGTACTAGTTTCAATCTAGTTGTGGAGGGCGCAGCTCACAGTGGCCCATGGGATCAAACCAGCAACTTTGTTGTTAAGAGCACTGTGCTCTAACCAATGGAGCTAACTGGCTGCCCTCAAATACTGATTTTTTTTTTAATGGAATGTAACTAAGTTATATTCTTGACCGTAAAGCATAATTTCAATTTATCTTTGTTATGTACATCCAGAATTCTTGTGTTCATGCTTGTTTGGCCTAACATCATGAGTTTAATTATATATTACATTTGTAGGCCTCCATTGTTATAGTAAGGAGCACAACTAGATGGATTGTTGTTATTTAACTTATGAGAAAAATATTCATCTTTACATAGCCTTGAGCTACTCCTCATTTGCTTGCTTTTTTGTTAACGGACTTTATTTTTTAGAACAGTTTTACATATACAAAAAGTTGAACAAAGGATAGAGTTCCAATATACCACCCCATCACAGTCTCCACTATTATTCATATTTTATGTTAGTATGTTACATTTGTAACAATAAACCAATATGGGTAAATTATTGTTAATAGTAGTCTGCAGTTGTTTCAGATTTCCTTAATTTTGCCCAGTGGTCTTTCTGTACTCCAGAGTTCTATCCATAATATCACATTACATTTAATCATCATTTCCTCTTAGAGTCCTCTTGAGGATGACAGTTCTTCAGATTTTTCTTGTGTTTGATGACCTTAACAGTTTTGAGCAATATGGGTCAAGCATGTATTAGGATCAGTTTGATGCTTTTTAATGGTTAGAGTGAGACTACAAATTTTGGACAGCAAAACCACAGAGGTAAAGTGCCATTTTCATAACATCTTGTCAATGGTATATACTATCAACATGATTTATAACTGTTAACATTGACCATGATCACCTGGCTTAAGGAGTATTTGTCAGATTTCTCCACTGTTACATTTTTATTTCCTCTTTTCCATACTGCACTCTTTGGAAGGAAGTCACCTGTGGGGAAGAGTATCTATATAATTTATTTGAAATTCTTCTGCATGGAAGATTTGTCTCTTTTCAATTATTATTTAATTATTTATATACATCAGTGTGGATTCATATATGTTTACTTTATATTTGTGATTGCAATGCCGACTTCATTTTATTGCCATCTTTGGCTATTGGGAGTCTTCTAATTGGCTCCTATGACCCTTTAAAATGCCTCATTATTCTGTGTGTGTGTGTGTGTGTGTGTGTGTGTGTGTGTGTGTATGTGTGTAACTGCTCACTTCATTATTTTATGGCATTACAGGGTGCTCCAATCTGATCTTGAATACTTCCAGCCCTAGTTCTAGGATCATCCAATTCTTCAAGGATCTCTGGTTCTTTTTATTAAAGAATGGTATTAGAAACCAAGATCTGGGTAATAGGTTCACTTGTTGTTATCAGACATCATTTGTTTTAAGTCATCTATGCTCAGCTAATAGAGCATTGAAAGATATGTGAGTATTACTCAATGTATATAAATGTCAATTCTTTATGTCAATAAATATTTCTACATGTGAAACCATCTCTGTCTATATAAAGTTAAACATTAATTCTAACTGATATTCCCAACTGTAACACTTTGCCACATAGATATTCCAGTCTCCTGTCTTGTTTATTTCTGAATTCCCACTCCAACAGTGAGAAACTTGGATTTTACTAACTTCCGTCCTTTTATGTAATTGTTCAATTAGGTATAGATGTATATAGCAATCTCAAAATTGTTCACTCATACTGTGATGGCAATCTTTTGAATAGAATTCAATGCATATATGCAGTTCTTTTTGCCTTTGTTTTTATACATATCACTCATTTTCAAAGTTACTCAAGTTGCTACCTTTACCACATTCCTTTCAAAGAGGTTATTTTATATATTTCGTCTTTTTTTGTTTCCAAATAATGTTCCATTTTATGGCTGTGTCACAGTTTGTTTATCCATTCATTTTAGTTGCTTCTACTATTTGGCAATATGAATAAAGCTGATATGAATATTCATGTGCATGTTTTGTGTTGACATAAGTTTTCAACTTAAGTAACATCTAGAATTCTGATTACTGGGTTATATGGTAAAACTATGTTTACCTTTGTAACACACTGGTAGACTGTCTTGGTACTTTTTGGTTCAACTGCATCCTTACTGATTTTAATCCTGTCAGGTCTACCAGTAACTGAAAGAGGAATGTTGAAATTTCTAACTCTAATAGTGGAGAACTCTGTCTCTATATTTAAAGTAATTTTTCTATAGACAACATACAGTTGCATTTTTTTAATCTACTTGAACCATCTCTGACTTTTAATTGGTATATTTAGACCATTCACATTTAAAGTGATTATTGTTATAGTTGGATTAATACCAACCATATTTGTGCCTATATTCTATTCCTCACATTTGTTCTTTGTGTCTTTTTAAGTTATTAGTCCTTTTCTGCCTTCTCTGGTTTTAACTGAGCATTTTATATAATTCCATTTTCTCTCCTCTCTTAGCATATTAATTAGACTTCTTTACTTTATTTGTTTTAGAGAGTGCTTTAGACTTGTAGTATACATTGACAACTAATCTAATACACTTTAAAATAATATTATATCTGTTTCACTGATAATGCATGTATTTTCTAACTTAGTGCTTTCAATTTCTTCTTCCTGTCCCTTATAACATTACTATCATTCATTTCACTGAACTGTATGCTATAATCACTCAGTCCATTATTACTATTATTACTTTGGATGAACAATTATCTATTAGATCAATTAAGAATAATACAAACACAATATTTATTTTACCTTATTGAGTCCATCAAGAAAACAAGAGGAAAGACCCAAATAAATAAAATATGAAATGAAGGAGGAATAGTGATACCTTACAACATAGAAATACAAAATAATTGGACAATCTGGAAGAAATGGATAAAATCGTAGAAAAATACAATCTTCCAAAACTGAATGAATAGAAACAGAAAATCTGAACCAATTGATTACTACTAATGAAATTGAATCAGTAATCATAAAACACCCAACAAACAAACGTCCTGGACCAGATGGCTTCACAAGTGAATTTTACCAATCATTCGAAGAATAATTAATACCTATCCTTCTCAAGCTATTCCAAAAAATTCAAGAAGGTAGAGGCTCCCAACCTCATTTTACAAGGCCACAATGACCCTGATTCCAAATCCAAACAAAGACATTATAAGAAATGAAAATTATAGGATGATATCCCTGATGAACATAGATGTAGAAATTCTCAACAAAATAATATCAAACTGAATTCAGCAATACATTAAAAAGATCATATACCACGATTAAGTAGGATTTATTCTTGGGATGCAAATTTGCTTTATTATCTGTAAATCAATTCACATGATATACCACATATACAAAATGAAGGCTAAAAATCACATGATGACACCAATATGTACAGAAAAAGCATTTGAAAAAATCTAGCTTCTATCTATGATACAAACTCTCAGCAATGTGGGAATAAAAGGAACATATCTCAACATAATAAAGGCCATATATGACAAACCCATCATATTCAATGATGAAAAGCTAAAATGTTTTCTTTAAAAAAGAAGACAAGGATGTTCACTTTTACCACTTTTATTCACCATAGTATTGGAAGTCATAGCTGCTACAATCAGACAAGAAAAATAAATGAAAGGCATCAAAATTGGAAAGGGAGAAGTAAAACTGTCATTATTTTCAGATGACATTATACTATATAGAGAGAACCCTAAAGATTCCACCAGAAAAGTTTTAGGACTGATAAATGAATTCAGTAAAGCAGCAGAATATAAAAATAATATCCATGAATTGATTGCTCTTTATATACCAATAACTAGTTATCAGAAAAAAAAATTAAGAAAACAATCCCATTTACAATCGCATCAAAAAATAAATAAATGAAATATGTAGGAATAAATTTATCAAGGAGGTAAAAGACCTGTACTCTGAAAAATATAAGACATTGAAAAAAGAAAATTGAAGAAGATACAAATAAATTGAAGCATATACTGTGCTTATGGATAGGAAGAATTAACATCATTAAAATGTCCATAGTATCCAAAGCAATCTGATTCAATCCAATCCCTATCAAAATACCATTGACATTTTTCATAGAACTAGAACAAATAATCCTACAATTTAGAATTTTAGATGAATAGCCACAGCAATCTTGAGAAAGAAGAACAAAATTTGAGGTATCACAATACCTGATATCAAACTACACTACAAGGCTGTAGTAATCAAAACAGCATGGCACTGGCATAAAAACAGACACATAGATCAATAGAATGGAATAGAGAGCCCAGAAATAAATCCATGCATATATGGTCATTTAACCTATGAGAAAGCAGGCAATAATATACAATGGGGCAAAGATAGTCTATTCAATAAATGATGTTGGGAAAACTGGGCAGATACATGTAAACAAAAGATGAAACTAGATCACCTTCTCATACCATATACAATAATAAACTCAAAATGGATTAAAGACTTAAATGTAAGACCCAAAACCATAAAGGTTCTAGAAGAAAACGTAGGCAGTAATCTCTCTGATATTGCTCTTAGCCACGTTTTTTTCTGATATATCTCCTTAAGCAAGGAAAACAAACAAAACACAATAGACAAATGGGACTACATCAAAATAAAAAGTTTTTTCACAGCAAAAGAAACCATCAAAAAAATGAAAAGCCAACTACTGAATGGGAGAAGATATTCACTGATGATACATCTGATACAGGGTTAATATCCAAATTTATAAAGAACTCACACAACTCAACACCAACAAAACAAACAATTCAATTAAAAAATGAGCAGGGGATCTGAATAACATTTCTCCAAAGAGGATATACACATGGCTAATAGATATATGAAAAGATGCTCAACATCACTAATCATCAGGAAAATGCAAATTACAGCCACAATGAGATAATCACTTTACACCTTTCAGGATGGCCATCATCAATGAATCAATAAACAAATGTTGGGGAGGATGTGGAGAAAAAGGAACACTTGTGCAGCTATGGTGGGATTGTAAATTGGTGCAGCCTCTATGGAAAACAGTATGAAGGTGCTTCAAAAATTTAAAAATAGTAAAACCCTATAACCCAGCCATTCTGCTTCTGGATATTTCTCCAAGAAAATCCAAAACACTAATTTGAAAAGATATATGCACCCTTATGTTCACTGCAGTGCTTGCAATAGTCAATACATGAATAATCTCTTTTAACCTTTATTGTGGGCAAATCTAATGGAGACAGATTGCTTCAGTTTTGTTTGCTGAGAAAGCCTTTTTTTTTCTTTTACTTTTAAAGAATACTTTCACTGAGTATAGAGTTCTGGGTTGGTGCATTATTTTTCTTTCAACACTAAATATTTCACTATACTATCTCTTCTAACTTGTAAACTTTGTGACAGAAGTCTGATGTAATTTTGATCCCTGTTACTCTTTAATAAGGTATTTTTATTGCTTCTGACTTCTTTAAAAAATTTTCCTTTTATCTTTGGTTTTCTGAACTTTGAATATGATACACTTTGGTGTAGTGTTTTTTTTTTTTTTTCTATCCTTCCCAGTGTTCTCTGAGCTTTCTTTGCCCTATGTTGTGTTATTATATGTGTGGCATTAATTATAGAAAATTCTCAGATATTAATACCTCAAATATTTCTTCTGCTCCTTTGTTTTTAAAAATTATTTCTTCTTGTATTTCATTTTGATATGTTTCTATGTTACGTTTAATGATTCTTACTTCATGTCCAATCTACTGATGTACCCGGTAAATGAATTCTTCATTTCTGATACAGTGTTTTCTGATTCTAACATTTCATTTTGATTTTTTCTTAGAGTCTTCCTTTTTCTGCATACATTATCCATCTGTCCTTTCATGTTGTCTACTTTTTCCATTAGAGACTTTAAAATATTAATTATAGTTATTTTAAATTCCTTATCTGATATTTCCAACATTGATGTCATATATTAGTCAATTTCTCATACTTGTTTTGTCTCTTCAGACTGTGCTTCTTTTTATACCGTATGATTTTTTGTTGAAAGTCAGACATGCTCTATCAGGTAATAGGAACGGAGACAAACAGGCACTTATGTGAGATTTTATTAATCTATTAATTTATTAATTTTATTAATCTGGCTCAGAGTTTAACTGTCTTTAATGTTTGCTGCAGCTATAGGTACTAAAAGCTTCAGATTACTCCAGTATCCTTGTTTTTTCCTGTTGCTTTTGGGTCCCCTAAGAACTAAACATTAAATAGTTTGTGTCTTACAGCTATTTCAAACATAATCTACTGTTATTATAGGAGTCCTGTTATGTTTTGGTAAAGTGTGGGGGAAAGGAAGCTATCTATAATTTTATGAATGAATTTTACTGTTTGAGTGGGCTTGAAAACCTGGGCTATGACCTTCAGAAGTGTGTTTTTTCCCCCTACTTAGGTGCGAAAGAAAACAAGACGGTGCTTGAGTGGGTTAATTGCCCTTCCTCCAGGATGGATAGACTCTTATAGTTTTTTCTCTTGGACAGTAGACCTTTGTTGTGGATGCCATTCTGGACATATTTCAAAATGGTTATTTAGACCCTACCCTTTCCAGAAGTACAAGGTGAATTTTCTTGGCTCTTTACCTGAAGAACCTGGTGGAGATTTTGGAGATAAAATCCCTGAAAGTGTGGGGCCCTAGGAGCTAGACCTGGCACAGAAACTGCTAGATTCATATACTTGTAAAAACACTTCAATGTTAATTTTGATGAATTGCAGGAGACTGAGGGTGAGCTAGCTTGAAAGGGGACAATTCCTCAATTTACTTTTTGCTCCTTAGGACTTGACCTAAGAGAACAGCAATTTGAATGGATTTTACCATCCTCACTCAAAGAATATATCAGGATTCTGGGGACATTGAGGAAGTTTGTGAATACAGGTGTCTATACATATTGTGAATATCTAACCACCACGATTTAGGTATGAGTCTATTGATTTGCATAATCCAGAGGGAGGCAATCTCATTCCCTCAAATTGTTCCAATGGGATTTCACAATGGGAAAACAGTTAGAGTGAGAGAACTTCATTCCAGTAGTCTCAACACATTTCTCTGTGAGGATAAATGAAGTATTGGTGGTCATATAGCCACCCAGTATTTTGGCCTGAGGCAATTTATGGATGTATTTGGGCATTCCAGTGAACATGACAGGAAAGTGTCATTAGTTGCATTGGGAAAATAGGAAAGTAGAGTTCACATGAATGGGGTATTTGGGGGAATTTGAGGGGGAAAGTTTATTAAAGACAGTCTTACAGTTTGAGAAGTTCTGGAGCAATTACAAATGCTGAGAGAAATGGAGATGAGAGGCAAGAGGCTTTTTATGACATATTGTCATGCTATTGACTTGGAATTCTTCGAACACACCAATACATGTGATCTGGTCTTCATGAACATCTGGCCTATATTTGACTTAATAAAAAAATGTAGAAAAATCAAAAAGATTTTGCTTGCATGTGATATAATAGAATAAACAACAACAACAAAAATCTATCCTATAAAATACTGTAGAATGTATGGAAATATATACTTTAAAGACACCTGGGGTCGGCCCGGTGGCTCAAGCGGTTAGAGCTCCAAGTCCCTAACTCCGAAGGCCGCCGGTTCGGTTCCCGAAAAAGAAAAAAAAAAAAAAAAAAAAAAAAACACCTGAAGCTTTTATTAGGTTATTAAAATAGCCATAGATTTTCACAGTAATTTTCAATGTCAAAAATAAATTGGAAAATATGTTCAATGATACAGTTGTCCTTACAGTATTCATAATGATTCATCAGATGATCAGTTATTTAAAGAAACATCAGGATCCATCTTTACCATGGAAAATTATAAGTTGTATAATAACCAGCTCTTTAGTCAAATGTACTGATTTCTAGGTGTGAAAACGATGACAAATTTTGAATAACTATGTAAACACTAAAATTCATTCCTTATGGATATAAATATTCAGATAACATTTAGACACCACTTTACTAATTATTCTACCTTGAGCTTTAATTTTTTTATTCTTTCTAAAGAACAAGACCAATTAATTATATAAGAAAATCACAGTGTTTGTCAATAGATTCTAGGGCATGAAAGAGAGGGATTGTTTAATACTGGAATAATTGGAGACCTAAACACAAATCTCTTTCTTGAAAATCTGGTCTGTCTTATGGTGCTCAAACTGACTAGATTTTAATATTTTTACTACATGTTTAAAAACTCTAGCTTTCAAAGTTATAAGCAATTTTTGCCTTTAGGATAGATTATTTAATTGTTAAATTCCTCCAGGGGCATATTCTTTATTTCTTAGGGAGAGGAAGAAAGGGAGGGAGTGGAATTTTTAGTTTTATAGTGGTAGACTTTTTTGTTTATAGATGTGAATCAAGTGTCTGCCCATTGATCTTAATGGGGTTAGAGAGGGTGACAAAATGGAATTGTCATTGGGGTCAGAAGCCACTTGGGCCTAGAGGCATGGTATACTTCAAGTGAGGTTGGGGATGTGGGTTTGATTAACCCTGACATTTGGAAACTAGCTGAGAGCTCCCTGGAACATCAGCCCTGTAGAGATTCTGAAGTTGGGCATGCCAGATTCTTTGAATAACTGCTTCTAATAATATTTGGAAAAGATATCTCAAGCAGAGCTACATTCCCTCCCTCAGATAAGAGAATTAACAGAAACTATCCACAAAGGACAGCTAGATCCAGCAGAATAGAGGGTCGGTAGCTAATACACTGACCTACCCCGTTTCCCTGAAAATAAGACATAGCTGGACGATCAGCTTTAATGCATCTTTTGGAGCAAAAATTAATGTAAGACTGGGTATAATATAATATAATATAATATAATATAATATAATATAATACCAGTCTTTATAATTTAATATGATATGATGTGCTGTGATGTCGAGGAAACAGGGCAGTAGCAAATGACTGCATACAATCTTGGGCAAACAGTGACCTGCTGAAGAGTTAAGATGCCTGCCATACACTAATATAAAGGAGTTGCTTACCTTTATGTATGTGATAACAACTAGTGACTGATTTCACCATCCTTACCACTGCTGGCTGTCATCCACAGCTCCCGGCAGTGCACTATGCACCCAAAGGCTAGAGAAACAAACCTCTAATCATATTGTTTTATGCAAACATTTGAGGCTGCTATTTTTTCTTTTCCCTGTATTTTCCTCTCTTCAGTTCACTGATACAGCAACAGGCTATTTTCCAACTGACTGCTCTCTTCATTACTTTGCTGAGCATAACTATCATAGGTGACAACCTCTTGAACCCCCAGTTGTAGTTATACGCATGCTTCAGTCTAGGCTCTTGTTTCTCTGCATCCTCTCCCTGCCTGCAGTCCAAAGTATGGGACCTTGGCAAAACTGCTTAAACTTAAAATGTTTCTCTGTTATACCTATGACATGGGCTTATTGTGAGGATCATAAGAGATAACACCGTTTCCTTGAAATCCTGCCAGGCCCACCCACATCAAATATCACCCTCTCGCTTTGAATTTTACCAAGTTCTCTTTGCCTTTGGGTAGAATTTAATGCTTCCCCCTGGAATTTTCCTAGTATTTTCTGAACACACCATGACTTACCATAATTATTTGTCTATCTTTTTCAAATAACTGTAAATTCCTTAAAAAGAGTGATCATAACTTTTTCATGTTTATCTTACAAATATCTAGCACAATGCGTGGCACAGAAGAGATGTTCTGCAATCACTAGTTTTTGAATGGATTACAACATTGGAATAGTATTTTGCAATTTAAATAAATTACCCTCCCTCCATTGCCATGGCTGATATGTCCTGATAGGAATTTTCAATTGAAAAGAAAGTTGTGAGAATAGAGGTAGATGTTTTTCACAGGGAATTAGAAGTAATGCAAGATACAAACACCAGGTGAGAGTGATAATCAGAAGGTAAACTTAGTGTGTCAAAGGAAGGAATTTATTAAATTTACCCTTAAGTAAATATATTATTTTAGTGACTTAAAAAAGATATTATATGTTACATTTGAAAAAATAAATAAATTATCTTCATAAAAAAATTAAAAAGAAAAAAAAAGAAAATGTTTCCAAATGTTGCATATATATTATATTTGGAAAAGATTCATATAGTATGTTTTAGAAATAGTATGTTTTAAGTTGGTGGATTTAAAATAGTATATGTTGGTCCATTTGAGAAATAAAGATTCAGGTGAGTTGAGTGAAAGGAAACAATAGTGTGTTTATATTCAAGTAGCTATAAAGTTAAGGTAAGTACAAACCGAATAGCAATCAACCAAAAATAGCAGAGGGTCCAGTTAAGACTAACCATTATAATTAGTATTCTTGTAAATCCATTCTTGACTTCTCTTCCTCATGTTAGTGCAATTTAATAGGTAAAATCAATTTAATAGGCAGGTGGTTATAGAATAATCAGGGTGGAAGTAAGACCTGGCATTGTGAGCTTCACATTGGAGGAAGAATGGAAGTCATAGTAGTTGTTCAACTAAAGGAAAAAAGAGAAACATCATACAGGGAAGGACATGGATGGTTAAAGAAATAAAAAGAAAGGAAGAGCTTGAATGTTCATGAACATTGTGGATACAATAACACATTACTTCTAATGACAGTTACAGAAGCAAAGAGAAATCATGATTCCACATACCTGTCCAACTTTTTACCATCACTGCATGGAGGAAAGCCCTCAAGAGAGTAGCATAGAGAATTCAACATACACTGATAACAACCCGATCCCCTCATGATATTATAAACTGGTTCAAAAATTTTCTCCCCACTCCTCCCTATCCATCAGCCTCCTAGAATCTACTGGTCATGCTGGAGACTCAGGCTTTTTCAACATGTATTATATGTCAGATTATAACTAGGCATTTGAATTACCTAATTAAGTAAACCTCACCAATATTTAAACTTGTTGACTGTGATTTTGCAGATAATAAAATGGAGGATGAGATATTAAATAACTTGTCCCTTGTCAAATAGCTAATAAATGGAGCCGCAATTTTCAGGTCTAGGTAACTCTGCAAACTATGCTTCTTATACTATTGTGTGCTGCATCCCAGTAGAGTACTTTCTGGTTCATTTTTTAAAAATACCTCAAATGTCTAGTATAGACTTTGTATACCATATTTTAAATTAATTTTTAAAACAAAACAGCAAAATATTCTGCTTTCAACTGTAAAATGGTTATCATTGTTTGATCAAGCAGCTCTTCTGAATTTCTAAAATATACTGATAGTTACTCTATTCATTTTGCCATTATAAATACTCTAAATTTTTTAGACTGGAAAACACAGAATTCAAATTTTTGCTAAGTTACTGTTTCTGAACATTAAGATGGAAATTTTTTTTAATGAATTAATTTAAATGTGATGTTTTCCGGGCCAAACTTCCAAAGAGATATCTGACATATTCATTAAGGAAATAGGTCATTGAGATGGGATAGTTTATGTCCAAATATACTAAACTTTCAGTGTAAAACTTAAAAATACATAAAGCAAAAAAATCACTCTGAAGTTAATGGTCTGTACACTGTAAAGAATGACGAAGTCCTGAGTCTCATGTGGCAAACGATCATTGATGTATTTGATCCAATCTTTGTATGTGGCCAAAGAAACTATGTCCAGAGTAGATGGGTCAGCAAACATGGCGTGCCTATGGCCCGCTAAATGATTGATTTAATTGCTTTCTGTTTCATCATACTGCTACTGTGCAAACTAACAATAACTCAAAAAACAAAAACAAAACAAACAAAAAAATCACTGTATATTTCAACCCATATACAGAAAGTCTTTTTGTTACTTTATAAGTGGGTAAGGGCAAAGTGATTTTTTATTCTGCCTTTTACTGACTTAGGTAATTAGAATGTTGCCTCCAAATTTTTTGGACATTGCTGTCACCATGAGTTGAAAGATATAACAGATGTTCTTAAAGGCTTATGTATAATTAAGCAGAATCCAAACTATGGGAAAATAAAGACCCCTGTGGGAAGTACTGATCTATTCATTACAAGTGACACTTTAAAAAGTGCATTCTTTTTGAAGGGGGAACCTAAGGGAAATATTGTTTTGTGTATTTAGTGATTTGTTTGCAAATAATGAAGTAATTTAATTATTCCTATTCCTAAATGATATTGTTTTCACTTATTAAAATGACTATCACAGCTGAATATCAAAACCCTAATGATGAATTCTGTTACAGTTTATAGTACTCTGAAGTAATCAATAGGTTCATTTAAAAAGTGAAATAGATACTAATTAAATGATTATATTTGACATAGCCATACCTAAATGTCATTAGCTAAAAAATATGATTTATCATTTTTATAGAAACAATAAAAGAGAAGAAATATAAAGAAAAAAGACCCTTTTACTTCTAATCATTAAAAGATATAAGAATTATATCTTTTATAAGATTATAAGAATAATCATGCAAGAATAAGTATACATGTATGTTAATTTAGGGGATTAAATGCAATTTTATCACAGCTGGTAGCAATATTGTTTTTTCATGTTTCTGTAAGATTAATTTTCTTTCATATTTATATACAAAAGACAAATTAGCTTTGCATGGGAAGCTTCTTGCTTATGAAGTGGCCAATACTTTAGATTTTAACTGTTAAACTTTGTAGTTGATTCAGACATTTGAATAATTCAGTAGACTACATGGAACATATGGATAGTTCAAAATAAAATTTTCAGGACCCATAATCTTACATAACGAAAGTAGATATATAATTATCTACTAATTAACTGAAGTAGATAAAAAATTCCCACTTCTGAGACAGAAGAGCAACAAAATATTGTTTAATAATTAAAATGTAATAATGGTGGCCCATTAATGAAAGTAGATTCATACAGTTATTTTGGCCAGCACAGAATGTTTGAAATGTAAACAGGTTTAAAATTAACTTAGAGAATTTCAATCAAGTGTAATAATTTTTCAACAAGATTTTTGAATTAAAATATATCCTAGTTTTTTAAAATAATTAAGACATGATCATTGTAGACAGTACAGAAAAGTAGAAAGAATAAAAACATCTATCATTTACCATCAGACCTTCTAGTATATTCCCTTCCCATTCTTTCTGCTGCCTCCTTTATACTGAAGTCAACAATGGCCAGTCTATAAGCACAAATTCTCTTTCTCAATCCCAGATCTTTATATTCAGTTGCCTACTGAAAAGCCCTACAGCCTGTGGCGCTTGAACATCCCAACTTTGGGCAGAACAGCTCAGTAAGTCATAAACTGGAAAGAGACAATTTAAAAATGATTTTCAGACCTGACTCTATCACAATGGAAGTCTCTTTGTAACTATCAATTTAGTTCTTTTTCAGGTACCTAACAGACATCGAGTAAGAAAATAGAGTATGCAAAATTTCTTCTGCTGAGTTTGACCTTCCCTAATCTTATTTTATCAATCCAGAGATTACCCACTCTGAAATAAGTGACATGATGGCTGAAATTAAGCTAGTATATATTTCCCAAGGAGATATATTTAATTTTTTTAAGACACTAGCTTTAGGATGGCTCTCTTACTGTTTATTTTTAGTTAAGCCAATAGGTAGACTAGGGTATTTTCTTAGTTTATTTCTTCAAGGACATTTTTGCCTAGGGAACTCTTATCACAGGTGTGTTCAAGACTTTTTCTATGAAGAAGAGAAATTATTTCCTCCCTAATTTTCAAACAATGTGGTCTTCAGAGTGGAGTATGTGAGCAAGTCAAGACCGTGAAGTGCCAGGGTTTATTTATTTTTATCTCATCCCTTTAAAATTTTGTTTTGGTGTATATGTTGTGTAATGTAGATATTACAGAAAAATATCGGTGCCAAGCTGGATAGCACTTAAAAATATTTATGACTGTGAAAAATTGAATATATTTTAAATAGTAGAGATAAGCCCTAGCAAGTATATACCAAAATTGAATTTGACAACATATACATCAAAACATAGACTGTTGCATGTTGATATCCCTAAATATGAGGGCTGTGTTTTTTGCAGAGTGTATTTTTAAATTCATTTTCTTTACTCAGAATGAATTATTAAAGAGGTAGCAAAGACCACATACTTTCATCAGCTATAGTGTTGAACTATTATTAATATAATGGCTGCTGAATGAGTTGGAGGAGGCACTGAACAGCTATTGAAGTTAGGCTCTCAGTAAGAGGAAATATAGACTTAAAAAATATTTTCTTTTTAGAACACGGTGCCAATCTAGTCATATTGGCTTAAACTTTTGCATGCTTTGCTTGATTATCCCATTTTAATAAAGAATAGCAGTGTTCACCTTCTTCAGTAATGGCCTACAGCTTTATTTAGCTGAGAACTGAGCACAGCACAGAGAAATAGTAACATGTCTTTATCTACCCACTATAACGTAATAAGTCAGTCTGCTTCATGGGATGATGAAAATGACCTCCCACCAACATCAAAGTACATTCTTATAAAATTAAACCAATCTTGATTTGGACTAACAATTGAATAGCCCTTTAATCTCACATAAACACAAGTAAAATACATGTACAAGAATTATGGCCTGCGTTATTTCCAGTTGGCATTTATCTATGTGTTTAACCATATACACTTCTATAGGATTTCTCTCAAAGAGCTTTAACTATTGGCTTGGCCTAGAATCCTGAGGTTTGTAATTTTCACATTTTCAGTTACACTGTGTACTGTTTGTTTACAGGTTAGACTGTTATAACAGGTCACCCCTAAATTCCCAAAGTCAGAGCTATTCAGGTAGTATGCCCCATCATTTTTCTGTTAAAAGCTCTGTGTAACTTAACAGAAAGAATTAACTGTTTTATATTAATTAATCTGTTCAAGTTTTCCATTTCTGGGGTTTTCAATTTTGGCAATTTATATTTTTGTAAGGAAATCATCCATTTGTTCTAACTTTTCAAATGCATTGACATAGAGTTGCAAGTATGACTTTTATTTCACCTTTTCTGAGCCTGTGTATGTTTTCAGTTAATTTTATATCTCTCTTTTCCTTTTCTTCTTCCTCCCCCTCCCCTTCTCCTCTTTGTTTTTGGAATAACAACAGGTTTAACAGTTTTATTCATCATTACAAAGAATCAGCTTTTGAATTTATTCATTCTACTAATTTTAGTTACATATTTTCTGTTCCATTCACTTCAGCTTTTTTCTTTATTATTTTCATTTTCTTTCGATTCTGTTGCAGTTTTTTCTAATATGCATGCAATTTTGTTTTTATTTATTTTTATTTTTTTATTATTTTTTTCAGTGAAGAATATATTTTTTTTTAAGTTTATTGGGGTGACAATTGTTAGTAAAGTTACATAGATTTCAAGTGTACAATTCTGCATTACATCATCTATAAATCCCATTGTGTGTTCACCACCCAGAGTCAGTTCCCATGCCATCACCATATATTTGATCCCCTTTACCCTCATCTCCCTCCCCCCAACCCCCTTACTGTCTGGTAACCACTAAAGTATTGTTTGTGCCTATGAGTTTTTGTTTCTCATTTGTTTGTCTTGTTCTTTTGTTGTTTTTGGTTTACATACCACATACCAGTAAAATCATATGGTTCTCTGCTTTTTCTGTTTGACTTAATTTGCTTAGCATTATAATCTCAAGATCCATCCATGTTGTCACAACTGATCCTATATCATCTTTTCTTACTGCCTAATAGTATTCCATTGTGTATATATACCACAACTTCTTTATCCACTCATCTATCGAAGGACATTTTGGTTGTTTTCATGTCTTGGCCACGGTAAATAAAGCTGCAATGAACATTGGAGCACATGTGTCTTTATGGATAAATGTTTTCAGATTTTTTGGGTGGATACCCAGGAGAAGGATTGCTGGGTCATACAGTAATTCTATTCATAATTTTTTGAGGAACCTCCACACTGCCTTCCATAGTGGCTGCACCCATCTGCATTCCCACCAACAGTGTATGAGGGTTCCTTTTTCCCTACAGCCTCTCCAACACTTGTTACTATTTGTCTTGTTGATGCTGGCCATTTTAACTAGGATGAGGTGGTATCTCATTGTGGTTTTTATCTGCATTTCTCTGATGATTAGTGATGTTGAGCTATTTTTCATATGTCTATTTGCCATTTGTATATCCTCTTTGAAGAAATGTCTCTTCAGGTCCTCCGCTCATTTTTCAATTGGGTTGTTGGTTTTGTTGTTGTTAAGTTGCATGTGTTCCTTTTATATTTTGGATATATTTTGGCCCCTATCGGAGGCACTATTTGCAAAAATCTTCTCCCATTCACTTGGTTGCCTCTTTACTTTGTTGATGGTTTCTTTTGCTGTGCAGAAGCTTTTCAGTTTGATATAGTCCCATTCGTTTATTTTAGATTTTACTTCCCTTGCTTTGGGAGTCGAATTCATAAAATGCTCTTTGAACCCAAGGTCCATAAGTTTAGTACCTATGTTTTCTTCTATGCAGTTTATTGTTTCAGGTCTTATGCTTAAGTCTTTGATCCATTTTGAATTAATTTTGGTACATGGTGACAGATAGCAGTCCAATTTCATTCTTTTGCTTCCAATTCTCCCAGTACCATTTATTTGAAGAGGCTGTCTTTTCTCCATTGTATGTTTTTTGCTTCTTTGTAGAAAATTATCTGTCCATATTTATGTGGTTTTATTTCTGAGGTCTACATGTCTGTTTTTCTGCCAATACCATGCTGTTTTGATTATTGTTGCCCTGTAGTACAAGCTAAAGTCAGGGAGTGTAATGCCTCCAGCACTGTTCTTTTTTCTTAAGCTTGCTTTGGCTATCCGGGGTCTTTTGTGGTTCCAAACAAATCTGATGATTTTTTTGTTCTGTTTCTTTAAAAAAATGCCATTGGGATTTTAATGGGGATTACATTAAATCTGTATATTACTTTGGGTAATATGTTCATTTTAACTATATTGATTTTTCCAATCTATGAGCATGGAATGTCTTTCCATTTCTTTGTGTTTTCTTCAATTTCTTTTAAAAATATCATAGTTTTCACCATATAAGTCTTTCAAATCCTTGGTTAAGTTTATTCCTAGGTATTTTATTCTTTTTGCTGCAATTGCAAAAGGAATATTTTTATTATTATTCATTTCTTTTGCTGAGATTTCATTGTTAGTATACAGAAATGCAATGGACTTTTGTACGTTGATTTTATAGCCGACAACTTTACACAAAAAAAGAGACCTACAGACCAGTATCTCTGAAGAATACAGATGTAGAAATCCTGAACAAAATTCTAGCAAATCGAATGCAACAATGCATTAAAAAGATTATTCATCACAACCAAGTGGGGTTCATCCCAGGAGCACAAGGGTGGTTCAACATACACAAATCCATCAATGTGACACATCACATAAACAAAATAAAGGACAAAAATCATATGATTATGTCAATTGATGCCGAAAAAGCATTTGACAAGCTACAACGTCCATTTATGATTGAAACACATAATAAAATAGGTATAGAAGAAAAATACCTTAACATAATATAGGCCATATATGACAAACCCTCAGCTAATCTCATAATTAAAGGTGAAAAACTGAAACCCTTTGCTCTATGTTCAGGAACACGACAGGGCTATCCCCTATCACCTCTCCTTTTCAACATAATTTTGGAAGTCCTTGCCAGAGAAATCAGGCAAGAGAAAGAAATAAAAGGCATCCAAATTGGGAATGAAGAAGTTAAATTGTCACTCTTTGCAGATGATATGATGCTATATATAGAAAACCCTAAAGACTCCACCAAAAACCTGTTAGAACAGTAAAGTTGCCGGCTACAAAATCAACGTACAAAAGTCCATTGTTTTTATTTTTAATCTTTCTTCTTTAATATTAAAATAATTTAATGTATGTTTTCTGAGCTCAGGTTTTACTGTGATCCTTAGGTTGTCAGTATAAAATATTCTTTTTTCAATTACTTTTAAGTTGTTCTATAGTTCTGTATTGATTTCCTCTGTGTTCTAGGGTCTGTTTCTTAGTTTCTAATAAATTAAGGTTTGTCATTTTTTTATTATTAAGTCAAAATTTTATTGGATTCTGATCCAGTAAATGATTTGAAGCTGTAGTTTTCCACTTTTTAATTTTTGTGATTTCTATGTGCTGAAGAAAATGGTTAGTTTTTGTGTGTGTGTGTGTTTCATGAACATAAGAATATAAACATAGATTTTCCATTTTAGGGATACAAGGTTTTATATATGTGCTTGGGTGTGGGTATGTGTTCAAGATTATTGTTTTTTAAATTCAATTCTTATATACCCTTCTCTTAGTCCATTCCAACTACTATAGTAAAATACTATAGACTAGGCAGTTTCTAAACAATAGAAATGTATGTCTCACAGTTCCAGAAGGTGGAAGTCTGACATCACTGTGCCAGCACGATCAAGTGAGGGTCCCCTTCCAGGCTGCAGACTACCAAGTTCTTCCTGTGTCCACTCAAGGTAGAACGTGTGAGGGAGCTCTCTTGGCTTCTTTTATAAGGGCATTGATCTCATTCATGAGGGCTCTGGCCTCATGACCTAATCTCTCCCCAAAGTCCTCACCTTCTAATACTATCGCATTGGGCATTAGGATTTCAACATTTGAATTTTGGGGAGACAGAAACATTCAGGTCATAATAATCCTTATTAAATTTTGCCTATTAGACATGTCCAAGTCAGGAAGAGGAATATTTTAGTTCTCTATCTTTAATCAAGGTTTTACTTATTTATTTTTATTTTATTTTTGATAACTTTTGCTTCATGTATTTATCTGTTTGCATACTAAGTTTAAATGAATATGTTATCTTCTTTCATAAATTGGGAATTTGGTTATTAAATATTCTTCAGTTTTATCTTCAGTTTTTTTAAACCTCAAATTCCACCTTGTCTGGTTCTATTTGAATTTGCATTTTCTCTTTATCCCTTGGTTTTAAATGTTTCTTTGAAACATTAAATAGCTGGGCATTTTTAAAAACATAATCTGATGATCTTTGCATTTTAATTGAAGAATTCAAATGCTTCACTTTTAGGGTAATGACTGATATATTTGATCTCTTCTTCTTTATTGTGAGTTTGCTATTTATTTTACATTGCAGTTTTTGGTACACTTTTTTCTTATTGTTGATTTTATTGATTATTATACACTTAAATTTTTTTCTTGTTAATTTTGATGGTCTATGTACTTTTCCATACATTTTTGACTCTCCTCCAGCTTCCACACCTGTTATTTATGTGCTAGCTCTCATTCTTTCAACCATTTATCTTTTTACTCTCGTTTGCTATATCAATCATTTTCTCTTTTTTATAAAATGTTTTGGGTCTTTGTTTGTTTGTTTGTTTTTTTGTTTGCCCTTGATAATTCAGGTTGTCTAGCAAGTTTATGCTGTTCTTTAATTTATTGAATTATTTGGGAATCCAAGCCCTTTTAAGATCCAGAAAGGTTTTATTTTTATTTTTGTGTGATAGGGGTATGCTTTTTCCTTAAATGTAGCACCCTTTAAAACAAAAGTTATCATACAAAAGCTCTATTTTGTGTTCTAAATGTTCTTCTTTTATTAACTCCTGGGCATCCAGAGATAGACTGGTATTTATCTTTGTTGGCTTCCTGAGGCTCAGATGCAGTTGCCAGAGCACCCTAGGAGGTGATCTCCTAACCAGTGGTGGAAGATGGTGGAAAACAATTTTGGCATGACAGACTGCAGCTATAGAAGCAGACAGGTTCTAGATGTTTGCTTAGGTACTTGGTGGAAGCTTTCCTGCTCTCCCCACTTCTTATATTCTTCCTATAAAGAGAGAAGTCAAGTCATCTTTCCTTCTTGGCATATTGTGAGTAATGGGAGATCCAGAACACTGGGGAGGCAGAGGGTCAATATTGACTTTTCTTAAAGAAAAAAAAAATGTCTGTAGGCCACTGCTTTTTACTTCTCATCCTGGGGCAACCCAGAGTTGGTCTCCAAATATTGACCCCTCCAATGGAATAATGCCCGTCATAAGTGCTCTCAGTCAGAACTTCCAAAAAACCTAACTCCAAACTTCCTCTTTTGAACCAAGGAACTGCAAGGGTATGGAAGAAGTTTATGCTCCCTGCCTGTCACCTATCAAACATCATAATGAATTTAGCTGAACTGTGCAGTATTCCAGGGAAACATTTCTGTTTCATCTCAGGTCATATATGTGCAATATTGTATGTCCACATAAACCTAGTGATTTTAAAGTGAAAACATAATTTCATTCTTACAAGTTGCAAAGACCGTCTAGAGTTTAGATCTAATTAGCAAGCTAAACTTACATTTCATGGTGTTTTATAAAGAATTGAATTTTCTCACTAGCATTCATGGTTTTTAATAAATAAGTAGAGAGAAGTAGCTACATAAAATTGTAATCTCTGTCAGCTCAGTGGTTGGACTTTTCATTATGAAGCATCCCCTTCTGTGTCAAAGAATATTGCCCTCCTTCAGATTAAGTTGTTTATTATTAGATACTCTTCTTTTTTTCCCTCTTGATTTTCTCCCTGTAATCAAAATTTATTATCATGAGACTGAGACTATTCTTTTGAATAGTTATGGTAATAATATGTTAAAATATGCAACTAATTTAGAACTTTGAATAACAAGGATGTTAAGCCATACAGTATAAAAAACAAGTTAGAAAAACAAAACATCGACAGTGTTTTCCTACAGCACTAGAGATTCATTTTCAGCAGAGTACTGATTTTTAAAGCATCCACCCCGCCAAAACCAATGAGAAGACATAGTTCCTTCCATTCTTTTTCTTAAGTTTTCTTTGTATCCATTTCTTCAATAAAAATCACTTTAACCCTTTGTCCTAGAACATTCCTAGCTTCTTCAAAAGTGGTCTCCTTTTTTCATACCTCCATTTGACTTTTTTTTCCCCTAGAAACCTCTAAATTATCATGTACTAGATTAATCCAAAAACAACACTTTCATCAACTTTCTACAAAATTTAGCTACCTAACTTCAAGTCACAGCAATTTTCAAATTTATCTGAGGAAATAAAAGCATACCTTAGGAGAATCTTAAGAGTTTTTGGAAGTCCATCTTTGAACGTAGGATGTGGTATATGCCTTTCTATGTGTACCATGCTGGCAATAGAGAGAAATGATTTTCACATATGTTTGTAACTGGATCCAGGCTTTCTAGCCTGTCTTAATGAGGAGTTTGTGTATGACCAAGTTATGAATTTTGTTTCTTGACTTCATCTTTTAGCCCATATTTGTCTCCTTCATCCAACTCTTAATGGTACCCAAAGCACCATGCTACCACCTCCCTGCTTTAGGGTCAGTGGTACTTATTGTCATGCCTCGAGGGTTGCAGTAGAGACTACTACCAACAGCAAGCCTGCTTCCTCTAGATTATGTACTTCAGCCTCCTTTGCAGTTAGGTGTGCCTATATGACTGAGTTCCAGCCCATGGAATGTAAGCAAAATGACTTGCTTCACTTCCTGGGTGGGCTCTTACATGTGAACGTCCATGGTCTTTCCTTTGACAACACTGGAAGCTATATCTTGAAGACAGAGGAACTTACATGTGGAAGGATATTGAATCCCTTATAGAAAGCCACTTTCCAGGAAAATCCATCTGACTATATTCTTGAGAAATAATCTATCATTTAAGGAAGACCAGATATTCGAGTTTCACAGGTAATACATACATTTCCCACTAATCTTCCACCTCCTTTTACTTAACAAAATTGACCAACCTTCAATTCCACGTTTTGTCCTCTAAGAAAAGTAATTAAATAAATTATTTAGATTAAACTATAATAAAGAAAATACAACTATATTTTTAGAACACTTTCCTGGATTGAGATGACTCCCTTTTTTCTTTCAACTTCTCATTAATAAAATGACTTTTCATGACAAGATAGAGTTCAGAATGCTGAGAGATAAATATTTGGCAAAGGAGTTTTTCAAGAAGTCCCTCTTATTCTTTATGTTAATCATTTAGAAGATATTCAGATCGTACTCAGCTTTCTGCTTAATGGGTATTTTCATTTTTCAAAATACTGAGTATATTTGAATCCTACCCTCAATATTTTTAGGGGTAGACACACATTGTTATGAGAAAGGAGGGAAATATTCTAATCCATTTTATACTATTCCTAAGGAATGAATTATGGTCAGTTAGAATTCCATTACTTTGTTGGAGGCATGTTCAATGTGGAAATGGCTCTCTGCTTTTTTGTTTGTTGTCACCATTTTTGTTAAATTTTTACGAAAAACTTAAAATTGCAATATGCCATAACACTTTGGCAGACGTATTATAAGAATTCTGTAGCACTTCATATTGCATTTACTATAGCATATGTAATTTATCTTTCTTAGAAAGTAAATGCAGGTTTTAGTATAACTTGCCTCTAGTCAAAATTTGTTAACTTTGCATTTTTTTCATGAGGCAGAGAAAGATAATATAAGATTTATAAGGAGTGTCAGAAATATTCAGTCCTCTAAAGCATAATTTTTTCAAGGATCTACCACAACTGATAGTATTATGTTAATATTCACCAGACATAATTACAATTTTTTTCTTGTATGACAACTTTTAACTCTACTCTCTTAGCAACTTTCAAATATACAATACAGTATTATTAACTATTGTCATCATGTTAAACATGACATCCCCAGTACTGATTCACCTTATAACTGGAAGTTTGTGTTTTTGATCACCTTTTCTCATTTTGTGCCCCACACTCCTTGCTTCTGGCAACCACCAATCCATTCTTTGTATCTATGAGGTATTTTTTTTTTTTTTAAGATTCCACATATAACTGTAATCATGCATATTTGTCTTTCTCTGACTTATTTCACTTAGTGTAATGCCCTCCAGGTCTATCTATGTTGTCACAAATAGCAGAATTTCCTTTTATATGGCCAAATAATACTCCATTGTGTGTGTGTGTGTGTGTGAGTGTGTGTGTAACATTTTCTTTATCTTTTCATTCATTGATATACACTTAAGTTGTTTCCATGTCTTGGCTATTGCACATAATGCTGCAATGAATATAAGCATACAGATGTCTTTTAAAGGTAGTGATTTTGTTTCCTTCAGATAAATACCTAAGAGTGGAATTGGTGGATTACATGGATTTAATTTTTTTGAGGACCCACCATAATGTTTTCCATAGTGGCTTTACCATTTACATCCCTACCAAATGTTTACACGTGTTCCCTTTACTCCACATCCTCACTACATTTATTTTATTGTCTTTTTGATGATCTCCATTCTAACAGGTGTGAGGTGATATCTCATTGATATTTGACTTGCATTTCTCTGATGATTTGTGATGTTGAACATCTTTTCATGTATCTGTTGGCCATTAGCATGTCTTTTATGACAATCCTTTTTTAAAAAAATCAATCGTTTTGGTTATGGCTGATACTATAAATGGAAAATGGTATCTCAATATAGTTGTAATTTACATTTATATTTTCTTTAAAGTCAATTTAAGCATGTTCTTACATTTAAAAGACAATTCTATATATTCCTGTCAACAGTTTATATAATTTGCTGATTTTTTAAATTGAATCACTTACATTTTTTGTATGATTTTGGAAATGCTTTCTATATATTCCTGAATTGTTTCCATGTCTGGGGTATGAGTTAAAATGTAATTTCTCAGTTTGTTGTTTATTTCTGATTTTAACCGAGAGTTGTATTTGCCCTACAGAAGATTATTTTTATTGAATCAAATTTATGTCTTTTCCAGATGTCTGGGTTTGGACTCACTTAAGGGTTTACAAATAAATACTGACATATATCCAGCTAAATATATAATATTTTATTTTCCTTGCTCCTATGCAGCAAAGTGTGGCCATGTGATTAAATTATTGTCAGTGAAATGTAATCATGAGACTATGATTACCTTAAAGAAACTAACTCACTTCTACCGCCTCTTTGCCCTTCACTTTTTTTTTTTTTTATTTCTTCCTTCCATCTGGGATGTAGTCATGATGACAGGAGCTTCAGTAGCCTTAGTGGACCATGAAGTGATCTTGAGAATGGAAGTTATTTATTAAATAAGATTGAGCAGAAAGATAGAATTATCTTGGATTCCTGACAACTTCTTGAGACAACCATAACAAGACTTAATTCCTACTTCTGGACTTCTGTTACTTAACAGAAGAAAACCTTCATCTCCATAATTTTTGAAAGTTTCCTTAGGCTTGAATTTCCCTACACCCTGGGAAAATTATTATAAAAAAAAACAAAAACAATACCCAAAAGCCTTTTAAAATCTCAGGAGTAAATTTTTCCTTGGACACAACTCAGTTCCCTTGGGGAGAGCTTTGGAGTTCTCTGTTCTTATAGCCTGTCACTCTTCCTTGGCATGATTTCTGCCCCCTTCCTCAGAGATAGAAGCAGGGACAGTAACACCTCTTCTTTAACAGCAAAGCAAAGACTGAGGCAGTAGGCTCTGGTCTTCCTGGCTTACCTTTCCTGACTTGGAAACTCCATCCTCTGACCCAGCTGAGGGGAGGGTGATCTGGTCTTCAGTATTTCTGGCCTGGTTTATCTGGGCCAAAGTAACCTCTGGGCTAAAGTAACCTTCACTTTACAAATGGAGTCTGGGTGGAGGAAAGGAGCCCCCAAACTCTCAGCAGCAGTTTCCTGGAATTCTATCTCCGCAATACAGAGCTTAGAGGGAGGGTGAAAAATGCTGGTGATCTTCCCCTTCTGGGGATCTATCCCAATCCTTGACTGGGAGCTGGGAGAAGAGATCCCTATCCTCTTGGCCCCACCAGTCAAGTAAAGCTTGTCCCATTGAAATGAGGCAGGGACTAACATGTTCTGGCTCAAGTGCCAGAGAATCTTACCATTCTTACAGAGATTTGATGAGCTTTATATATTTTTTTAATACGTGTTTCTTAATTTTCTGTGTGCCTTTAAGACAATTTCCTGAGACTTTAAATGGTTGTTTGTTTTTAAATAATTTTCACCAGTTATGTTTCACTGGGAAGAGGGTCTGGCAGAATCACTCATGTTGTCACTCAGAAGTTTTCTCCTTCCGTCCTTCAATTGTTCTTCATGTGCTATTTATTTTTATATAATTTTTATTCACTTTCCTAATTATATTCCCTATATATCTTCCTCTGTTTTAAGAAATGCTAATTTTCTTTGTGTTCCTTTAATATTGCATCTATTTATATAATTATGTTGTTTTCTTCTATTTCTTTCTAGGCTCATCTTTTCATTTACTGCATAGATTTTTAAAATCTCTTTGTATATATGACTAATGGAGTAAGTTGCTTTTTCATAATAATAGTGAAATATTTGATCTAAGACTTTAGCTGTTCCATAACTCCATTTTCTTATTAATATATTCTTCTGCTATTTTTTATTTTGTTCAATTTTCTTGTATTACTTCTGTATAAATCTTAGGATAGTATTTTTTTATTTTAATTTCTCATTTGTGATGGGGCAAAATTTTTTGTCTATTATTTTCATGGTTTATATGTGGGAAAAATCAAGGTGGGGTATTGTTCCAGAGGAATTTGTCTTATAACCTAATTTTGTATGAGTTCTTTTAACTTTCACTGTCTCACTAATGAAATCAGAGACCTGTAGGGTTTTAAACACTGCAAAGTTTCTTTTCTCCCTCACCAACTCCGAGACAGAATGCTTCCTGCAAATATCACTTTTCTGGATGATTTCCCATCTTTGTTTCTTAGAACAAAACTTGCTCTAGAAACTCTCTTGTGGCCAATCTGTACGCTCTCTACCTGTAGAAAAGATTTAGTTTTACCCCTTAGAATATGCTCCTCACCTTTAAATAGTATAATTTCTGGCCTTTTCTGTGTTTTGAAATCACAGCTTTCTTTCTCTGTTTTCACCTACCCTACCTAATTAATCTTTACTGGATTTTTGTAGCCATTACACCTATTTTCTTTTTTGTGATTTTTATCTGTCTCCTAGTTTTTTCAAAATGGAGTTAATTTTTTATTTCTCATTTTCTTCATGACTTTTGCATGATTTTCAGGAATAGAAGGAAAAAGGCTACTATCCTCAAACATAAGTTTATTAAAGATTGTTATGAAGTGACACTAATGATGAGACTTCATGAATGTTGTGAATAATTTATATATTATATATATGTGTATATATAATTATACATATAATTATATATAAATTATATAATATATATATAATTGTATATACTTGTGTATATATAATAAATGTGTATATATAATAAATATATATAAATGTGTATATATAATTATATATATATTTAAATATATATTATATATAATTATATATATATATAATTTCCTACAGGGATATATATTAAATATATATATATATTTGAGATCACCCTCTCTGGGATGATCCCATTTTCACCTATAGAAAAGGTCAGACCTCACTGGTGGCAGCCTCTTTCCACCTCTCCCTCCCCCTTTATCCTTTCTATGCAGTGTTAATATATTTTACTTACAGATGGAAATATAGTCGAAATAATTGTTCTGTCACAGCTCATTGCTAGCATTTTAATTGAACATATAGGCATGTGATCACATTGTTATACCTATGAATATTTTCATTTATGCACTAACATAACAATAAAACAACTTATGCACACTGGTGAGTGTTGGAGAGGTTGGATTATAGAGCACATCTTACTTTTAGTACTTATTAAGTTGAATCTCTCTCTCTCTCTCTCTCTCTCTCTCTCTCTCTCTGTCTCTCTCTGTCTCTCCTGTCTTTCCCTTGCTCTTTATTTCACTCATTCTCATTCCACCCTTCTCCTCTAAAGATTCTGAGGGAGATAGCCCACTAGTTTAGAATGACTCCTGTCAATCTACCCAGTACTGTTTTTATCTAGTATAACTTCCAGGCAATATGACTTGTGTCAGCATCAATAGAAAATCTAACTGTTATCTGTGAACACAGAAAAAAATTAATCTTAGGTACAAGATTACTATAAAATCACACCTTATGAACGACAGAACCCAGTTTATAAAAGCTACAAACTACATAATTTAAATTATATGACATTCTGAAAAAGACAAAAGTACAGATGCATTAAAAAGATGTGTGGTTACTGGAAGCTTGGGAAGAAGGTTAATGATTAAAGCTCAAGGTATTTATTAAGATGATGAAACTGCTTTGTTGGACACTATAATGATAAATATAGGACACTATACATTAGTTAAAGCCCATAGAAATTTACAGCACAAAGAGTGATCCTTAATGTTGCAAATTTAGAAAATCATTTTGGAGGTTCGACAATCTCAGAAAAGGACACAGAATGTCACAAAATAATCTACCTATGTATGAAACAACCTCACTGAGGGAAGTAGGAGAAAAGATGCTGATCCAAGTAATTTTGGAAATGGCTGGAGCATATAAGATTAAAAACAAAAGAAAATGTACATAAACATTGTATCCTAGTTGTTAAAACTTTCCTACAGGGATATGGTTAAACAATTTTCATTCCATTATATATGCATTATGGAATTGAACAATTAAATAAATGTTTGACAATGGATGCAGCCAGGATTCTCACTGTTGGAGTCACAGGTTACAGATAAACAAAGGGAGCAAACTAGAATGATCTGCATGATAATGGATAGAGTGAGAAACATCAATATGAGTCACAATTAGCTTCATATTATATATAAATACATATATACGTATATATGTATGTGTATACGTATATATGTATATACATATATATATGTATGTGTATACGTATATATGTATATACATATATATATGTATGTATATACGCATATATGTATATACATATATACATATATATATAATACATATATATAAATGATTACAGACAGAAATCTTTATGGAAATATATCTTTACATATATACATGTACCATGTTTCCCCAAAAATAAGACCTAGCTGGATAATCAGCTCTAAATGTGTCTTTTGGAGCAAAAATTAATATGAGACCCAGTCTAATGTATGAAGGTTGATAAACTGCTCTTTTAATACCTTTTTAAATATAAGTCTCTCCAATTTTACCAGCCATTCAAAGAATGGACAATATATTCATAAGAATTTACATTTGTCACAGGCAACAGTTTTTTGGGATTGCTAATAAGGTCTTTTAGTTTCAGCTAGTTCTTTGTAAGAAGCATTAGTGTAATTTACCAATGGGTATTGTGCACATCGATTCAAATGGTCTATAGGGATTCATTAGAAAAGCAGGAAACACCTCATTAATAGTTAAGACCTTTTAAACATGTCAGTCTTTTCTCAAATTCTCTTTTTAATGATCCTTAAATAATTAATTTTTGTGAACATGATTAAATTATTACAGATAAAAGGGAGTGATTTAAAATTTTCAAATAATCCGTGAGTAGACATGTTGCTGCAACAAATTCCTTATTATCCTGACAGGTAAAATCTTTTTTACATCTTTTCATACGTCACCTCTTAAAATATATAACTAAAATAACATCACATATTATTTTTATAAATTAAAGTCTGTACTTTGCAAATTACTTCTCAGGTTATTACATTTGCTTCCAACTTGATCTAAGTTTTTCAATAAATCGTAGATAAATTGCACCTTAATTCAAGATTAAATTCTTCAATAAATCCTCATTCAATGCTAGCACTGTACTGAAATTCCTCATTTCATTCTAGTCAAAAGCTTCAGAAAAATATATTTCTATTCTAAGGAGATGAAGTTTAGATAGGAATTCATATTCACTTAATTATTTTAATTTTGTGATGGAAAAGCAAACACGTTTCAATCTCTACAAAATGGAGGCCAAGGAATCTGAACACAGACATTGATAACACAGCCAACTTGATGAATAAATTCATGGAATTAGTCTGACGAACTCTTAAGTAGTAATCTCACTTGACACAGCCCTAATCATGCTGTATACCCTTAATGCACAAATCAGAACCCTGCTGGACTGATTAAACAGATATTTGAGTTCTCGTATTCAATGGGATCAGATATGTGATGCAGGAAAAAGACAATAACAAGTTATTCCAAAACCTCGAGATTTAGATTGCCTAACAGTTTTCATATAATTTTGTCTAAGTCTTAGTTTTAAGATGTAAAGGCCATTGCATTCTTTCACATGTTAAAATGTATGTTATAATATATTTATCTCAAGGTACCTTGGTGTAGGTGTTATTTTAACACTCTGACAAAATTCTCTATTATTTTATGATACTGATTTAATTTGATTTTTTTATATTATGCTATTGTCCAAGCATTAAATAATCTAAGATGCTTCATGAAAGAAGTTTCTAGACTAATATAAGACAGAACTATCTAAGAATAGAGTGGTGCAAGTCTATTTAAAGCATTCTGTTGCATCTGGGGAGAAAAGAGTGAGGGAAATAGAATGAAGACTCATAGCATAATTTAGATATTTGAAATGTGATGAGATTTCCCAATTTTCATATAAATCTTTCTTTACTGTCTCTTTTACTTTGCCATTGACCTAGCAATTCGGACCATAGATACAGACATAGCCTTTTCATTGAACTATTTGGTCTGCCTTTGAGGAAAGTTGTAATTCTCCCTGACCTGACAACCCCCTATTAAATGCAGTTTTAAACAACTCACATCCACGAACAAGAGAATTAGCTTCTTTGGGTCAAAGCACTTTTAAATTCATTGAGACATATCTTTTCCAATTTATAAACGAGAGATGTTTAACGAATTAAGGAAGATCATTGCCATGACATTCTTTACTGTTTAAAAATGACAAACTATCAGTTAATCATAATGCAATCAGTGATGGTTGGTTTCATCTTGTATTAGTGACACAATGCAAAATCAGTGAGGATCCAAGAGAAACTAATGAAAGATTTCCACTTAACAGAGAAAATAAATGAAAGATAGCTTCTAAAATACTCATTCTAAAATAACTAAGCTAAAAACTATTTTTGCTACTTTAGTTCAAAATATTCATAATAATAATAATCATTTATTTTGGACTTGAATACTAGATGGAGTGCAAGGCAGTGATATTATTTCATTTAATCTTCACAGCAGTCTTATAAATTGAGTATTATCACCATTTACAAATGAGGAAAATAAATCTTGAGGAGCTAAATTACTTGCCCAAGAACACCCTGCAATAAGTGGCAGAGAAGGAAATGAAAATCAGTTCTGACTTACAACAGAAACTCTGTGACCTTGTCATATATTGCTCCTGTTTGAGTTCTTTCCTTTGCTTTTATTCTCATCTCTGGTTCATTTTCCAGTTGTAAGTCCGAAAAGTCAACAGTGTAAGACCTGATCTATCCAACATGGTATTTTCTGCTACTTCTATTGCTGATAGAATTCATTTCCTTAAATAGAGGGAGAGCTATAGTAATTCATTCATTCATTCATTCATTCATTCATTCATTCATTTTTTGAACAGTCATATGTCAGTCATCTCATATGATATTATGTTTAAGTGTTAGTGATAAAATGATTAGTAGTAAGTGATCAACTAAGAAGGAAATAATTATTATATTAATTTAAAACCATAAGGCTGTTACTAAAATGAATTTCCTATATCTTTACTCTAAGTATTATTACCAGAGAAATATTTCAAGTATTCAAGTATTTTGTCAAATCTTTTGGCTGAAAGAAATTTACTTCGATGAGTTTGCATTTCAGAAATCTTATATTTTGGTTATAAGATAATGTCAGATCATCTCTAGCCAATATTGTATTTTGTTAAACAAATTATCTGATAGAACCACTGACTTCCTTAATCCATTAATATTTCTATAACACTACACTCAGTGGTAGTAATTTCCAACTGTATTTGTCAAAGTTGCCAGCTCAGAGCCTTAAATTTAATAGAGGATGGAAAGAAAGGAAGGAAAGGAAGGAAAGGGAGGAAGGGAGAGAGGGAGAGAGGGAGACAGGAAGAGAGGGAGAGGTAGACGGAGAGGGAGAGGGAGAGGGAGAGAGAGAAAGAGAGAGAGGAAGAGGGAGAGAGAGAGAGAAAGAAAACGGAAGGAAGGAAGGAAGGAAGAAAGGAAGGAAGGAAGGAAGGAAGGAAGGAAGGAAGGAAGGAAGGAAGGAAGGAAGGAAGGAAGGAAGGAAGAAGAGACTCCATTACTCCGTGCTCAGATTTACTTTCCTGAACTTCCCCTGAGAGAAAAAGTACAAGGCAAGAGTGGAAACTGTAAAATGCGTACTTAACCAATATGTAGAGGTTCAACATATTGGCAGGTCCTTAGAAATAATGATTAAATTAAATCCTGTGAAACAACATGATCCTTACAGCATTTTCTAGTTTAGAATCATTGTCTTTATGTGTATAGACCTTCTTTTTCAAATTAATCCCACATTAATAGGCGATGTTCTTGTCTCTTGCCAATTTGGACCTTTCACAATGCATTTTAATGCTCCATTCAGGAATATTGAACATAACTTCCAATAAGAACACAGTAAGATGTCTTTAGGTTACCATCAAACATGAGGCACCATGGGATGAGAAGTGCACTTTAAAAATTGTACTATTTACCTAAGACTGTGGAGAGAAAGAGAGGAAAAAAATATTTTGTAACTTCGTTAGTTGAATGATGCAGCTATTAAATGGTAGGATGCAATAACATTTGGAATTTTTTTTACTCCTTGGGTCTGTTAATCAAGTTAGATACTCATATATTCATATTTTTATAAGCACTGTTTTATTTGGTTTACAATCTTAGAATAATTCTCCTACATCTTAAAAGTTAGAATCTGGAAAAAAAATTTATAGTAGTGGCTGGTTGTTTTCATTATCGCCTTAGAATTTTGTATCAGAAATAAATTTACTTTCTAAGTTTTACCTGTGTTTCATTCAGTGAAGCAAATATATACAGCCTTTTACTTATTAATTTAGATAATCAAAAATATGTGTTCACCACTGAAACATATTTTATAGGCATCACTGGACAATTTTCAACATTAGTGCAAAACAAAAAAAATTAAGAAATATAAAGAATATACATGCTTTAAGCTTCCAAAGTAGTTTGAGCCTAACTTAATTCTAAAATTAAAACTTTACAGTTGACAATATTATGTTTGATTTTAAAACTCCAGAAGTTTTCCTTATTTACTTTAATGTAGTATTTGTTCTATTGTATCTTTTGTTTCATGAAATTAGATAGTTCTAAATCCGGTGAACTTTAGATCTTAGAACTCAGCTATTCTCCTGAATTCATATACTTTATTTTCGTATTTTTAATGGTATTAGACTTCAATCGCTATTGTCACAAATTACCACAAACTTACTGATTTAAAACAATACCGACATTTATTGTCTCACAATTCTGTAAGTCAGAGGTCTGGGTGGCTTAGCTGTTGTCTCTGACTTAGAATTTACAAGGCCAAAATCAAGGTATTAGCCAGCCTGGGCTCTTATGCAGAGGCTGTGGGGCAGAATTTCCTCCCAGACTCATTCATTGTTGGCAGAATTCAGTTGCTTGCGGTTGGAGGACTGTAATCCTCATTTCCTCATAGGCTGTCAGCTGGGATTCATCCTTAGCTCCTAGAGGTCTCTCGCTTATCATTGCACATGGGCTTTATATACCAGTAATGGCACATAAAATTTCCTCATCATTGGAATTCTTTTGATGTCTTTTTCTGCCACATACCATTTGTAGCCAGTCAGAGAAATTTCTTTGCTTTTAAGGGCTCATGTTACTAGTTTAGGCCTACCTATATAATTCAGGATAATCTCAGTGACCTTAATTACTTGTGCAAAATCCTTAATTCCACGGTAGCATAACATTCACATTTTTCTAGGGATAAGGGCATGGGCATCTTCAAAGGTCATTAATCTGCAGCCCACAATCATGCACTGTTTTCCACCACCACCCCAATTTAACATCCCTGCAATGAGACAAGTTTTAATTTTTTTTAAATTAGATACTATATTATCTAATTGACAGGAATTTTTCCTGCCATGCATAACATACATGATATAATATATACATTACTGCTTGTTCTACATAATATAATGATGTGTACAGGTAACCATGATAAGTTGGAATCTATGAAGCATAATAATTTATTTTATGCTTCCCTTAAATATCTACAAACACAGAGCTATCAGAAATCATGAATAAAAGACAAAAGTCCCATTAAAATTAGACAGCTGACATGAACAACTTACTCGCATAAGAAATCTAAATGAAAAATATATGTACCAAAATTTCAACTGTCCTAGAAATCAAAAAAATGTGCCTTAAAAGAAGCTTCAATTTTTCATCTCTCAAATTGTCAAAATTTTGAATAGGTGATATCTATTGCTCGTGAGAGTAGAAGGAAATAAAATTAGGGGTAGAAATAATTTTGAAAGCCAATTTTCCAATATGTTTTATAAGATAAAAATCTCTAAATACATTAACTCTAGGAATTTTTGCCATAGAACTATTTAAAAGCATACACACATACAGTTTATTGCAATCCGATTTATGATAATACACAAGTGGAAACAAAGTTCCTAGTTTCAAATTAAAAAAAAAAATACTGGTTAAGTAAGCATGGTAAATCCTTATTAAGAGCACTTACAAGGCCAATAGAAGTCATACTGTATTAGAATCTCTAAAGAGAGAGGAAATTATGTATGAGATATCAAATGGTAACAGGTTAGATATTGGTAGGTATAGTAATTTTGAGAAAGGAGAAAAATAAACAGCTGTTTATATTCACCATACTTCTTTCTAGTTTAAGTGGAAGAAGTGTGTCTTTGTCTATCAATGGCTAATAATTCCACTCATCCTCTGAACATACCACCGTCCACTTTATCAGGACTTTCTCTCCTTCATTATTTACTCTTCTTCTGTTCTATCTGTTCTCACAACTTCTACTCCCATAGCTAAAATCATTGCAATAAAATACATACATATATAAACAAGCAAATTAATGAAGCCTATTCCTTCTAAGTAATGCATCATCTCTTGGTCAAGATTTAGAATTTGTGTTTTACCCTCAAGTGTTCTAGTTCTTTCCACTGTTTGTTTTTCAACTCACTGTAGTTGATCAAAAATACTATGCATTTATTCAACAAATAGTTACTAACATCTATTAATTCCGAGGTCAAGATTTCATGCTTGGGAGATAATAGAAGTGACTTGTAAATATAGGGCAATATATCTTTGCTAATGATTGGAGAAAATAATTTTTAAAAATCACATAAGGACAAGCACAATGTAGAGAATTAAAATTTTTGCAATAGAAAGTGACGAAAAGGCTACTCATTTTAGTATTCAAGTAAAGCTTAATTTAAGCTAAAATATCAATTATTAGAAGGTATAGCAATACGAAATCAATGGAAAGAGAATTCCAGGTAACATAATTCCTATTAAAAAGTTGGTTATCTAGCAGAGGAGACACTGCAGAACTAGGGAATAGCTAGAACAAAGACCTCCTGAGTAAGGAATGACTTTGAGGTGATTGAGATATGTAAAGGACAATTTGGGTGAAATATATTGGCCTGGACAACAGTAGTAGAAGAGTTTGTCAGAGCTCAAACTATGCAGGATTCCCATGCCAAGATATTACTGGTGGGAGTAGATTTTACATAGGGAAATGTATACTATGATTATCTGATTTTTATTACTGAAGATTAATCTATTTGTGATGTCAAAATGAATTTTGTTGGGGGTGAGACTTACTAGGAAGCTCTTGTAGGGTGTCTTGTAGTGGTCTGGGATGAGATGTAGAGAATTGCACCAACACAGGACATGTTGGTGCAATTTAAGAGACAGAGTTTGCTTTTTTAGTGAATGATAGGAGTTAGGAAAGGATATAATGTTGGAACAGCTGGAAAGATAATTGTAGTCTTTCCTGAGATGAATCTAGGTTAAGACTTCATCATGCTTTTGAAATGGTTCTGGTAAAGGCCACTAATTCTCTTTTAAATTTTAAATCCAATTAAGAATTCTGAGTCCTTTCTTCCCTGGACCCCCTATAGGGGGTAGCTGTTAGCCCAAAAATATCACCACTCCTTTGGTTTTCTATCTCTATCGTTTATCTGACTTTCCTTTATGAGTCTTCTGCTATTACTCATTGCTTCATTGTTGTGCTTCTTTCCCATCAAGTCTCTCTGTTATTCAGTGTGCAGTGTCTTCTGAATATCAGTACCAACAAGTCTCATGTGTTCTCAGCACAGATTAATTCTCCCAACAGCCCAATCTGTATACAAAACTGCCTACTAAATATCAATGATTTGAAGTGCTAGAGGCATTTCAGTATGCCCAAACTAAAATTCTATTTTTTTTTATGTCTATACCATGCTCTTTTATCTTTAATTCTTTATATTAGGAACTCCCCCACCATTCAACATGGGCTGTGGTAACTTGAATTATTGGTCTCAGATCTTCACTTCCCTGGATTAGATTTATGAACACACACCCTAGCCTTGACTTAATGGTGGGTGCAGTTACTTTACCACTCACTGACTGTGCCCTTCAGCACATGACTTGCTTTGGCCAATGCAATGGTGGTATATGTGATACAATGAAAGGCTTAAAAGCCATTGGGCTGACTTCCTTATGACTTCCTCATTTCATGATAAGAAGATAATTCAGGTAGGTGTTAGTCCAAGGGAGTTGAGAGACATGTGGAACAGACTTGGACCCAATCTGTTCTTTAGAGTCAAGTCCAGTTGTGCTCAGGCTATGGAAGCATTCATATGAACAAGAAATAATTGTGTCTCGTTGTATGCCAGTGAGATTCAGTGGTTGTTATTTAGCCAGAGCCAACTCATACAACGTCCAAAAGAGACAATGGCAGCCGTCCCTGACTCTCCTTCCTCTGTTGACAGTCACAGGAAACAATATCTAAATGTTACTCTTCAGTTTTCTCAATATCTCATAACTCTCACTGTGACCTCATATCCCTTATCATCTCTTGATTGAGATATTGTATATTTTGTTACTGACTTCCTTGGCTTTAGTATAGCCCTCTTTCAAGTCATTTGCCATATGATCGCTAGAATGATATTTTTTAAGAGGAAAAATAATTGACATTCTAGTATTTACAGTCCTTCATGAACCACCCATAAACAAACCGTCACTATAAAATCCAAATTATTTAACAAACACCGGTGCTGATAGTCTGGCCTTTTTCTAACATTTCACCCTTCTAATGTTCCAATCTTTAATGTTCATAAAGGATTGTAAATACTAGAATGAGTCAATTATTTTCCTCTTAAAAAAGATCATTCTTGCGATCATATGGCAAATGATGTCATAGACTTATCTCTCATCCTTACCTTTCACTCCAGCAATGCCATGCTCAGTTTCATTTTAAAGCTATTCCACATATTCCTCACATCTTTAGAGATTTTTTCATCCCTAATCTCAACCCTATGCTTATTTAATTCCTACTGTTACTGCAATCTCAAATACTACTTTTTCCACAAAGGTGTTGCTGAAATTCTCGATGCACCTCACTTTGTCCATCTTTAGTTAGGAATCCATTGCTGTCTGTCCGTCCAGGGTAATCAGTAGCCATTTCTACTAAAGCATATAAGAGTAACTGGCTAATTCCTATTTGCTCTTAAATTTTAGTTCAAGTGAACCTTCCATACTTTATTAAAAATTTGATTGTAAGCAGCAAATAATTTTCTTAGGACCATGACTGATTCTTTTATCTCTGTATTTCCAGATGATATCTGAAACTTTATAAATATAATTGTAGAAAGAAATCAAGGAAAGAAAAAATAGAGAAAGGAAGAGAATGAATGAATGAATGAATGAATGAATGAATTAATATTTAGGAGAGAAAACTGAGGCTAAGAAAATTTAATTTTCTCATTGTCACTCAGCAAATAAGTGATGAGAATAAAGTACTTGAATAGTATTTTATTCTGCACTACCATATTGACTTTCAAATAAACATTTCTAAATGAGCATCATTTACAGTAATTGTAAAATTTTAATATATATTTATAATTAAGAATAAATAATTATAATTATTATGCTTGTGTTTTAAGAAAAATTATTTGATAGAGCCAAATCTTTATCTTTAAAAAAAATAGAGATTTTGTTTCTTTATTTGTCTTGTTCCTACTAATTGTCACCCCAATAAATTTTAATTAAAAAAAAGATGAATACAAAAAAAAATTATCCTGAAAGTCTGTATCTGTTGCACTCTTTGTGGGAGATGTTTTTCAATACCTTTGAAAAACAACAGTAAAAACAAGTCATGATTAAACAAACAAGGGAAGTTGGTACTTAGGCAAATCTTGTAATGCAAAATATCACATTCTTATACCTTTGCATATTGGATAAAATTCAGTATCAAACCTAAATATCTTTAAAACTCCTCTCTACTCCTGTTTCTCCTCAGATAAGCTTTTGAAGACACATTCTACCTGCTTGTTTGTTTTCATGAAGACTTTTTTTTTTTTTAGAGTTTTATGTTTAGAGCAAAATTGAGGGAAGGTACAAAGATTTTCCATAGACCCCTGCCCCCACACATGCACTGCCTCCCCTGTTAGGAACAACCCCCACCGGAGGGGTGCATTTGTTACAATTGATGAACCTACACTGACACATCATAATTATACAAAGTCCACAGTTTATGTATTTTACTTATTTTTGATTAATTGAACCAAACTCTTTAATCTCTGCATTCCTGACTCTCTTGCATTTGTACTGTACTTTCACAAAATCACCATTGATCCACGATGCCTTTTACACCTCTTATCCCTGCTTACACTTAAGTTCGTTGTGTGTATATGTTTGTTTATGTGTATGTACGTGTGTGTGTGTTGGATCTGTGTCCCTTAATATTTTCAAATCCCTTAAAAATAAAAATTGTGAACCTCTTTCTGACCACCCATCCAGTGTTTCTACTACAACAGGCTTCATACACACAGTATACTTACATTCATCATTGAGAACTTTAGATGTTAAACATTGAAAATGATGTAAAAATCTCATTTTATAGAAGGATGAACTGAAGCCTTTAGCAGTAAAATCAAATGAACTTATAGTGTATTAGTTAAAAGCTCGAACTAGAAATTTGGAGTCCTGTCACTTAGCTCAATTCTGATTCTTCTGTAGTACACAGTCTCCTCTATCAAATAGTGTGAGAAATGGCTGCTGCGCTCTGTGAAATAGCCTACAACTGTAAAATTGTATTAATTTGACATAGTAAGCATGACCCTTGATGTTACTTCAAGGAAATCTCTTTACTATATTTTATGATAAAAGACGCATATTAGAAATAATTAAATAGAAGTGTCTTTTGATGATCAAATGTTACTTCAAAAATGATACTTTAAACTTCTCTTTTCAGGGCAGCTTGATTCTTTTTATAATATATTTAGAATTATTGTTCTGACTCAATTGGGAGCATAATGGTGATAATGATAATATCAATACCATAGTATAGTATATAGTATATATGCTACCATAGTATATTCTTTGGAGTTTTATGCATTTACCAGTAACTTTTGGTCATTATCATACTGATCTCCACCCCACTCTGAAAGACAGAGTATATACTAATATGTCAAATTGAAACTTTATATGCATTGTTTCTGCAATATGGTTTGCTTCTACAAATTCCTGTGAAAGGGCGACTATTACATATTTGGGTGGGTGCTGGGGTCTAAAGATGAATTGAGATGTTATCCCAGATTTTAAGAAGTTGGTTATAAAACAGAAGAGACAGTATGGAATAAGGAGCTCATATTGTAATGAGAGATTACTTCAGACTGAAGAGTTTAGGGAGAATTTCATGGAAAAGGCAGCTTTGGAACTGGACTCTAAAAATCTAATTGTGACATAGATGTGGCATGAGAAGAGAGATGGTGAAAACACAAAAGAAATTATCTTGTTCTTATCTCACCTTTTGTTCCTACTTTGCCTAGGGTAGTGCAATAAATACAATTTCTATTTAAATATTATCAGAGGTCTCACATTTTCATTTTGTCTTTTAGAAAAGCTGCTGATTTCTTTCCCTTTGGGAAGATTATTTCACAATATTGATCGCAGTTTCTTTAAAACAGACCCTCACAAATAACAGTCTAGAATCAAACAATGTATAAGACTTAACAAGTCAGCATAAAATTAGGGTTATACCATTCTATGTTCATTTATTTCCTGAAGTACAATGTTGGGATGCAGAAAGCCCATAGATCCATATTTCTGGCCTTGTCCTTACCTATTGGGACCTGAAGGTATAGGTAAGTCTTGGACTCACTGGACTGTGGCTTCAGTGCATGTATGAGGTAGGGAGGAGTAGAAGTGTTCGTCTACTTGGGTAATTGAGTTGTTTTTCTATAGTGTCTTTCCATATCAGTGTTCTAAAGTTTGAATAGGAAATATATTCAATATAGAAGCCTATGCAGGGTTGTGACTGAGACAACAATATTTATCTTTTATTCTTCAATTACTTTTTGATGATCTGCTACTCCCAGCATGTAGCACTAGTGAGCCAGGGAGAAATCTAGTACCCCTATAGAAATACGTATGCTTCATATCAAATATCCAGAAAAGAGTGAATTGTCTGCTTGTTATTTTTCTCAAAGGGACAATAGCATGGTAGAAACTTTGGCATTTTACCTGCAAATTTTCATTTAGAAAATGTGACTCCTAACCAGGCTAAACCAATCTTGACATGAGCTGAAGAATGAGTGTTTGAGATGGTGCTATTCAGGGAAAACGTTTCCACTGGGCCTATTTATTGTACTTCATTGACTTTCTGTCTTGCCAGGCCATTTGGAATCTAACTATCCAGAAGATGATTCTCTTCACTAAAGAAAATATATATGCCATATCACATTCTACCTTTCATAACAATTTATGTACTTATAATTAGCAAGATTGAGCTGAAGACCTAATTGGGCACTGAAGCTACAGTATTAATAATTTTGCTATCTAGCAAATATAGAAAGAAAAAAAATAACTATTATTTTAAATACAGAGTTTCAGCATTTTTTAAAACACTTAGTTAATATATGTTCTGATATTCCATTTTGAAAAACAAATCAAATAATATGAATTAGCTATGATTTGGGTCCATGATCTGAAATAAAGACCTTAGCTAGAAAAATCAGTATTTTTATTTAGCCAGTTGTAAGCCAGTTTTTCAGTATGTTATTTTAATGGAAACCTGTAGCCTACTGATAAGTGGATGATAATGAAAAATAACTTTAGAGTCCGGTAAATTGGCTCAAATTTTGGCTTTGCTACTTACTTTTTCTGCAATCCCAGATATTTAAACCATTTGAGTCTTGGTTTCTTCCACCATAACATAAAATAAAGTAAAACAAAATAAAATAAAATAGATAGCTTTTCCTAATTTACAAGGGTTTATTCTATCACTTTAAGGTTGAAGCATTTTGGCATTTATTTTCTGGTTTCCTAAATATAATTTTCTGAATTATCTAGAATAAATTCACTTTGAAATTTTCTATCCATGTTTCAGAAGGAAAATGTAAGAACTTGTATTTGTATGAACTATTTTCAACTATGTAAGTCTTTTTGAGAGTTCATTGTTTGTGCCCTAATTCCCTATAGTCAGTGCACCCATTCCTCAGGTGCTGTGGGTACTTGCTGCTAATTGCTCATAGTGCTTCCCTCTTCATAAACCACAGTCAAGCACTGACTGATAGGAGGTTACTAAAGGTCCGCCTCCTTGCCTCAAGGTGAAACCAACTTTGGCTTAATTAATGCTCCATATCTGTCCATGGAATCAAGCTATAGCTAGAGCCCAGCTAAGAACCTATCTTTTTTTAGTTCCTTCACTTGTCCCATCCTGCCTCCCTCAGTCTTTTTATACTGAGAGCGCTGCGTCCATCAATCCCTTTATCCAAATCGATGTCCCAGACTGCTTCTCAGGGACTCCACCTAAGACAAATGTCATTGGAAAAAATGATGTGTGAGCAGTGTGCTTCCGTGGAAAAGCTGTCATATCTGATTTGAAATTCTAGTCCTTTAACTTGGTAGATATATAATCTTGAGTAGATAGTTTAATCTTTTTGAATCCCTGTTTATCTAAAAGAAGGTAAAATATTTTCTCCTGGGCTATTATGAGGGCTGAATGAGATAATATATACTCACAATGTATGTATACATACACAACACACACACAAAGTACCTGGCACTGATTTGGGGCAGCATATAAGACTCAATAAATGTAACTCCTCTACTCTTTGTGTCTAATGCTTTCTATCCCCTCTACTCTGATCTTTACTTTGTTCCAGCATGCATTGATGTTTATCCTTTTTACTCTCTATTTTTTTCATGATCTTTATCTGGATACCTTTTCCTGCTTAGGAGGCCAGGGACTTTGCCATAGGAGCTGACAATGGGAGCATCTCTTATTTAGCATTTGTGTATAATAAGAGACTAAGCAATATGGAGTGTTAAAATGAAGGCATTGGAAAAGTAAATATTATGGGGTCATGCAAAGCCCTGAAAATGGGACTAAGAAAGACTGGATCAACCAGACAACTGGAGATATTCAAAGCGAAAAACAGAGAAGGGGCATTTGTTCTCTACTGAGATCTACGAGAACTTGCTCTGGGCAGCATCTTATTGGAACCTGAGCTCTTTTTGAAGGTTCAGAGACATTATGGACACTAAATGTTCTGATGGTGAGAGGTGGAGAAAGCAATTGCTTTCTTTCAAGATATTGAAGGCTTCAATGGTAGTGAAATACTGTTGAAATTAAAGAATGACAAAACTCTTGGTAGTCAATGCCATGCCATTTCAGTCCTAGAAGAAGGAGCTTCTGGAGTCAGTCACGAGCTATAGTTGAAGTCATCAACAGTTTCTCTAAAGAACCACAGAAAAATTCAGGGTTAGTTGGAAACATCAGTGATTTAAATATATATATATATATATATATATATATATATATATATATATATATATATATATTTAATTTAATTTTGTCTTATGTGAGGAGTTCTAGAAGCCACGGCAACCTCCTCTAGTGGCCATAACTTTAATTTTTAATATTCTCTAAAAAATTGTAATAGATAACATTAGGGAAACTTGGGATCGAACTCTCTGTCTCTACACTCAACTGCTCTGCTTTTCCAGGACTGCCTTTCTCATCTTTGTGAGATGCACAGAAGGCACATTTGCAATATATATATATATATATACACCCACACACACACAAAGTCTTATGTAGCCCTGGGTACTGTGTTAAAAAATTTACATTCATTATCTTTCTAAATGCTTTCAAAAAATGTATACATTAGTTTAGATTTTTCTCCAGTATTACAGATGAAGAAACTGCAAATACCAGACAATGGTGCAAAAGTAGATGGCAAAACTCTACTTTGAGGATCTCATAATATTCATCTTATAGAAAATCAGATGAATTAATAATTAATAATTATTAATTAAATCAGGTGAATTAATAATCCTTACTTAAAATATAAACAAAAGAAATTTTATAAACATTGCTATTTTGTGGATAGGTAGCATATAATCTATATAAAAATATTTAGCTTATTCTGATAATGTCTCTTTCAGAAAGGTCCACCAGCCTTCCCTCTGGGTTATCAACTCTAAGTTCTACTGATGAAAAACATGGATGCTTACAGTTAATCATGCTTTTTCAACAAACACATTTGGGGTAAACAAACAAAAGTGTCTATCCATATCAAAAATTGTAAAAATTTATAATTACTGTCCTTCCCTGACTCACTTTCCTTATTTGGGAAAGATATATATATATATATATATATATATATATATATATATATATATTTTTTTTTTTTTTTTTTTTTTTAATTATGTCTGCTCTGGAGTTGACACAGTCTTCTGGTTGACCTCTGGATTTTTTCTATTTTACACATCAATGTTAATTTCAGTATTCCTAAGTGTCTTGTAGTTAAGTTCTTGTCCTTTGATAAAAGGACTATTATATTTCCAGACTAGGTTAATTTTAGAACTAGTTTGAAATAATTGGTGAAAACTATAAAGTTACAAACCAAATATGACAAAAGTTTTTAATTTATCTGCCCCAGCCCTATGGGGTGGTAATACAGCTTACCAATATTTTATTTTATTTTATTTTATTTTATTTCACTTCATTTCAATTTATTTATTTATTTAAATTTGTATTAAATTTATTGGGGTGATATTGATCAGTAAAATTATATGTTTCAAGTGTACAATTCTACAATTATCATCTCTATATTTCATTTTGTGTTCACCTCCCAGAGTCAGTTCTACTTCAATCACCATATATTTGACCCCCTTTACCCTGTTTTATAATCCTTCTGCCTCCTTACCCTCTTATCAATATTTTAAAATCATGGGTCTGCAATATCTGCTGCCTAAAGAGGTGTTTCTGCAATATCAGCTGCCTAAAGGGGTGTTTTAGCACTCTATATGAAAGCCATTTGAAACAAAATCATCAACAAAAAACACAGAATGTAAAAAAAAAAAAAAAAAAAAAAAAACTATCACTAAATAGACTCTGGTTTGCGAGAAATTGACAAAATACAAGTGCAGAGTGTATGAAATTATAATTACCTCCAAAATTACTCTCCACCTCCAGGAATGGAAATAGGTAAAAATGATAATAACAACAAAAATTCGAATTTCTAGCATTGTCAAGAACGAATCCAATATTTGTCAGTCTTTGTCAATATTCTTTTTTCTTCAAAACCTCATGCCACTGAATTTTTAAAATACTTTGGATAGACTGTTACAACACATATTTCTAACTTAAGATGGCAATTTTAGAAGTTGGACTGCAGAGTTGTGAGTCTAATAAAATCACTAGGTAAGTTACCAGTGGGTAAGGGGGGGGGGAGGGTGGAAGAAGAGGGTAAAGGGGATCAAATATATGGTGACGGAAGGAGAACGGACTTTGGGTGGTGAAAACATAATGCCATATATAGATGATGTATTATAGAATTGTACACTTGAAGCCTATGTAGTTTTGTTGAGCATTGTCACCCCAATAAATTTTAATTAAAAAAAAACTGAAAGGAAAAGCAAGGAAGTGGATGATAATGTCAGAAATGAAGTTAAAAGGAATAATACTTTATTTATGAAATACAAACCACTGGCCTAATCTTTGATTTGAGTGGATGGTGGAAATGATTCTTTTGAACATTATAATGAGAAAAAAATCATGGTTGAAACATAGAAGGAAAGTATCATATTCTTCAAAATTACAAATTAACTTCAGAATTATTTAGAAAAAAGCAAATGATATTCTAAAGTCACCTGTTAAAAAGTGAAAGGGCTTTGGAAGACAAGTTTGGCATTTTCTTACAAAACTAAATACTCCTACCAACCTAGCAATTATGCTTCTTGTATTTAACCAAAAGAGTTGAAAACATGTTCACACAAAAATCTACACATGGATATTTACGGCAGCTTTATTTATAATTGGCAATACTTATAAGCAATCAAGAGGCCCTTCAGTAGATGACTGGATAAATAAACTGGTTCACCCACACAATGGAATATTATTCTACAGTAAAAAGAAATGAACTATCTATCAAGCCATGAAAAGACATGGAGGCAATGTAAATACATATGAAAAAAGACAGTCTGAAAAAGCTTTATACTATATAATTCCAACTAAATGACATTCTGGAAAACACATAACTATGGAGATAGTAAAAAGATCAGTAGTTCCTAGGGTTGAGTAAGGGGAGAGGAATTAAAAAGCAGAGCACATAGGCTTTTTAGGGCAATGAAAACACTCTGTCTGATACCATAATGATGGATACATATCATTATATTGTCCAAACACATAGAATGTACTACACCAAGAGTGAACTGTAATGTAAACTATAGACTTTGGATAATTACTGTTCTGGGTTTGTGATAACTTTGTAGAACATGATTACCACAAACAATGCGAATTGATTGTATATAACTTGCTGAGTTTTAAATATGTCTAAATAACTATATGTCTACTCCATGTATGCCTATTACTGGTACATATATAAACGTACACACTCACATTCATGTGCTTATATTTTGAAAGCTCCCTAGGTGTGCTGCCAAAGTTTATTAGGATACGAATTGTATGGAAATAAGACTATGCAGTTTAGATTCAATTGGATAATAAATGTTGCCTAGTATTGTTTCTGTTTTTCTTATGAAATAGCAATTCTGGCAATGGAATCAATATATTATGTCAGTAATAAATCCTTTTATGGGAATTAAACAGCCTTCGTACCTTTTCCCTCATATACCTGGGGTTTCTTATTCCTACTTATTCCTGTCTTCTTTTTCAAACCACTTCCCATAGGTTTGCCTCAGCTGAATTTCATTTGCTAACAGCAGCTGCTCACATGGTGTCTTAAGCTGAGAAGAGATGACACCAGCAGGGAAAAAAAAGAGGAGCCATGGCACAGCATGTCATCTGTAGGGTTTATTGGCCTCTTAGAAAAGGGTTAGCACTGCAGTGTGCCATGCTCAGACCAGTTCCTTTCCATGGTGCAGGAAGATCAGCTTTTCAATACCCTTCACCCTGTAACAGAACCATCTTTTTTTTCACCATATTTGAAAGGTTGCCTTCTTCCTCATTTATTTGTATTGTTTTTTATTTTCTAATTAGGATGTAGTAGAACAGATAAGCAGATATTCATTCAGTTATTCATTCAATAGTTACTGAGTGACAACTATGTATTAGGCATTGAGTGAGACAATGGAACACATGGCAGTGAAACACATGACAAAAAACCCTTGCTCGGGGAGCTTTCAGTATAGAGCAAGAGGAAGAGAACTTAAGCTAGTAAACAAATGAGATGATTTCAAGTAGGGGTAAGTCTATGAAGGAAATGAAGAAAGGGAATGGAATAGAAAGTAACCAGGACTGAGGTGGGAGAAAGGTTGCTTCTTTAATTATGTGGCCGGAGAAGTAAGAGAGATCTCCTGAAATAAAGTTTGGACCCACCCTATGCCTGAAGTAATATTGAAAAGGCTAGTGAGCACATACATTTACATTCACTGAGCTTCTAACAATTACCCTGGTTGCTTCTAACAATTACTAGTCATAGCAGAAATGAACCTATCCAAAGAATTTCACAGTCCACTAGAAAAAATAATATATTTTTAAAAAATTTAATTCACAAAAGAAAGGGAGATGTGCCATAAGAGGGGACAAAATATTTTGAGGATAGAAATACTACTTTTCACTATTGCTACTACTTTGAAAATACTACTTTTCACTATTCATTCATTCATTCATTCATCCATTCATTCATGTATTCATTGTCAGAAAGTTTTCTGGAAAATGTAGTATTCATTAAAGTGGGACTTGAAAGAATGGTTGGGAAATGGCTCTCTGAACAGAGAAATTAGCAGGGTCTGGAAATGTAACTCATGCCTAGTTTGTAAAAAGCCATGAATATCAGGCAAATTAGTCTAGTTTTTATTCCTATTTCTCTGGAAGCATTTAAAAGATAAAGTGACATAATTAGAGTTGTGCATTAAGGCATTTTTACTTTGATACTGGAAGGATATTTGAAGGAGTCAAGAGACTCGAGGAAGACCTCCAAGTGGCTATTGCAAAAGCTTTTTGTTAGTTAAATTTGTTGGGATGACAATGTTTAGTAAAATTACAGAGGTTTCAAGTGTGTAATTCTATAATACATCATCTATATATCACACTGTGGGCTCATCACCCAGAGTTAGTTCTCCATCACAGATGAAATGAGAATGGAAAGAAAGGGATGGAAGCAGTGACATCTGGAGGTAGAAGGAAAAGACTTAGCATTGGCTTTCAGTATAAGAGGATTGAGTGACTTTGTCAATATGTATATGAAGTGTTGAAGTTTGGCAAGAAAATAATGGGAGAGTTGAAGAATGCTTTGGTTTTAAAGTTATGAGACTAAGATGGTAATTCTGTTTCCCAAATGAATTAAGAAGTTTTCCCTTTGCATCTATTTTCAGAAAGAAAATTTTTATCATTTCTCCTGTAAATGTTAGATAGACTTCACCAGGAATGCAAGCCTAATTCAACATTCAAAACTCAATTAATTAAAAATTAATGTAATTAACAGACAAAAAAAGGTCCTATGATCATATCAATAGCTGCAAGAAAAATAAAAATAAAAGTTAGACAAAGCCCAACATATTGTACATTCATGATTGAAAACTCTCAGCAAACTAGGAATATAGAGAAACTTCTTTAACTTGATAAAGAATGTTTCATTTACAAAAACAAAACAAAAACATTCAGCTAAAATTATATTTAATTATGAGAAAATATGTGCTTTCCCTCTAAGATTGGGAACAAGACAAAGATGTCTCCTCTCACTGCTCATATTCAACTGCATGTTTTAACTAACTCAGTGAGAGAATGCAGTAAGACACGATGGGACAAAAATGATATAGATTGGGTTGGAAGTAACAAAACTGTCCACATACGACATGGTTGTCTATGTGGAAAATAGAAAGAATTTACAAAAAAACTCCTGGAACTAATAAGTGACTAGCATGGTTGCAGAATAAAAAGTTAATGTACAAAAGACTACTGCTTTCCCATGTGCCAGCAATAAACTATTAGAATTTGATATTAAAGACACAATACCATTTAAATTAGCACCAAAAAATTAAAAGTTTAGATACTAATCTAGTAAAATATGTACAAGATCTTTTTGTGAAAAACTACAGAGCTCTGATAAAAGAAATCAAAAACCTAATTAAATAGGGAGATATTTCGTGTTCATGGTTAGGAAGACTCAAGATTGTTAAGACATCAGTTCCTTCCAGCTTGATGTACTGATTAAATGCCATTGCAATTAAAATCATGGGAAGTTATTTTGTGAATATTGACCAACTGATTCTAAAAATTATGTGGAAAGGCTAAAGTCAAAGGGCTGATATTATCTGTCTTCAAGATTTACTATAAAGCTGTTAGAATCAAGACAGCATGGTATTGCTATAAGAATAGACACACAAATCAATGGAAGAAAACGGCAGACTAGAGAGACAACCACCAAATATACTCAACTGCTTTTTGACAGAAGAGCAATAGTAATTTCATGGAGAAAGAATAGTCTTTTAAACAAAGGATGCTGGGTCACCTGGACGTCCATCATTCACATGTAAAACAACAACAATAACAATCTAAACACAGATCTGACATCTTTGAGAAAAAGTAACTCAAAATTGATCATACGCCTAAATGTCAATTCAAAACTGTGAAATTACTGGAAGATAACATAAGATAAACTCTAGGTGACCTTGAATTTGATGATGTGTTTTTAGATATGCTGCAATTAGTATGATCCATAAAAGAAAAAAATTGACAAGTTGGACTCCATTAAAATTAAAAAATATATATATTTGCTCTGTGAAAGTGACTTTTAAGAGAATAAAAAGACAGCCACATACTGGGAGAAAATATTTACAAAAAAAAATCTGATACAGATTTTGTGTTCAAAATATGCAAAGAACACATAAAACTCTTAAAACTCAATAATATAACAAAAAGCTCAATTTTTAAATAAGCATATAAGATCTGATTAGACATCTCACTAAAGCACATGTGTAGATGGCAGGTTTGCATATGGAAAGTTGCTCACTAGGGGATTGCTAAGTAAAACAATTAGGCACCACTACACTTCTATTATAGTGAATAAAATCCAAAGAACAGACAGTACCAAATGCTTGTGAGGATTCAGAGCAAAAAGAACTTTCACTTACAGCTGGTGGGAATGTAAAATTGTACAGCCACTTTGGAAGACAGTTTGGAAGTTTCTTAAAAAACTTATCATCCTCTTTTTTATCATAGAATCCAGCACTCCCAGGCATTCACTCAAGTGAGTTTAAAAGTTGGTTCCACACGATAACCACACAACCAAACTACACACAAATGTTTATAGCAGCTTTATTTGTAATTGCCAAAAAGCTGGAAGAAACCAACACATCCTTCATTAAGTGAGTGGATAGGTAAACCGTTGTTCACCCACACAATGGAATATTATTTCAGAAATTAAAAAAAAAATACGTATCAAGCCCTGAAAATACATGGAGGAAACCTGAACAAAATGCATATTGCTATATAAAAGAGGGCAGTGTGACAAGACTGCATATTACATGATTCCAACTATATGACACTCTGGAAACGGCAAAATTGTAGAGACAGTAAAAAATCAGCCGTGACCAGGGGTTCAGGGAAGTGGGGGAGGGTGATTAGGTGGAGTAGAGGGGATTTTAGGGCAATGAAATTAATTCTGTATAACACTGTAATGGTGAATACATGAATTATACATTTGTTGAAAGCAATAGTACTGTACAACACAAAGAGAGAATCCTAATATAAACTGTGGACTTCAGTTAAAAATAAAACATCAATATTAGTAATGCATCAATTAGTTCAACAGTTGCAACAAATGTACCGGATTAATGCAAAATATTAATAATAGGGGAAACTGAGAGAGGTGAAGCAGTGGTATATGGAAACTCTGTACCATACCATCTGCTCAATTTACTGTAACTGTAAAACTGTTCTAAGACAGTTTATTAAGTTTTTTAGAAAGTTGATTTTAAGTACGTAATAAAAATAATTTCATTCCATTTTTTACTATTTGGTACTAAATAATGAAATCTAGTGTTGAAAATGACCACTACCAGGCACTATATAGAAATACTGAGACACCTTAGGAATTTGTATAAAATAAATAATTGGGATAAGGATTGACTGCAGTGGCCTTTGAGTGGCTAGAAAGTATTTAAGTAATGATTCCAGGAGGGAAATCGTGTGTTGAGTCATGAAGTTACTTGTAACTGTGGTGTGGGACAATGAGGCTGGAGGCAGCAGCACATGATGAGGTAAAAAGTTTGAAAAGTAATGTAGGTCAAGATTACAGAGACCTTTTAATGTAAGGGGAGCTGTTTACCCAATCGTATGGGTACAGCAATTATATGAACAAAGTACTGTGTAGAGATTAAACAGTATCCATCGGAATGCTGTAACCTAATGTCTGGCATATTGTAGGGACTATACAGATAATATCCTTTTCTTTCAGGTCATTATGATGATGATTAGATTTACTCTCAATCAGCATTAGCATTATTAACTGTAAGAGTGAAGTTAGTTAATAACTCATAATCATCAACTGTTGGGGATCAAAATACATTTAATTCCCTCAAGTAAAATTATTTAAAACACATCTTTCCTCCTTCATTTACGCTGCTAATCAATCAATGTATGTGACATGCTTTATGTGAATTACATGTTTCTAGAGTGTAGAATATGTATTGTAGTTTTATCATTTAAGATAAAGCTATTTATATACTTAATTGTTGTTAAATATTGATTTGTATTAAATGAACCATTGAGATGCAGTTTATATGATTAGAACCCAAATTTATGAACTAAAATATTCTGTAACTTGAACACCTCATGCTGCCTGTCACATTTCCCTCACATAAAAACTAAGTTCTTTTTCCAAAAGATTGAGGCAGGGTATGATGATCCTTCACAAGTATACATTAGTTGAAAAAAAATATTTAGCAGACGCATGTAGAGGATTTTCTTATATAAATTAAAATTTACTCAGTTCTTTAAAAAAATACAATTTAATTTCCACAGATGCTCTTGACATTAGTTGGATGTTTAATGAATATCAGTAGAGATTCACCCAAGAAAGTAGTTCAAGTGATTTACAATAACGCAAAGGCCCAGGGATGAGAAAATGAGAAGGCCTCCTATAATGAGGCAAGAGCCTTTCCATGGTAGAGTTGCATGATCAGGAAAATGTAATTAGTGAAAGAACAAAGCTTCTGTGGATGTCTGATTACTAATTAACCTATTCACAGTTAAATCAAGAAGAAACAAAACTTTTGGGAAAAAAGACTTTCCTGTACTCAAGGGGAATTTTAAGACTGCCGTTTCTATTTTACATTTCTGTGAGGTTTCTTTGTTTAGCTTAAAATCTGAAATGACTACTTTCAATGTATAAAATTCAACATTAAAACTTAATTTTTCAACATTTTCAAGGTTAGTCCAAGTTAATTTCAGCATGATATGTTTGTCAGTATATTAAAGCCTTTTTTGCTTAAAAAGTAATTTCAGATTGCGCTACTCACCATTCCCTCACAGCCTTTACTGTTATCATGAGATTTAATTGATTACTTTAATTCATTAGAGATTAATTCTAAAACCCAGTGAAAGTATATAACTTAAATAATCACAGTTAAAATCTGTTACGTGTATTTGCTTTATGAATGTTAATATGCATTAAGAAATTAGCTTCTATTTATATACCTGCACTAAGCCCTTGACTATGTAACTGAAGTAATCTCCCTTCTTGGTTCTCTCTCTGTCATCAATGGTGGCAGTATAGTGGTAGTCCTGCTATCATATCGATAACTCAGCCTATATTATACAGGACAAAAGGGAAAGGAATTTCAAACAATCTGTATGAATCAAAGTGCTAAAACAATTTTGGCTCAATCTCCTGGAACCAGGCTCTGGAAAAACTGGGGAAAGCAAGAATACACTACAGAGTTCCAATTTTCCTCCATAACACTACATACATAGCAGCACACACCAAAGAAAGCTAAATTCCCAACTTGCCACTATTTTCCATCAGCATTGCCCTAGGAAATTTGATAAGGGTTGCATGTTAACCTAACAAAATCTTCTCATAAAAATACCAAGTCTCGTAAAATAAAAGGTGAGAGAATTTCAATGAATTATTATTTGGTTTGAACATTACATTTTGTTGATGAGGTGTTGGGTTTCATTGTATTGGTAACTGACAGAAGTTGAAAAGCAAGGTTCTGAAAAACCATTCTAGTTTGCATACCCAGAGAAAGAGGTTCTGCCACATTCCCCCCAAATATATCACTGAATATTATTAAAATTCTTGTACCTCCTTACCCCTCCCCCCAATATATTCGAAGGTTTGGTTGTTTAAAGACTTAAAAATTGACTACCTTTAAGGTCTTGATTATATTATGGAAGATAGAGAAAGAGAGTTAACCAGTTTTCCAGAAAACATCCTCAGTTGAAGAGCAAGGTAAATATATAGTTGATTGAATCTGGTGACATTATGAAGATTCAGAGCTGGACTTGTTTCTTCAAGACATTTCTTATGTTACTAGATTGAGCTGTCGCCCACAGTTTGTTATAGAGGCTAAAAATTAAGCATGCATTTAGAATCACTTGGAGGGCTTGAAAAAGCACAGATAGTTGGGCCTCAACCTCAGAGTTTTGGGTTCATAGGAAGGGGTCTAAGAATTTGCATTTCCAACAAGTCCCCAGGTGATGCAATGTTGTTCATCTGGGGAGCACACCTGAGGAACACTAACTGCTCTGGGTCAAGTTTAGTCCATTGCACAGACACAGAATTGACCAAATAATTTAAAGGTCAACAGACTTGCATCTTCTAAATACCTTTTTAGCAAAATCTTTCGGACAATTTCTTGAAATTTAAATCAACTATCTGACTTCTGTCTGTAATCCCTTGAAGTACAAATCTCAATAACATTGTTGCTAAATTTAATTCCTTTTTTTTTTTACTATGTCTTGTCTCCTCACACCCAGTTTTTAAGCTTTTAAATTGTTCAGAAATATTTAATGATTCAGATCAGTGCTCTTGGTACTAACAGAAGTGGAATATAGAAATCATAATATTTAACAAGTCAGAAATAAAGGTAATATTTTCAGAATAAATTTTAGATTTCCAGATCTGTATCTCAAATTAACAATGTTTCATGCTTATGTATGAAATGTATCTCAAATGAAAAACCTCATTTCTGTATCTGTACCTCTTTCATATGCATAGTTTCTTTTGAAACTTAAGAATTGGTCTAGATTATGTTAACATTTCTGAACAATAAGGGTGATTTACCTTTTCCAAAAAACATAAAATAGAGCAAAAACATTGATGTTTCCCCTAGTACTCATTCAAAATCCTTACATGTTTTTTTCAAATAAAGGATAATGATGTATGGACTGAACTGATTATTTAATTTATGGTAGACAGAAGTGTTTTACAAAAAAGTTAAGACATCTTCAAATATGTTTTTTGTTATCTGTACTTGAATTACTATCCCCTCCCATTCCTAAATGTGTTTTCCAAGTATACACTACATTCTTTTTTCTTTATCTGTCCTTATCTTTTTCACTATCTACTTCTAACAATTCAATCTTTGCCAAAAAAGGAAGATATTCCTGTACATTGTTTATGAATGTGTACATGCATATGTCATAGTCTTTCCTATCTATTTTTAGAAGGTAAAAATTTCTGATGGTAAAGATATTTTCTTTCTTTTTTAAAATTAAATTTATTGGGGTGACAATGCTTAGTAAAATTATATAGGTTTCAGGTGTACAATTCTGTAATACATCATCTATAGATCACATTGTATGTTCACCACCCAGAGTCAGGTCTCCTTCTGTCACCATATATTTGACTCCCTTTACCCTCTACTATTAATACCAACCCCTTCTCCCCTTACCCTCTGGTAACTACTATACTACTGTCTGAGTCTATGAGGTTTTGTTTCTTTATTTGTCTTGTTTCTTTGTTGCTTTCAGTTTTATATCTCACATGAGTAAAGTCTTATGGTTCTCAGCTTTTTCTGTCCAACTTATTTCGCATAATAGTATCAATTTCCACCCATGTTGTCACAAATGGCAGTATTTCATCTTTTCTTATGGCAGAGTAACATTCCATTGTGCATATATACCACATCTTCTTTATCCAATCATCTATCGAAGGACACTTTGGTTATTTCCATGTCTTGGCAGCCATAAATAATGCTACAATGAACATTGGAACACATATATCTTTATGAAGAAATGTTTTCAGATTCTTTTGTGTAAATACCCAGGAGAGGGATTGCTGGGCCATATGGTAATTCTATTCTTAATTTTTTGAGAAACCTCGATACTGTTTTCCATAGCAGCTGAACAAATTTAGATTCACACCAACAGTGTTATGAGGGTTTCTTTTACTCCACAGCCTTGCCAACACTTGTTATGACTTGTCTTGTTGATAATAGCCATTGGAACAGGTGTGAGGTGATATCTCACTGTGGTTTTGATTTGCATTTCCCTAATAGCAGGTGAAGCTGAGCATTTTTTCATATATGTGTTGGCCATTTGTATGTCTTCTTGAAAGAAGTTTCTGTTAATGCCATCTGCCCATTTTTAAATTGGATTATTTATCTTTTTGTTGTTCAGGTGTACAAGTTCCTTATATATTTTGGATATTAGCTGCTTATTGGAAGTGTTGTTTGCCAATATCTTCTCCCATTCAGTCGGTTGCCTCTTTATTTTGTCGATGGCTTCTTTTGCTGTGCAGAAGCTTTTTACTTTGATATAATCCCATTCATTTATTTTTACTTTTACTTCCCTTGCCTTTGAGGTCTAATTCATAAAATTCTCTTTGAGCCCAAGGTCCGTACATTTAGTACCTATACTTTCTTCTATGCAGTTTATTGATTCAGGTCTTGTATTTAGGTCTTTCATCCATTTTGAGTTAATGCAGCATGTGCTGCCTGACTGCTAGATGCTGAGGACACTTAACCTTTCCATCACCATCACTGACATCATTATCATCAATCACTGAAGCTGTGCTTAGCTCTGATTCAATTAGACATAGATTAAAAGAGGATGTTCTCTTATGTCTCTAGTTGCTGTTCAACCTGGATGGCTTCCCTTTTTAAAATACATTTGATTTGCTCTCTTTCAAGTAATTTTTGTGTTTCTTTCATACCTCTAATGGTACTTTCAAATTAGTGACAGAGAAGTTAATTGAAATTAGCTAGCACCTACTGATGTAAGTAAGTGTTGGGTTCAGCATGAGAATACTAACATGTTTCTACATGACTGACTGGTGTTGTACAAAAGTAAATGGTCACTGAACAGGCATTCTCTTAATTACTTATATATAGGCAGATGCTCACAGGGCACCCTGTTATCTTTATAAAAGTTGCTCCACAGTCATTAGAGTCAAGTAAATGAGGGTTATACTATCTTACTCAACACGATAAATTTACCAGTTTATATACATCCTGTAATTATAGAACAGAAATAAAAAATACAATATGAATTTCATAAGTGGTCTATAACCAGAAACACCATTTGTCCCTTTGAAAGGCTGAAAGGTTTTTGAAAGTGAATACTCTATTGAATAGTTCCCATGTCATTTTCTTTTTTTCAAGTGGAGTTTTATGTGGCAACATTTTATGTAAAAAATATAAAAGCACATGGTGTAAAAGAAGCTAGGTTGGGGATGTCGGGGGTTGAACTACCTTTCACTCCAGCAGTTTCAAAGGGATTTTTACCGTAAGCCCAGAGATTTCAAAGCAGCATGAAAAATTTGAAGGTTAATCCATGGGCTGATTTTCTCCAGAGCATTGATTACCATATAACATGCTACGTACAATATTTGATTTTTTAACTTAATTAATTTATATTGGGACCTAAAGTGAATGAGGGGAGGGACATTTTAATATATTTGACATATATGAGTAGTAGGTACTCAACAAATATTTGTTGAATGGATGAATGTATGCATGAATGAATGTTTATGAATTATTAGAGTGAAAAAAATAATGATAGTTCCCCAGAATTATTTAAAAAAAGACACAGTCACTGACCCAAAAGAACATATAAAATAATTGAAACAGATACAATATCCACAAGAAAATTTAGTAATATGAAGCCACTACTTATGGAAATCTTTCCAATGGTATAGGTACTCTGTGCTTATGTAATTCAGATAAAGGGAAACTGGATCAAGTTGATAAAAAAAAAAAATCATGGGGGAAAAATGACTAGATGTGTGGCCCTAAACAATTTGCTTAAATTTTTTGGGCCTCAGTTTCCTCTTATAAAAGCAAGATTTTCTATCTAAGTGACCGCTGAGATATCTAGAAATTTTAGGATAAAAAAGAGTTTTTGAATGGATGATAAAAATTTGAACAAATGGGAGACAATCTCTCTGCAAATTTGCCTTGAGAACTTAAGTTAGGCTGTTTTGAGCTCTACGCTACACTACACTATGGTGTGAGTGCAATTTGAATTTGGCTGATGAAATTAAATGGAAGTTAAAGGAAATTTATTAGAATTATAATTCATTTTTCAAATATTTTTTCTGGATGCAAGGAGGCCACCTCATAGGGAAAAGGCCGTCGGTCCTCTATTCCTCACCCTGAAGCCACACTCCTCAGTCTGCCACACCATATGTCTCCGAAACCCTCTGAGTCACCATCCCTTCACTGGAGCCCAAGGGCCCAGCTTAAGAGGCACAGGATTTACAATATCCAGAGGCCAACTCCAGACCAAACCAAAGTACTACCGGGTTTGACCTACAAATCACACACCCAGAGGGAATTTTCTACAGGCACAAGAGCCCATAGAGGCCAAACCACATTTAAGCGGTCAACCCTCACGCAGCAGAACATCCTGCGGTGGGCAGAGCCAAGTCTCACAACTAGTCAGCCTAGGAGTTAACCCCACCTACTCACAAGCAAAAAGCAATTAAAGATCTTCTTTAACAGGACAATATACACAACACAAGAGTCACCTTTGGAGCATACGCAGAGGAGAAGAATGAAGTAGTGCAAGTCAAATATAAAGGACACATATTATATAAGATAACCCAGCAAGAACTAAGAACTCTAGAGGATCTACCTAATACATCAAAGCAAACACAGATGGTCAGCCAGAATGGAGAAACAAAGAAACATGTCCCAAATAAAAGAACAGAAGAAACCTCCAGAAGTGGAACCAAATGAAACAGAGGTAACCAACATATCAGAGACAGAGTTCAGAACACTGATGATAAGAATGTTTAAGGAGCTTAGAGAAGACATAAAGAAGGATGTAGAAATCATAACGAACAACCAGTTAGAACTAAAGAACACAATTACCGAAATAAAGAACTCACTTGAAGGAATTAACAGCAGGTTAGATGAAGCAGAGGATCAAATCAACGACTTAGAAAAGAAGTTAGCAGAGACCACCCAAACAGAACAACAAAAAGATAAAAGAATAAAAAACAATGAAGATGGTTTAAGAGACCTCAGAAATAACATCAAGTGCAACAACATGTGCAGCATAGGAATACCAGAAGGTGAAGAGAGGAAGCAAGGGATTGAGAACATATTTGAGGTAATAATGTCCAAAAACTTCCCTAACCTGGTGAAGGAAACCAACATACAAGCCCAGGAAGTACAGAGAGTTCCAACCAGGATAAACCCAAACAGGTCCACACCAAGACACATTATAGTTAAAATGGCAAAGGTTAAAGACAAAGAGAGAATCCTAAAAGCAGCAAGAGAAAGACAGAGGGCTACATACAAGGGAACTCCCATAAGACTATCAAATGACTTTTCTACAGAAACATTCAAGGCCAGGAGGGAGTAGCAGGAGATACTCAAAGTGATGGAAAACAAAGGCCTGCAGCCTAGATTGCTTTATCCAGCAAGGCTATCATTTAAAGTTGATGGAGAGGTAAAGAGCTTCTCAGTAAAGAATAAGCTAAAGAAATTTATTACCACCAAGCCAGCATTGCAAGAAATACTAAAAGGACTTCTGTAAATAAAAGAAAGATGAAAACAACCTAACTACAAATTTAAAAATGGCAATAACTATGTACATATCAATAATCACTTTAAATGTAAATGGATTAAATGCTCCAATCAAGAGACATAGGATGGTTGAGTGGATAAGAAAGCGAGACCCTTGTACATGCTGTATACGAGAGACTCATTTCAGATCAAAAGACACACACAGGCTGAAAGTGAAGGGTTAGAGTAAGATATTTCATGCAAATAGAAATGAGAAAAAAGCTGGAGTTGCAATACTTATATCTGACAAAATAGACTTTAAAATGAAGAACATATTAAAAGACAAAGATGGGCACTATATAATAATAAAGGAATCAATCCAACAAGAGGACAAAACCCTAGTAAATATCTATGAACCCAACATAGGAGCCCCTAAATATATAAAACAGATATTGACTGACATAAAGACAGAGATCAACAGTGACACTATCATAGTAGGGGACTTCAACACACCTCTGACAACAAGGGACAGGTCTTCCAGACAGAAAATCAATATGGAAACAACAGCCTTAAATGATACATTGGACCACTTGGATTTAATCGATATTTTCAGAGCATTTCACCCCAATGCTGCAAAATACATGTTCTTCTCAAGCGCACATGGACCATTTTCCAAGATAGACCATATGTTAGACCGCGAAACAAGTCTTGATAAATTTAAGAAAATTGAAATCATACCAGTTGTCTTCTGTGAACACAGTATTATGAAATTAGAAATGAACTACAGGAAAAAAACTGGAAGATACACCAATTCATCGAGGCTGAATAAAATGTTACTAAATGATGAATGGGTCAAACAGGAAATCAAGGAAGAAATCAAAAGATATCTCAAGACAAACGAAAATGAAAACACGACGACCCAAAATCTATGGGATGCCGCGAAAGCAGTACTAAGAGGGAAATTCATAGCATTGCGGCCTACCTAAAGAAATAAGAAACATCACTAATCAACAGTTTATCTTCACACTTAAGGGATCTGGAAAAAGAACAGCAAAATAAGCCCAAAGGGAGCACAAGGAAGGAGATAATAAAGATAAGAGCGGAAATAAATGAAATAGAAACCAGAAAAACAATACAAAAGATCAATGACTCCAAGAGTTGGTTCTTAGAGAAGATAAACAAAATTAGCAAACCTTTAGCCAGACTCATTAAAAAAAGGGGAGAGAGGACCCAAATTAATAAAATCAGAAATGAAAGAAGATAAGTGACAACAGACACTGCAGAAATACAAAAAAAATTAAGAAATTACTATGAGCAACTATATGCCAACAAATTTGACAATCTGGAAGAAATAGACAATTTTCTAGAGGCGTACAACCTTCCAAGGCTAACTCAAGAAGAAACAAAAAACCTGAATAGACTGATTACCACCAGGGAAATTGAATCAGTAATCAGCAATCTCCCAACAAACAAAAGCCCAGGACCAGATGGCTTTATAGGTGAATTTTACAAAACATTCAAAAAAGAATTATCACCTATTCTCCTCAAGCTCTTCCAAAAAATTCAGAAGGAGGGAAGACTCCCAAACACTTTTTACAAAGCCACTATCACCCTGATCTCCAAATCAGACAAAGACACCACAAAAAAAGAAAACTACAGGCCGATATTGCTAATGAACATAGAAGCAAAAATCCTTAATAAAGTATTAGCGAACAAAATTCAGCAATACATTAAAAAGATCATACACCATGATCAAGTGGGATTCATCCCTGGTATGCAAGGGTGGTTCAACATCCGCAAATCAATTAATGTGATACACCACATTAACAAAATGAAAAATAAAAATCACTTGATCATATCAATAGATGCAGAAAAAGCATTTGATAAAATCTAGCAGCCATTTATGATAAAAACCCTTAAGAAAGTGGGAATAGAGGGTCATATCTCAACATAATAAAGGCCATATGTGATAAACCCACAGCTAACATACTCAATGGGGAAAAGCTAAAACCATTCTCCCTAAGATCAGGAACAAGGCAAGGTTGCCCACTTTCTCTACTTCTATTCAACATAGTGCTGGAAGTTCTAGCCACAGCAATCAGACAAGAAAAATAAATAAAAGGCATCCAAATCGGTAAGGAGGAAGTAAATTGTCATTATATGCAGATGATATGATACTATAGAGAGAGAACGCTAAAGACTCCACCAAGAAACTATTAGAGCTGAGAGATGAATTTAGTAAAGTAGCAAGATACAAAATTAATATTCAGAAATCAGTTGCATTTGTATATACCAATAATAAAACATCAGAAGGATAAATTAAAAAGCAATCCCATTTACAATTGCTTCAAAGACTATAAAATATCTGGGAATAAATTTAACCAAAGAAGTAAAAGATCTGTACTCAGAAAATTATAAGACACTGAAGAAAGAAATGAAAGAAGATACAAATAGATGGAAGCATGTACCATGTTTATGGATAGAAAGAATTAATATAGTTAAAATATTCATACTGCCTAAGGCAATATACATATTCAACGCAATACCTATCAAACTACCAAGGACATTTTTCACAGAAATAGAACATATAATCCTAAAATTTATATGGGACCATAACCCTGATAGCCTCAGCAATCTTGAGAAATAAGAACAAAGTGGTAGGTATAACAATACCTGACATCAAATTATACTACAAGGCTACAGTAATCAAAACAGCATGGTACTGGCATAAAAACAGATACATAGATCAATGGAACAGAATAGAAAGTCCAGAAATAAATCCATGCCTACATGGCCATTTAATCTATGACAATGGAAGCAAGAATGTACGGTGGGGTAAAGACATTTTATTCAATAAATGGTGCTGGGAAACCTGGACAGACACGTGCAAGAAAATGAAGCTGGACCACCTCCTTACACCATATACAAAAATAAATTCAAAATGGCTTAGACTTAAATGTAAGATCTGAAACCATAAAATGCCTAGAAGAAAATATAGGAAGAAAGTTCACAGATATTACCCAGAGTAAGATTTTTACTGATATATCCCCTCGCACGAGGGAAGTAAGAGAAAAAATAAACATGTGGGATTACATCAAACTAAAAAGTTTTTTTTTTTTTTTTTTAACAGCAAAGGAAACCGTCAATCAAACAAAAAGGGATCCTACTGAATGGGAAAAGATATTTGCCAATGATGTATCTGATAAGGGGTTAATATCACAAATTTATAAAAAAAACTCAACTCAACTCGAAAAAAACAAACAACCCAATTAAAAAATGGGCAGAGGACATGAAGAGACATTTTTCTAAAAAGGACATACAGATGGCAAACAGACATATGAAGAAATGCTCAACCTCACTAACCATCAGAGAAATGCAAATAAAAACCACAATGAGATACCACCTAACCCCAGCCAAAATGGCTATCATCAATAAATCAACAAACAACAAGTGCTGGCGCAGATGTGGAGAAAAGGGAACGCTTGTACACTGTTGGTGGGATTGCAGATTGGTGCAGTCACTATGGAAAACAGTATGGAGGTATCTCAAAAATCTGAAAATGAAACCACCTTATGATCCAGCAGTTCCACTCCTAGGTATCTATCCAGAGAAATCCAAAACTCCATCAAAAATCTTTATGCACCCCTATGTTTATTGCAGCACTATACACAATAGCCAAGACATGGAAACAACCGAAATGCCCATCAGTAGATGACTGGATTAAGAAACAGTGGTACATTTATACAATGGAGTATTACACAGCCATAAAGAAGAAAGAAATCTTACCATTTGCAACAACATGAATGGACCTAAAGAACATTATGTTAAGTGAAATAAGTCAGACAGAGAAAGACAAATACCATATGATCTCACTTACATGCGGAATCTAAAGAAAAGAATAAGTGAATGAACTAATCAGAAACAGTTTTGGAGACAAAGAGGAAAAACTGAGGGTTGCTAGATGGGCGAGTGGGTGGGGATAAGGGGGAAGGTGAGGGGATTAGAAAACAGTCGGTAACCACAAGATGGCCACAGGGTTTTGAAAATTAATTTGGGGAACTTAATCAATAATGTTGTAAAGATTTTGTAGGGTATCCGATGGACACGTGTCCCATTTGGGAGACCATTTCAGGGATGATGTAGATGACTGATCACTGCACTGTACACCTGAAGCTGAACAATAATGAATGCCAACTATAATTTTACATATATATGTATATGTGTGTCTATATACTTACAAGAAGCGGAGTACAGCATTAGGAATAGAGACAGTGGAAATGTAATGGCTCTGTGCGATGTCAGAGGGATAGTCGTTGGGGGAAGGGGGGTTCACACAATGTGAGGGATATAAATGATAAACGTCTAAGTATTACTTTGTCTTGTGCATCTGAAACTAATAAAAAAATATATTGGTCAAAAAAAATATTTTTTCTGACTCAGTGTACATAACAGTTCCTAACCAGTACCTGAAGCAATACCACAGTTGAAATAACATAGCTTTGCATTGCACAGAGGAATAGCCGTGGGCATGTCTTAGATGCAGTGAACCAGGTTGAGGATCCTTCCTATTTTCTTTAGGTAAATTCTTTTATGTATGAAAAATTATGATACAGAAAAGTGTATACAACAAAGTTTGCAGCTTAATGAAATTTTTCAGAGTGAATATACCCATATAGTCAACCACTAGGAATAAGAAAATTAAATATTTCAGTTACTATAGAATCGTCTCCAGAGCTCTCTGCCAATTGTTGCTTGCCCCAATGGCAGAAATTATTCTGGCTTCCAATATAAAAGATGAATTTTGCTTGTTTTTGATCTTCCTGTAAGTGGAACCAGAGCTTAGGTTCTATTTTCTTTCTTTTACTTAACATTATGTTTACATGAGATTTATAACACTTATAACGACTGACATCTTTGGAATTAAAAAACAGTATTTTCTATGAATTGATTTTTTTTCTCATTCTTGACTTGTTGAGGGATCAAGCATTTAAAAATTATTGTTTATTTATTTTGGTATTTTTTGTTATTTTTTCTTTACATTCATTTAGTGATTTAACCCTATATATTAGTCTTAAACACATGTCAGGATTTTTTTATATTCTTAAAAATTATTGAGGATCCCAAAGACTATGGATAATATGGGCTACGTATTTTGATATTTAACACAAATTAAAACTAAGAAAGTTGTAAAACACGGGGAATGTACAAACAGGTATCACATTAGTCATCAAAGTGAGGATGTCACATGCCATGTCACCTCTGAAAATTCATGTGTCAAAATAAGAGCAAAAAAATCTAATAATACCTTAATATTTGTGTGAACATAATGTCACTGCACAGACCCCCCTGAAAGGTTCTCCTTTGCGATTCAACATGAGTACTTAATTTATTAGAATCTACTGTAGTATTTTAAAATTAATACCTTCGTGTAATTTTTGCCCCTGATTGTGGACTGGATTTAGTGACTTCTAAGGAATGGAATGCAGCACAAGTGATGGAATGCCAATTACAATATAAAGTTATAATAAGACTGTGCTGTGCAGTATCTCTCTCTCTCTCTCTCTCTCTCTCTCTCTCTCTCTCTCTCTCTCTCACTCACCACGTGCTCTAGGGGAAGCTAATTATGCTGTGTAGTGGCCCTCTGGAGATGACCAGTAAAGAGCTTATGAGCAGATACACTCAATTGAGCCTTGAGATTGATGATAGCCCCAGCTCAACCTTGATTGCAGGCTCATAAGAGACCTGGAGTTAGAACTACCCAGCTAAACTCTCCCATATTCCTAACCCACAGAGGCTATGAGATAATAAATGTTTATTATTTCAAGCTGCCAAATTTGGGAGTTGCTATACAACAATAGATAACTAATACAACTGGTACATATTTTCCATGCTCTATTTTCATATTTCTGTGTTTTTATACTTAAAGATTTTTTTATCCTGTAGACCTTAGATTTTTACTTGTATTATTTCATCCATTTGTATATTTATTGTTATCATTTAAGTTTATAGCCAGTGTCTTTGCTAATTGTTTTAAATTTAATACACCCGCATTATATTCTTTTATTTTCTTTAATTGCTTTGTTTTGAAATACTTAATTTTTAAATTATATTTTATTTCCATTTATTAATGTGTTACTTATTAATTAATCTACTATTTTCTTAGCGGTTTTACTATAGGTTACAACATATATTTATAACTATTTCAACTAATTAAAATGCTTTATATTTATCCTTTTACCAATAATTCCAAAACCATAGAAAACACTAACTCATTTACTTCCTTGTGCACTCTGTTTTGCCTGTTTTGATTCTACATATGTTTAAAATACAATAAGTTATTATAATCATCATTTTGTATGACCAATATTTGTTATATTTACTTACACACTTACCCTCTTTTGTGTTCTTTATTCCATGTTGCATTTCCATATTTCCAAACTGGATCATTTCCCTTCTGCCTTGAGAACTCTCTTTATTTAGTAGAGGATTTCATGCAACAAGAAATTAATTTTTGTGGTCTTAAGTTAATTTTATCTTCATATTTCAAGAATACTTTTCCTGGGAATAGAAATATTATTTGGCCTTTATTCTATTTTATCATATTAAAGATGCCATACTAACAGACAATAGAATGTCTTTTCACTTTCATCATTTCTGTTGTTTGCTTAACTCAGTCTTATTACTGCTCTTTTGAAGGTAATACTTTTCTTTTCCTCTCTAGTTGTTTTTAAGACTGTCTTTTTATTTGTGTTTTTTAACAGTTTTATCAGGAGGGGTTTGTGTTTGGTATGCTTTGCTTTTATATTGTTTGGAATATGCCAGATTTCTTGAATCTGTGGGTAGATATCTTCTATCTGTTTGGGAGAATTTTTGACCACACCATTGCTTCAGCCCCATTTTCTCCTTCCTTTCTTTCTAGAACTCCAATTACTTATATATTAAACTGTTTGACTGAATCCCACATTTCTGCTATATTCTGTTCTGCTATACACATCTTGCCATTCTTCCTTTGTGTGATCATGTGGATATTTTCTTATGATATGTTTTTGAATTCTCCAATCCTGTTCTTTGCTATGTCTGATATATTGTTAAACTTATCCATCAAGTTTTTAATTTTAGGTATTGCATTTTTAAATACTACAATAATCTTCTTTGTAAATTCCAGTGTTCTTTCCTAAATTTTTCATTCTTTCATTCATTTCATCCATCTTGTATTCATTTCCATGAACTTATTAATCATAGTTATTTCAAAATGATAAACGTATGGGTCATTTGTGGGTCTGTTTCTATTGTTTCTTTTTTTTCCTCTTAGTAAATGACCACATTGCCTTGCCTCTTCTCATAACTCATAATTCTCTTATTGGATTCTGGACATTATGTATGAAAGAAATATAGAGGTTTAGATGATGAAATCTACTGGAGAGCAGTTACTTTATCCTCCACTAAAAGTATGAAATAGTTATATTGAGTGAGGTTTTACAGGAGGCCACTTCAATCAAACAAGGACTGAGTTAAGTCAAAGCCTGTTTAAATTTTTAAAATCATATTGGTGTGGCATTGCTTAATATGTTTATATAAGTTGCTTCATATAAGTTTCAAGTGTATAATTCTATAATACATCATCTGTATATTGCATTGTGTGCTCACCACCCAAATTCTAGTGTTTCTGTCACCATATATTTGACCCCTTTAACCCTCTTCATCCTCCTCCCACCCCTGTTCTGCTCTGGTAACCTCCATACTATTGTCTGTGTCTATGAGTTTGTTCATTGTTTGCTTTCTGTTTTATATCACATGTGCATGAAATCATATGGTTCTTGTCCTTTTCTGTCTTTCACTTAGCATGATGCTCTCAGGACCCATGTTATTGTAAATGGCAGTATTTCATCTTTTCTTATGGCTGAGTAGTATTCCATTGTATACATGTACCACATCTTTTTTATACAATCATCCACTGGAGGACACATATGTTATTTCCATGTCCTAGCAATCCCTCCTCTGGATATTTACCCAAAAATTTGAAAACGTTTATCTGTAAAGATATGTTTATTCCTATGTTCATTGCAGCATTATTCACAAAACCTGGATGAAATTTTAGTAAGCCTCAGTTTATATCTGATTCATACTTGTTCCTAGGCTGTTTTATAGTCAATTATAGAGGACTTTAGGGAACTTAATTCTGCCCTTCAGAAGATTTTGGCTTATCTGTTTAGCTTCCTGTCTTCTGCAATTACAAAATTTGGCATGCTTAGAAGGTAAGATAGACCTATTATTTGAGGACACTTCACAGTTCCAGTTTTGTTACTTCAGCCCCATGCAACCACTGAAATCTCCTATTGTTTGCCCTTTGCCTTGGCTAAGGCGAAGACTTGATCCTCAGACTGTAGCCCATGTTTATCATTAATAAATGTCCCTAGAGAAAAAAAAGCTGTTGCTCCTCAACATGCTTCTAAATTTTTCTCAACTCTCTGGAATTTTAGTCAATTTAGTTCTATTGTTTCCAAGTTTTTTAAGGCCTTGAATCGTTTGCAGGAATGACAGTTTGTTGCAATGAAGCCACATTGTTACAATGATGACATTCTACCCCAAATCAGAGTCTGCCAATATCCCTTCAAATATGGATTCTGTTCATTCTCTATTTCTTCTTTCTTTCCAGGACACCAGTCAAATGTCTTTCTGAACTTTTCATTGTGTGACACATGTTTGTTTGTTTTTTGTTCTATCTGTATTTTTTTCTCTATGATCTTTAGTCTGGATATGTGATATATACTGACAATCTTTATAATTCTCCAGACTCTGAATCCACTTCACTGTTGTGTCTAATTTAGTGTCAAATGCATCTATTGAGTTTTTATTTCAGTTGTTATTTTTAAAAATTGGGGTGAAAGAGTAAAGCATCTTCCCTGTGATTTATTCACTTCCTTTACTAGGGAATGCCTATGGAGAAAAGAGAGAAAGCAGATAAGGTAACATAGTCTAACCTTATAAACTGGGTATGCATGTAAAAGACCTCATGATATTTACTAGACAAAAAAGTCTTCATGTCTAAAATGCCCTTACATGGCTCTCTCTAGCTAAGAATAACCTATATAAAATGGAATCCAGAATATGAAACATGGCTTCCTAGGGAAGGCCATATAAATTATACAACTTCCTAGAGTACTAATTGGAAATGTGTACAATTTGAAATGCTTCCCATTGTGTGATGAACCCATGAATATCACTTAAAGGTTCCATCTATGCTGAACCAGAGATTCAAATCTATATAGGAATGGAGGACCTGTGAGAATCATAATTGATGCCTCAAAAGCTTCTTTCTCTTTGTCTAAGCCTTTTGATCACTTCTATGCTTGACACTATTTAGTGAAGTTTGATACTAGGTTAGATTGCCAATTCATATGGTTGTTAATTAATCTGATCCTGTGTGTTATAGTTCTGTTTCCATTTGCTTATTTTTGGTAAAATTGTCCAGTTGATCGTATATGTTCTTGGTCCTATTAATCACAGTTGTTTTAAAGCAATTACCAGAATTGCCTAAGGAATAGTTTCTATTATCTATTTGTATTTTGATACATTTTTTTTCTACCTCCTGGTATGCCTGGTAGTATTAGATTGCATGGTAGACATTATATATAAAAAAATTGAAGAGATTGTAGATGATATTATATTCTTAAATTTTCTTGAAGTTATAATTGGACAGGTAACCTTGTTCTGTTCAGGGACTGAGTTGATTTATGGCTAAGGTTGAGTTCCAGTTTGTGAGAACTAAAGTTTGTCCTTATTCTACATCATAGCTTTACAAGAGTGTCAGCTGAAAACCTAGGGTGTTTCTGAGGCCATTCCCCCTCAGGTCCACTATAATTTTTAGGCCATAACGCTGTGAGACTGCCATGAGTGCTGCTTAATTTTGTAGCCTGATTTCTTGATCTCTTACCCAGCTCAGGTGGGAAATCAACAAATGCCTTGAGGGAAAAATCAACAGAAATGTTGCTCTTACCTCAGTGTATTTCCTTCTTTAAAGGATGTTGGCCTCACTCGTTTGGGGTTGTTTTTTTCCTGATGCCTCTAAATAGTAGATTAAAAAAAAATAGCCCAATTTATAGTTGTTTTAAAATGGAGAGCTTTTCTGTTACTAGGTATTCAGTCATAACCAGAAATAGAAGTCTTGTTTCGAGTAAGGACTGAGTCTCCAACTATGTTAGACATTTTACTTAAAGATATTGGGGATAAAATAATAATAACAGTAATAATGATGATGATGATAATAATAATAATAATGTCTTCTTGCACAATAGAAAAAATGGTTACAGTCTTTTTATAATTTGAGCATATTTTCATTGTGGTTAAATACTAAAATTGCCTTTGAAAATGTTTTTATTATACTTTTGATAGTAAAAACATTAAAATCAAAGATGTTTAAGAACCAGCAGGTAGGCCCATTATGCTTTGTGGTTGCCATACAGAATAAATCAAGTTGGGGAAGAAGGAGAGGTAGAGTTAAGATTAGGAAAAACAAGCGGATGCAAATTTATTGGGATTATTGACTTTCCTTCCAAATAGTGAGGTTTTAATCCACATAAAATGTGGAGTCACGTGAATCACATAATTTACATTAAGATCATTAACCATATCACATTGTGGTTTGAGTGATACAACTTTTGCAAAACATATAAAAAGTAAAAGGAGAGGGATATTAAAATTAAAGAAATTATTGAAGAGACTGTTGAAATAGTTAAGGTAACTGAAATGTGATATAATGCTGAACAAAAGTCAGTGTCACTAGGAATAGAAAACATGAAATAGATTTACATAATATTTCAGGAGAGTAGGCAATTGGACTTGATGACATGTTGGATTTGAAGAGGAGAGATATGGAAGATGAATAAGACACTAAACTACATAATATGCTTTTTTAATTTTTATGTTCTTAGAAATTCAAAAATAAAAGAATGTTGAGATAAAAGCTATAATCTCAAAGTTTCTTAGCATTTTGCTGTATGATATTAGAGAAGGGAATTTCTTTTGTAGAAGAAACATATTTGAATATAAGAGCAGAGTCTTTGTACTGAATCATGAACAGTGCAGTAGACCCTGCAAAGTGCTATCGGCACAGGGGAGACCTACAGTTCTCTGTGAGTAGACTCTGATGAAGGTTATTCATCACTGCTCTTATTGCTTAATGACTCAGCTTCAGATACAAAGCCAACTAGCACTGGGGGTTTTTCATCTGATAACTATGGCCAAAGAATAAGACAGGTAAAAACTAAGAAAAGAGAAATGATGAAATCTGTGCACACTAAGCTGCATCCACTATGATGTCAACTTACGTTGCTAATAATTTTGACAGAACAGCTAACAAATCAACTTGGCCTGGAGAATGGAGAAACTGTTTTATAACTGTTTCCAGATTTTGCAGAGGAACATAGTAAGCACTGAGGAGTTCTAAAAACTTAGATTTTTATGGGGGGGTGAATACTTAAATAAGTACATTGTTATAGAAATTTTTGAATATATAAAAAGAAAAGAAAACAAAAAATATTATACAGAATCTTGCCATACAAAGATAATGATTGAGAAGATTTTTAAAATTATCTTCTAGATATTTTTTAAAATGTGTCCAAAATAGGCTCAAATTATTTAGGATTAGAAACATAATCTCTGAAATAGCATACAGTTTTTGTAAAATGAGAAGGTAGTAATTTATTTCACCATTAAAATAAAGGTAAAAAAAAATATCTAATTTGAAATACCTAGCTTTTGTTACCTCGAATTTAAGTTTGAACAAACATGTATCCTTATAACATAAAAATGTAACAAAACTGTTACTTGAAATTTGGAGGCATACATTCCTTATTCTGAGAAGGAAAAAAAAAAGGACCAAACTCTTTCAAACGTTATTAACTCTATACCAAATTCCAAGAAACTATTGTCCATATATTAAATATAACATTTACATTTAAAGTCTATGATTTCTGTATTCCAATTATGAATTAGGAAAGTTTATAAAACTAATGTGTGAATGTGGGTTAAAATGATAACCTGAACACATATGCAATCTGACACCAACTCGTAGCAAATCACTAGAAATTACAGGAAAAAATATATGTACATATATTTAAATTTCTATACTTCTGTGACTGTGTTAGACACCAAGAGGAGATTCCTTGGGTGATTGGCAAAGTCCAGGAGAATCAGGAGCTCCTATTCCTAGAAGACTAGCCCCTTTCCTGGAATCACTTCCACTCTCTCCCACTATCACAAGATTCCTGGATTGTCCACAGATCAGTAACAGATCATCTCAAATATAAAGGCAAATACACACAGAAGATTCACCTAACATTTGAAGAATGCTAACAACGTAATATAGAGTCACCAAAATCAACAAGCAGAAGAACTCAAACTCAGGGAGAGAGATATAATAGAGTAAGAAAAAAACCATAATTAAAATAAGTATAATTAATGTTCTTAGAGACATTTTAAATATTGTAGCATTGAAAATAAAGAATCGGGAATCATGCAGATAAAAAAATACGATTTTTGAAATAAAAATATCAATGGATCGGCTGACTAATAGAATGATCACAAATAAAGGGAGAATTAGTAAGGTAAAAGATTAAGCTAAGAGAATCTCTCAGAATATAGCTGAAACGACAAAAATAAAGTTAAATAAGAAAATATTTTGACTTTTTCACAATGGGTTTGCTGCCAGAACACATGTGTTGTGAAAAACACCACTAAATCTAACCCAAAATGGGAAAGGAAGAGAAACATATCAACATGATCATCATTGGACATGTAGAGTTTGGCAAGTCCACTGCTACAGGACATGTGGTTTACAAATGTGGTGGGATAGACCAAAAAACTATCAAAGAATTTGAGAAGGAGGCTGCTGAGATGGGAAAAGGCTTCTTCAAGTATGCCTGGGTCTTGGATAAAATGAAAGATGAACATCAGCGTGGTATCACTGTTGATATCTTCCTGTGGAAATTCGAGACTAGCAAGTATTATGTGACCAACATTGATGTCCCAGGACACAGAGACTTTATCAAAAACATGATTACAGACACATCTCAGGCTGACTGGGTAGTCCTGATTGTTGCTGCTGATGTTGATGAATTTGAAGCAAGGGTCTCCAAGAATGGGCAGACCCGTGAGTATGCCCTTCTGGTTTACACACGGGGTGTGAAACAACTAATCATTGGTGTTAAAATGGATTCTACTCAGCCGCCTCACAGCCAGAAGAAACATGAGGAAATCATTAAGAGAGTCAGCACCTATGTTAAGAAAATTGGCTACAAACTTGACATAGTAGCATTTGTGCCAATTTCTGGTTGGAATGGTGACAACATGCTGCAGCCAAGTGCTAACATGCCTTGGTTGAAGGGGTGGAAAGTCACCCATAAAGATGACAATGCCAGTGGAACCACGCTGCTTGAAGCTCTGGATTGCATCCTGCCACCAACTTGTCCAACTGACAAGCCTTTGGGTCTGCCCCTCCAGGATGTCTACAAAATTGCTCATATTGGTTCTGTCCCTGTGGACCCAATGGAGACTGGTGTTCTCAGACCCGACATGGTGGCCACCTTTGTTCCAGTCAACCTTACAACTGAAGTAAAGTCTGTTGAAATGCACCATGAAGCTTTGAGTGAAGCTCTTCCTGGGGACAGTGTGGGCTTTACTGTCAAGAATGTTTCTGTCAAAGATGTTCGTCGTGGCAGTGTGGCTGGTATAGTTGGTGACCACAAAAAATGATTCACCAATGGAGGCAGCTGGCTTCATAGCTCAGGTAATTATCCTGAACCATCCAGGCCAAATCAGTGCCGGATACACACCGGTGCTGGACTGTCACACAGCTCACACTGCTTTGCTGAGCTGACGAAGACGGTTGATCACCGTTCAGGGAAAAAGCTGGAGGATGGCCTGAAATTTTGAAATCTGGTGCTGCAGCCATAGATATGGTTCCTTGCAAGACCGTGTGTGTTGAGAACTTCTCTGACTACCCTCCTCTGGGTTTTTTTACTGTTCATGACACGAGACAGCCAGTTGCTGTGGGTGTCATTAAAGCAGTGGATAAGAAGGCAGCTGGAGCTGGCAAGGTCACTAAGTGTGCCCAGAAAGCTCAGAAGTCTAAGTGAATATTATCCCCAATGCCTGCCACCCCAGTCTTAATCAGTGGTGGGAGAACAGTCTCAGAACTGTTTGTCTCAATTGGCCATTTAAGTTTAGTAGTAAAACACTGCTTAGTGATTATAAAGCTTCATAAAACCTTCAGAAGAAAAAAAGAATAGACCACTTGGGTTTATTTTTCATGTGGTAGTTTTTAAGTTATTTTTAAAATCAGTAATTTTTAATGGAAACAACTTGACCAAAATCCATCACAAAATTTTAAACCCATTAAAACAAAATTTAATGAGGAAAAAAAAGGATTTTGAGCTTCCAATTTCCACATACTACATTATCGAGGGAAAAAATGTGATTGACAGGTATAGAAAAATATGACATGTCAAAAGTATGACATAAAGAAAAGTATAACACAAAACAGTCATACAAAAAGCAAATCCATCCCTGACCTAAATTTTGATTCCCACACTGAAGGATAATTTGGTCAACAGAATGAATGAAAAAGACTATATTCAGACTTATGTGGTGAAATATTAAAGTTAATTGATAAAAAGAAAACCATAAATGATTCTACACAAGAAAAAGTAAACAGAAAAGAAATGAAAATTCAATTCATATCATACTTTTTGTTGGCTAAAGGGGAATAGATATAAAAAGCCAATAAAGTAAAATTTGTAAAAATTGAAGGAAAATAATTTTGATCTTAGAATTATTCATAGAATTACACACTCATATGTAAGAGTGAAATATTGACATTTGTTTACATTTGCAAGGGCTTAGAAATGTTATTATCCATAAACTTACCTGGAATTAATTACAGAGGGACACAGTCTAGCAAAATATAAAACAAAAAAATAACTGTGGTACTCAAGAAGCAATGGAAAACTGCAAAACTGGTAAATCTTTTATTATAACTTTTCTGTAAAAAGGGAAAAAAAAACACATGTGAGTATGTGCATAATAACACAGTGGGACCAAAATAATGCCAGTTCAGAACACCATGAGAGGAAATAATATAACTATAAATAATATAACTATAGCTAGTAGGAAATTATCACTGAAATAGACAAATAGATCAATAGAATAGATAGTCTATAAATAGGCATATATATTTAACATAAAAGAATTGTAGCTTTTCAAATAAAGGCAAATGTTAGTCTATTCAATAGATTGTTTAGGAATAATTGGCTATACATTTGGAGTTATGTATCTACATTGCAACAATCTCAAGGACAGTTCAATACATTATGTGAAAACAAATAGCTATACATTCGCAGTTATATATTTTCACTATACAATTCCCAAAAATGAATTTTAGGCAAATTTTTGGACCTAATGGGAAAAAAGATACTCGAAAGAAATTTTGGGGGATTATGTATACAATTTTGGTGCAGGAAGATCTTTTGTTAAAATACTCAACAGATGGTAGTCATAAAGATAGTGATTAAAAATTGACTACTTACAAACTTAAGCTTTTTAGGGACAAAAATAACCAAAACAAAAAGTTAAAAATAATTGACAGACTGGCAAGAGTATTTAAACATTTAGAATAGATCATTATATTCAATATAAAAAACACCTACAGATAAAAAGTAAAAATACATAATCTAACGGCAAAAGTGGCCAAACAAATGAATAATTAACTAAAGATGAAATATAAAAGGCAAATAGATACAAACTGAGTTGTTCAACCTCACTTATAATCTGTGGAAAGCAAATTAAAATAAAATTAGGTACACTAAACATTATATAATTTCACAGTTTAATTATATCAGTTGAGGTGGGTGCACAAAAGAAGGACTCTTTTGTATAACCTTGTTGGAAAACAATGTTGGAGAACTAATTTATACTGCAGCTATGATCTACCAATTCCACTTCTTGGTATTCGCTGAAGAGAAATATTCAATCATGGGAGCAGGTAACATGTGCAAAGAAATTTATTGCAGCATTACTTATAAAAGTGAAAAATTGTAGACTACCTAGTTGCCCATCACTATAGAATCTATTATTATGTATAAATCACAAAAACATAATTTAAATGAAAAGTTACCAAATGGTACATTTCTATCATTTATATGCAAGAAAAGCTAACACAAATCATATATTTGTGCATATGTACCTGTGTATATATGTCTAGAATAAAGCCTAGAAACATGTTAATCATTAAACGATTGATTACCTCTCACAAGATTGGTTACCTCTTCACAAGTAGACTTAAATTGGAAGTGGAAGACAGAGGGAAATATAGGGTATTTTTTGTTGGTGGTGTTGGATTTTTTGAAATTGTACAATGATGATGCATACATATTTAACTTAAGTAAATAAAAGTAAAATTTTAAAAATCATAATTTTATTATGTAAAAATCATCTGTAATTGAATAGCTTGCATATTCCTAGAACACTGTAACTGTAAATGAATTATGAGGACTAGTAATTTTAAAAGATTAAGGTATAATATCCTTGAAGTTGAATATGGATTTCTCTTGAAATTAGGAAAATGGAATTGTTTGCTAATCTCTCTTTTTGGAAATTTAACATGGTAATCTCTTGCGAACAGCAGCTAACCGCATATCAGTAACAAAAGAGAGCACACATATTCTGTCTATGTTGTAGTTTGGGGAGGCTACTATAACAAAAAGACCTTAAAGCAGTGGCTTGTAAACAACAAACGTTTAATTCTTATGGTTCTGGAGACTGGGAAGTCAAAGATCAGGAGACTGGGAAGTCAAAGATCAGGGCACTGGCAGAGTTGGGGTCTGGTGAGAGCCTGCTTCCTAGACAGCTGTATCTTCTTTGTGTCCTCACATGGCAGAAGGCATGCTCTGAAGAGAATGCTCTGAGGTCTCTTTGATAAAGAACTAATCACCTACAGAAGCCCCATTTTTTAATACCATCACGTTGGGGGTTTAGGATTTCAACATACAAATTTTGGCAGGACATAAACATTTGGACCACAGTGGTCTACTAAGTAACAACTTGAAAATGTTTCCATCATCTTCAGTTTCCCAAATAATTAAGTCCATCTCTTTGACTCTAACCTCTCTTTCCTCAAATTCATATATGAGGTATGATCAAAGAAATACAGTGCATGTTTAAATTTAAAAAAAAATTGTTACAGTAAAGGACAGGTTTTCATTAATCCCCTTCAACATATTCCCCCTCGCTTCAAACACACTTATCCTAATCCCATCATCCGTGCCCCTTTCTGAAGCAGTTCTGGAAGTCCTCTTTCATGAGTGTCTTTAGTTGCAGCTGTCATGGCTGCCTCAGTGTCCTGAATCAATTCACATTGTTTACCTTCCATGGTCATTTTGACTTTGGGGAAGTGCCAGAAGTCGCACGGTGCCAGATTTGGTGAATAAGGTGGATGAGGACACACCGTAATGTTTTTATTTGACAGAAATTGCCATACCAGAAGCCATGTGTGACACGGAGCCTTTCCATTACGATCACAAAATACGGTGAATGCTGCTACTGAGTGCAGTCCAGCCAAGGATCTTCAATATGGGAAGTGGCACGTTGAACCTTAGTAACAGTGTATGACAAGTTTCAAATTATTCGGTGCAGTCAGTCGGGTGTGAGCTATGGTTAAGAGAAGGTGTGTTTTAAAGTGTGCCATAAATCATCTTCCATCATGACAGCGCTCCGTGTCACCCATCACTTCTGGTATATGGCAATTTCTGTCAAATAAAAACATTACAGTGTTTCCTCACCCACCTTATTCATGGGATTTGGCACTGGGCGACTTCTGGCTCTTTTCCAAAGTCAAAATTATTCAGGACATTGAGGCAGCCACGACAGTGCAACTAAAGACACTCATGAAAGAAGACTTCCAGCACTACTTCAGATAGTGGCAAGAGCAATAAAATAGGTGTGTTTGATGTGAGAGGGATTATCTTGAGTGGGATTAATGGCAATGTGTCTTTTACTATAACATTTTTTTATTTAAACATTTACCGTATTGTTTGATCACACCTCATATGTCCACCTGCTAAAATATGTATATTAACTATAATCTCAGGTGTATACACTAGTTTATATTTTAGCAAATGACAAGAATAAAAAATTTGAGGAGTAAAATAATTTTATTAGTAAAATCTTATTATTTTCTAAAATCACCATTTTACTTGAAACATAATGTGTACTTTAGGTATGCCACAACTCAGCATATGCCATGGGTTGTCATAATATGTTTTGATTTTTAAGGAAATGTTTACTTTTCCTTTGCATTTAATTTTTTTGGGGATAGGGGAATTAAACCAGATTTTTGTAATATATGAGAAATATCTTTTTTTTCAATGCATTTTAAAGAAGTGACTACATCTGATTTTTATGCTAAGAAGTAAAGTTCCAAGCACTAAAGCAGGGGACGAGTCAAAGAAATGATCTGTATGATTGCAGTAACAGTAGATTTAGTGTGATTACTGACCTAAGGTGAGGTTTGGCCGCTGGAATGAGTTAGGTTTGCTTTCTATGTACTCAGAATGTCTTGTGTATTCTAGGTGATTGATTAAAGAGTTACAGCACTAAGCACAACAGAGCCACTTTTCTCCATCTGCAGGCCATAGTGTATAGGAGTGAGTCACCATGATTGATATGGATAGGGACTGAAAAAAAATTGCAGCAGTTAATTAATTTTTGCACACATCGAAGCCATTGTTGGGTTATTATTCATCTTCCACACTCACCTATAACCTACATGAATGCACAGAACAAGCTTGATAGCGCTCGCTATTTCCTCTCTAGCAGAGGCTAGGCCTTCAACGAGTATTTCTTGAATTAATGAAATAGTGGACTCAAAATTGTGGTTTCAATTAGTTGGTGGTCATTAAGATGGCAAAACATATTGTGGCTAAAACCCAGGAGGCTATACCCTTCTTACTCTGCTTTATTATCTTTAGGATTTAACACATTATATATTTGTCTGCTTATAGTCTGTTTCCCCAATCAGAACTACGATTGTTAGGGGCATTCATATGAAGACAAACATTATTGAAGCCATAGACTTTACCTTTCTATTCTCTTCTGTATCCCCACCAAAACATTCTGACATGAAAAAATATTATGAATGAATGAATAAATAAGGAGTTGAAAATATCACAGCCACAGCAGAGCAGATCAGTTTGATCCATAAAAACAATCCTTTAGCTTGTCTTTTCACTAAGCAAATGTTAGTGACTGGACATAATTGAAAGGGATAATTAATTCTTTCCTATTCGATTTATTGATTGATTCACTAGTTCAACATATACCCTAATAGTAGAATACCAAACATTTTGTACATGGTTCCTGATATCCTAGAAGTGTGTTGTTTAATATTCCATGTTTAATAATCAATAATTTGGAAATTGGGATCCCTGAATAAACTAAAATATTTACACTGCCAAATAAATTAATCACGTTACTTAGTGTTTTAATATTTTTCTCTCTGGAGCAACAGAATATTTTTGACTAGAGTTCACATCTGAACCATTTGGATACTACAGAGTAATACAATAAAAATGAGTGAGGTTTCTCTGTTCTACCACATATATGACCACAGCTGATCAGTTATGGTTCAAACTGTTTAGGGACGGGTTTTGCTGTCATTGTGTTACTAAGTACTACTATATGTACACACAGTTATACAGTTTCTGTAGGAAACTAAGCCATCACATAGGCTCTTCTAAACTAGACCTCATGTATTGTTTTCTTTTTATGGTTTCTTTCCATCAATCTGATACTGTCAATAAACTATTCACCATAACATCTTGTGAAGTCTAGGCAAACTTCTGAGGTTATTCATTCATTCAATCAATAAACACAATGAAAAGCAATGACCTCCAAAGCAGAAACCTATTTTATTTCAAATATATTTTCCCCCAGCACACGTCTCATATTTCCATTTCAAGGTCAAGCTGTAATTCATTTACACCTCTTCATGATTCTTTTCTTTTCTGCTCCCTCCCATAATCGTGTGCTTCTGTCTGGGACTCTTACAGCTCTCAGTATTTATTTCAGTTATCTCAAAATCAATGTCAATGTTACTTAACTATTGTATGAATATGTGAGGTATCTCCTCATATGAGACAATAAACCTTTGATTCTTAGACTCCATGACCTATTCTCTGTCTCCCTGTTGCCAAGAACCGTGCCATAATAGCGACAGATACAGATATAATCCTTTATATTTTTAGTACTTTGGCTCTTATTTTGAGAATATAAGACTCAGGAGTCTTTTTCTACTTGTCTAAGAGTCTTTGCTTTCTACACTGCAGTGCTATATTATCTTCATATAAAGGTATAAAAGTTCATTTTATTGTGTACTGCATTGTTCTTTAAAATCCTATATGCCATACGATGTTTGACTATTATCTACCTAGCATGTCATGACTAATACTTATTTTTCAAAAACTTTCTGTATCACTTAGCAGTAGTGAGTATTTCATAAAAGTATATAGTCCAGTATTATTCATTAATCCAATATGATAAGTCTTCTCTTTAAATGAAAGATTGAAACACATTATTAATTATTATTATATATTCTTTTTGGTCTTCCTTCTTTAATTTCATATGTTCTATTTTTAATACTTATTTCTCTGTTTTCTATCTTTAATTCATTGGTTTTTATCTTCAATTAGTTGTATAAGACTACATTTTCTTTTCTAACAATTTGGCCATTGTATGATTTAGGTGTGTACCTAGGAAGAATAAGATGTGGATTTTATAATTAGTTTTTATTCATGGACAAGGAAATAATTCCATGAAAAATAATTTTTTTTAATTTATTAGTTTCAGGTGTACAAGACAAGGTAATACTTAGACGTTCATCATTTATATCCCTCACACTGTGAAACCCCCTCCCCCCCATCCACTATCCCTCCGACCTCACACTGAGCCATCACATTATATATATAAAATTATAGTTGGCATTCATTAATGTTTAGCTTCTGGTGGGGACAGTGGTAGATAAAAGTTAAGTTGTTTTGTGATTGTATTTTATGAGTCTTGTTTATTCAAAGTATTGGACACATACACACATACACATATAATACTTATAATTGCTAACACTTACCTACTGCACTTTTTCAGGACACTTGCTAGTAAGTCAAGAGTTGATTTTAGACCATTTAGTTCCCAACCTGTACTCTAATCGATAAATATTATAAATATGTATGTCTAATGACCTATGCAGAAAAATGCCTGTCCTGGATCTCAGAGGGAAGGGATAGTTACCAGGGCATCAAATCAGACTGAAATAAACTAGACAAAGGCAATTCCTCAAAATGTCTGTTCTGCTTCATCTAGATTCCAAAATCTTGGCTGGATCAGAACATAGAGTCTGTTCAGTTTTAGAAATGACAGAGTTTTTAAAAATCTTTAATTCAGGAGTTTCAAGAAGATGCTGTTTTAATCACTTGTTCTTTTGCTCAATCCACCACCACCACTTAGTGGCTTAAAACAATGATTTATTATATCTCAAAATTCTTACTGGCTCTTCTGATCGTATTTGCTGGGGTCATTCATGCAGCTGCCTTTGGCTACGGGCTGGCATGGGTGAGAAGATAACATGGCACCACTCACATGTCTGGCAGGTGTACCTGCTATCAGCTAAGACCCTTTCATTCTCTTTGCATGCTCTAATTCTCTCGTAGGCTAGCTTGGCTTCTTTACATGGTGGTCTCAGGACAGCATTTCCGCCCCCCCCCAAAAAAAAAAAAAACAATAGCAGAATGCTGCAAAACTTCTTAAGGTCTAGCATTGAAGGTATTGTACCCTCACTTTTGCTCCATTCTGTTGGACAAATGCCAGATCAGATTCAAAGACTGGGGAGATTGACTTGCTTTCTAATGAGAAAGGCAAAGTCACATACTATAGAGGATACACACTGGATTGGTTGAAATTTGTGGCCATATTTTGGAATAACTATAGATGACAAAAATTAGTTGAGAACAATTAACATGGACATAATTTTAATCAGCACTCTGAGAAAGGCACAAAGATGACTATGGGTATTGATTTCCAGTTGCTTCTCCTTAAAGGACTGATAGAACCACTTGACCCAGTATGACTACAGAAAATATCTTTGTGATGATGAGATCTGTATTTCTCTTGTACTGTCCAGGTTCTGCTCTTTCTTTTCTATGAAAAAAGGAAAAATTTCCATATTTTCTATGGAAATAGGTTTAATAGTAAACCCTTATTTAACCCTTTATCAGTGTCATATTCCATATAAGTGCTTTGCATTTAATGTTTACAATAACTCAAATGGGGATATTATTACTCACTTTCCTTTTGAAGATGAAGAATCACATATTCAAAAAGTCAAAGTAACTTGTGAAGCCATACAGCTAGAGAAAGATGGAACGAGAGTCTGAATGCAGGCAGTCTGACCCCAAGTGCATGCTCTTAAACACCATGGTTATTGTTTCTCTGATCATCTCTGGGGTTTTATTTTCATCCTCCTCAGGAATTGCTATAGCTTGCTTATGTCAGGGCTTTTATTTTCAACCTCTGCTAATACAATTGTTCAAAATACATATTAAAATCTTAATCAGTGTGAAGCAGACAGTACTTAAAATAATTAATCTACCTGGGCCATTAGTGTGGTGAGTCTAATCTGTGTTGTATAGGTGGGTTGTCGTGTTTTCCAGACCAGTCAGTGTGCCACAGCCATCAATGAGCTGAGACTGCTCAGGCAATGAAAGGCAGAATTGCATGGTGGTTAAGAACAGAGGTTGGGACTGTACTCCAAAGATTAGAGTTCTGGCTGTACCAATTATAGCTCATAAACTTTGGGGATGATAATCAATGGGGATAATAATAGTTTCTACTTGATAGGATGATTATGAAATTAAAAGCAATGAGTAAATATTTGTAGAAGTCCTTGCATCTCTATCTGGCATGTTTTTGTTTGACTTTTTTTTTTTTTTTTTTTTTTTAATGTATTCACTTCAGGCCACTCAGCCAGGGACAAATGGTATGTCTGAGCCCATGGTTCATCTGGAGTTTCTGAGATGGTCAGACATTCATCCAGGCATAGGTTTGTTTTTTTGTTTTGTTTTGTTTTTTTTTACATTATGCTCACTGGAGGGGATCACTTCATAGATTCTATAAATGCCTAACCATACACTGTACATCTGAAACTAATATCAATGTAATAATATTAAATGTCAACTATAATTAAAAATATATAGTCCATATGGACAGATAATTTTTGACAAAGAAGCTAAAAACATACAATGGAGGAAAGACAGCCTCTTCAATAAATGGTGCTGGCAGAATTGGATAGCCACATGCAAAAGAATGAAACTGGACTGTTATCTGTCACCATGTACCAAAATTAATAATCTTTTTAATGCATCATTGCATTCGATTTCCTAAAATTTTGTTTAGGATTTTTGCATCTGTATTCATCAGAGATATTGGTCTGTAGTTCTCTTTCTTTGTGTTGTCCTTACCAGGTTTTGGTATCAGGGTAATGTTGGCCTCATAAAATGAGTTAGTGTCTCTTCAATTTTTTGGAAGAGTTTGAGCAGGATTGGTATTAGATCCTCTTTGAAGGTTTGGTAGAATTCACTAGTGAAGCCATCTGGTCCTGGACTTTTGCTTTTGGGAAGGTATTGGATGACTGATTCAATTTCCTTACTAGTGATCGGTCTGTTTAGATTTTACAATCCTTCATGGTTCAGCCTAGGAAGGCTATATGTTTCTAAGAACTTGTCCATTTCTTCTAGGTGATTGAATTTGGTGATGATACTTTGTATTTCTGTGGCGTCCATGATAACTTCCCCTCTTTCATTTCTCATTTTGTTTATTAGTGTCTTTTCTCTTTTTATTTTAGTGAGCCTAGCCAAGGGTTTGTCAATTTTGTTAAATTTTTCAAAGAACTATCTATTTGTTACTTGATTTTTTCTATCATCTTTTTGTTCTCTATTTCATTTAGTTCTGCTCTGATTTTTATTATTTCCTTTCTTCTGCTGACTTTAGGTTTCATTTGTTCTTCTTTTTCTAGTTCTTTAAGGTGTTACGTGAGGTTATTTATTTGGGATTTTTCTTGTTTCTTGAGATAGGCCTGTAATGATATAAATTTCCCTCTTAAAACTGCTTTCACTGCGTCCCAAAATTTTTGGTAGGATGTATTTTTATTCTCATTTGTTTCTGTGTATCTTTTGATCTCTCCTCTAATTTCTTCTTTGACCCAGTCGTTCTTTAAAAGTATGTAGTTTAATCTCCATGTATTTCTGTTTTTTCCTGCTTTCCTTTTGCAGTTGATATCCAGTTTCAAAGCCTTGTGATCAAAGAATACACTTGGTATGATTTCAATCTTCTTAAATTTGCTGAGGCTGATTTTATGTCCCAATATATGGTCTATCCTTGAGAATGTTCCATGTACACTCGAAAAGAATGTATAGTCTGATGTTTTAGGATGAAGTGCTCTATAAATGTCAATTATGTCCATTTCATCTAATGTGTCATTTAGGGTTGCTATTTCGTTATTTATTTTCTGTTTAGATGATCTATCCATAGCTCTCAATGATGTATTTAGGTCCTCTAGTATAATTGTGTTTTGGTCAATTTCTCCCTTTAGATCTATTAGTAGTTGCTTGGTATATTTCGGTGCTCCCTGATTGGGGACATAAATATGATGACTGTTATGTTTTCTTGTTATATAGTCCCCTTTACCATTATGAAATGTCCATCTTTGTCTCTTGTTACCTTTTTCATCCTGAAGTCTGTTTCAGGATAGTCTGATCAGCATAGCTACAACTGATTTTCTCTGGGTACCATTTGCTTGGAGTGTCAATTTCCATCCTTTCACTTTGAGTCTATGCTTGTCCTTGTAGCTGAGATGCATCTCTTGGAGACAGCATATGGTTGGGTTTAGTTTTTTTTTATTTAATCTGCTACTCTTTGCCTTTTTATTGGTGAGTTCAGTCCATTTGCATTTAGGGTGATTATTGATATGTGAGGATTTCCTATCATTCTTCTTTTGTTTTCTGGTAAGATTGTGTCTCCATTGTTTCTTTGCCTTTTTGTTGTCTGTTATTTCTATGTGGTGGTATTCTGTTTCCCTCTGTTTCTTCTTTTATTTCAGTTCTGGATTGTTTATATATTTCAGTTCTGGATTTTTTTTGAGTGGTTACCACTAAGGTTATGTGAAAGAAAGTTTGATATTTAGAGTATTACATTTTCTTAAGCATGCCTACTTTCTCCATTTCCATATTCCGGTTCAGGCCTGTACTCTCCTCCCTTTCTATGTTTTGGTTGCCACAAATTTTCCCTGTTGGTGGTGGTCAAATACCGTCCTTTAGTATTTCTTGTAGTGCAGGTCGTGTATTAGAAAATTCCCTCAGCTTCTATATGTCTGGAAAGGTCTTTATTCCTCCTTCGTATCTAAAGGATATCTTTGCTGGGTATTTTATTCTTGGCTCACAATTTCTCTCTTTCAATAGTTTGAATATTTGGTTCCATTCTCTCCTGGCTTCTATAGTTTCTGCTGAGAAATCTGATGATAATCGAATGGGCTTTCCTTTGTAGTTTACTGTCTTCTTTTCCCTGGCTACTTTGAGGATTCTTTCTTTTTCGTTGATTTAGACAGCTTCAATACAATGTGACTTGGAGAAGGCCTGTTTGAATATACTCTCTGTTCCTTTTTTTCTTTCTTCTCCTTCTGGTATGCCCATTCTTATATTGCTCTTTCTGATGTAGTCAGAAAGTTCTTGTAGAATTCTTTCATTTCTTTTAAATTTCAAGTCTCTTTCTTCTTCCATCGGTATCATTTGCAGAGTACATCTTTGATGTCACTGATTCTTTCCTCCATCTGGTCAACTCTACTACCGAAGCTGGCTATTTCATTTTTAATTTCTTTGGTTCTTGATTTCTTAATTTCTATTTGGTTCTTTTTTAAAATTTCAGTCTCTTTGGTAACATGTTCCTGTTGTTCTTTGACTGTGTTTCTGAGTTCATTAAACTGCCTTTCTGTGTTTTCTTGCACCTCATTGAGTTTTTTCAGAACTGCAATCTTGATCATTTAAGTCAGATATTTCCATATCTTTAAGTCCCTTTTCTGGAGACTTTTCACTTTCTTTCTGAGCTGTCTTGTTGCCTTGGTTATTCATGGTAATTACTGATTTATTAGTTCTTTTCCTAGACATCTACAGGAGTGGGTTCTGCAACAGGTTGATAGGAAGCGGTCTTTCTTTTGTTTTCCAGTATGTATTTGTAGAATATTTTATTTTCTCTTCGACTGCAGCCTTTTATTCTTTCTCACACTGTAGTATTGTTTTTTCTGCACTATTCCATCTTCTCACACAATGGGGGGGATTCCCTGGAATGTGGACTTCTCCTCTGTTAACAGTTAGCCTGGGTCATAGGTCACCGTGTCCCTGTGGGGATGTGGAGCAGTTTTGAAGTTCCAAAGCTCTTCCTGAACCAGATTCGTAGACTGTGTTTTTCTGCAGTTCTGTGTACTCCTGCAGGGATCTGCCCAGAAAGGTGGGGACAAGGGCGGATTGAGTTGTGAGAATGGGCCCAGAGCAGTGGCGGCGACCACCACCACAGCTGGTCCTACTTCCACAGCTCCCTCCTCTTTGCCAGAACTAGTTGGGTTGCGAATCTGTGTCTACAGACCAAAGTTCTAAGAAATGAAAATATTCTGTTCTTTTGATCTGACTCTACTACTGTTCTGCTTCTAGCCCTGGGAAGGTGGGGGAGGGGCAAATTCTGGGAGGATAAGGAGGGGGCGGCTAGTCTCAGTGCCTAAAGCTTCGTTCTCTGCTCCGCAGTGAGAGCTTAAACCACTGTTTTCAGCCTTCTTCCCTCAGTCTTTGCTCTGAGGTCTCTGCCATGAGCGTTGGGTTCAGCCATGTTATATGCTGTCCCCTCAGCCCTGTGGGCCATAAACTGAGCTCTAGCAGTCCGAGTTCTTCCCTCTCCTGCAGCTGCGTTAGTTCTAGGATGCAGTGAGCTCAGAGCACTGAGCTAGGTCTGAGTCCTGTGCCCTTGTCATTCCGTCTCCGCACTTCTCTCTTCCCTCCTCCCCCGCTCAGCAATTTGCCCACCTTTAGGTGAATTCAGTAGTGGGCCTCTTCGTCTTGCCTGTGTGCTGTGCAGGGAGTCCTTTGTGGAGTTACTGTTGTTCGATTAGTTTTAAATTTTAGGGGAGCTTTACAGAGGCTCACCTCATGCCACCATTTTGATGACTTTTTTTTGTATGTTTTTTTTTGTTGTTGTTTTTGCTTTTTCTTTATTAAATAAATATGTATTGAGAATCTATTTTGTGAATTTTAGAAGAATTCTTGACATCGTTCAATTTCTTTTTTCTTGCATTCTGTAGAACTGAATACCATTACTGTTCAGAGAAAATAAGTTCAAGGAAAAAAAGTGTTTGGAGAATCCTAGATTAAAAGAAGTAAAGTATTTCTTTACTGCAAAATTTCTGGTTCTTTTATAGAAGTCTCTAAGAAGGGATGTAGGGTGTTAAGAATTAAACGGCCATAGACGCTCTTCCTCAGGAATATTTATGAACATAATAAAGAACCTTAGAGTGCCGTGAAAGACTATTCCTGAAAAGTCATCTCTTCCATTCTCCTTCTCTTGTGGAATGGGTGACTGCAAACCAGTGGATTTGAGTTTTTCCCAAAGGCAATATTAGACTTATTTTAGAATTAAGTTGATTTTTTCATTTCATTCAGTTTTGTTTTTCTCCTAAAATATTACTTTCCTACAAAAGTAGTGTATTTTTCTAGTATCCTTCCATCTAGGCAATGGATAATTTGATAATATCTAATTAGATGTAATTGGTGTACAGTGCTTAAGATATGGTATATTTTCCCAAACATTCAAAGGGGTAGAGAAACCCCTTTAAAAAAGCTCAATGATTTCCTCAGATAATATTCCTTTAGAACATATATATATATATATATATATTCCTTCATCAAGTGGTCGGGGCATCTTCTCTACTTGTATATTTATATCAAGCTATCACAACATTTATTGTTTTTATTGTTATTTTTGTTTTTGCTGATAGATCATGTCACAATGTGCTAAATGTTGAAGTGTTTCATTATTAATCATACAATTAATCATGAATCTAAAATTAAATGTTAAGTATAGGCAGTTGAGAAGAGAAATATTTTCATCTTGGATATAGAACAGTATTTCAGGATTACCTTACTAACAAAGGCCTCTAGATTCTATGCCATGTAAACAATGAACAGTGAAAAATCCCAGAAAATGAAATAAGAGGAAAGAACTAATTTCTCTGCAATTCTCCTTTGTACATAAGTCAAAATATTGTCTCAATATGATAAAAATCGTTAAGTATGAAACAGACTGTTAGTCTTAAAATATAGCTTCTTTATATCTTATCACACATATTAAATTTTCTGTTTTTATTTAAATCAACTTGGAAATATGTGAATCCTGAAGTTATTTTGATATTAGATAGATTTTTTTTTTTTTTTTTTTTTTTTTAGGACCGGTGGTGAGAAATGAGTTTCTGTGAACAGGACAAAATTATGATTGATAAGTGATGAGAATGCCATGCAATTGACACTTTAAAAAAAGAGAAGTCCCTAATGATCCAGTCTAGACTTTTTTAATTGGCTGTAACTTTGCCAGAATATTTACTTCACTGTAGTCAAACCCCATAAAGAGTTAACAAGTTATAACAATATGAAACTTTGTGCTTTATCTATCACCAGCCAAATATCCAGGTTTTGTGGAACCTGAAACTTATACAATTTGGAGGAACATTTTGTAATACAATTTTTAAAAATTCACTAATTCAAAATGCCTACACTTTTCTGAAATCCTTAGAGGGAACCCTATTCCAGTGAGAGAATTTGCAGCTTAAATTTCAATATGTTCATGCTAAATATTCTTGTGCATGTTATAGTCAAGTATCAGGAATGAAGTCTACTGGAAAAATTATCACAATAAAAACTGGGTGGGCTTTGCCAGATCTGAGATTCAGCTCTCTGGATTTCAATTTCCTCATTACAACACAGGCAAGTATGCACTGGAGAAAATTATCTTTAAGGTTCTTTCCAATTGAACAGGTTCTATTTTTAATTGGAGAACCCATTACTTTTGGAATGAAAAGAACTCCACATTAATGTAAAAGAAGCAAATGAACCTTGTGAGTTTATCTGAATACCATAATTTACATGATTATTTTCTGACCTTTAGGTCTGTATATTTTTTTACATAGCAATATAGTTGTTGATTATTGTCAGAAGTTTCAATGTGATAAGATCTGTATTTGTTTTACAGTAATATTCTTTTTTAAAAATTTATTGGGGTGACAATTGTATTACTAAGAATAGACAATTGTTAGTAATAGATTATACAATAGATTTCAGTTGTACAATTCTGTATTACATCATCTATAAATCCCATTGTGTGTTCACAACCCAGAGTCAGTTCTCCTTCCATCACCATATATTTGATCCCCCTTACCCTCATTTCACACTCCCCACTCCCCTTACTCTACAATAATATTCTTAAGCATTTTCTAAATCAAGTCACTGAATACCAGCACCAGATCATGTATAGAGGATGGGGATCTTATAGTGGAGAAGAAATAAATGAATGAAGGAAGGAAGGAAGGAAGGAAGGAAGGAAGGAAGGAAGGAAGGAAGGAAGGAAGGAAGGAAAGAAGAAACGAAGAAAGAAAGGAAGGAAGGAAAAAAAGGAAGGAAGGAAGGAAAGGAAACTATCCCCATCATTTGCCTTTTCTCCTGTAATTCTTAGGATTGAAAGTTTGATCTACTAAATGAACCTTATTAACATGGTGTCTTTGAAACTAGAAGTAATAAATAAGTTGTCTAAGTTAGCAGGGTTTTTTCCTTTTAATGCTATATTAGTAAATGTAGAAGTTGTATGAGTATTATTGATACGTTGTGAAGATCTTTTCAGGACTTTTTTCCCCCACAGACAGTATAAAGATTGAGCTCTTGGTATCATCTGTTTATGTCTGTAAATATATATGGAATGATTCTTCAGTTATTCTGAAGTCTTTATATTTGCTTAGTGCCAATTTCTAATGGTTTCAAATGATTTTTTAAACTATAAGACAGCCTTTATAAAAAGTCTTCATTAAAAAAAATCTTATACTAATCCTAATAAATTAGAAGTTCAGTGGAGGTGAAATGTATGTTATTTCTCATTGTGTTGTCAAAATCTACATAAGTAGCTAACTTCAAATATCCATATTAAATGTTGATTGAAAAATTAATAATTTCAAATAATTTCCAATTATGGAGCATCAACACTGTTCAAAATGTACATTGGCTGCAATAGACACATTATTCTTCTTTATTAAAATAACATAAAAATAAATGTGATATGGTAAACATGGCTCATAGGTCAAGAAGAAGAAATATTCATAATTCTACCACCTTTTAAACAATATTAACATTTGGGTTCAATTAATTTGTCAAAAGCAGTTCACCGCATATATACGTATGCCTCTGTATTTCCATAATTTTATATAATACACATGAATGTAAATTTTTAAGTTAATTAAAACAAGAAAAATTGAAATAAAATACCCTTAATTTGCAGTAGCTCTCCATTTTGTGAACAGAGAGTTAATTTATAAGATTAGCAATAGTTGAGCATATTAAACAGTGTCTCTTGTTTCAATAATGAAAGTATACAAAACAAAGTGATAATTTTTAAGGAAGATAACTCAAGTATCTTACTGAAAGAGCCTTCCAATTTCTGTACAATGCATTTTTGTGAGGTAGATTGAACTATTGCACATAGATTACATTTGACAGGATACCAGATTGTTGCCATATTTTTACTATTAATTCAGTATACTTTTTGATAAATGTGGACCAAAAAAAATGTATGTTTTTGGTTTTTCCTGATGAGGAAAACCAATTGAATAATATTTCAAAATCCTGCCTTCACTGTATATCTGGCTTATTTTATAGATAGCTAGAGGGTATTGTATCCTTGACATTTCACTTGTCCTGAAAACAGTGTTGATGCATGGACTAGCACTCCATAGAGCTTCCATTTTTCTTTTCAAAAGTACAGCATGATTAGCCTTTTTATCTGCCCAAGACTACGCCCAGGGAGGTTTGTATGTCAAGGCCAGTTCAGCTTTGACGAAGCAGCATCTAAAAATATTATGGTTTAAATTCTGGGCAGCAGTTGCAGGAGGATTGTATCCTAGTTTTGTTGTTCATTCATATTTGTCTCTTTCTCAGATAGAAATTGAGAAGGATCTTTTAACTGGACTCTATGTACCGTTTATACCCTTTGGAGACAGAAGAAACCTAAACAAGATATATGTTCATGTGGTAGGGCACGGGCAGTGAAGACAGCTGGAAGAAACACAAAACTTTATTTCTACCATGGCATCAACCAAAACTCCAGAACACATATGCTACTCTGTTAAGTAACAAATATAGCTTTATCCTCTGACAAAAAATTGAGGAAGGTTTTTAGCCTAAAACTCTAAGTTGTGCAAAACTCCAAAAGAACAGAGCCAATAAAATAGGTCTGAGAATAAAAAGAATAAATGTCAGTTAAGACTGATTTTCCTCTGAAGAACAGCTACAGAATTTGATGGAGAAACCTAGAGACTGCTGACTCTCAGTGTTTGCATTCAAATAGCCTTTTGATTCCTAACTTCCCTTAGTCCAAGGCAGAGGCCTATAATCTTCCTTGACCATGATAAACCTGGTTTTAATGAACCCCTGAGTGGAGTGGAGCAGCCCACTCTGGCCCGTGGCAGGAGGGCACATTCACCTATGGGTAGCAGTCTTCCATATAAATGCTTAAGAGAGAAATCACCACACTTTAATGAATTGCTCAAAGGAGTTCTATCGCCTTGAGCTTTTTCACATTGGAAAATGGAATAAAAATAATCACCTGCAGGAGTAGAATTCTTGGGACAGGCAGGCATGAAAATAACTAACAAGTCAATTTGAAGCATGCTGAGAGCGCCATTGGGCTCAATAGCAAAACATAAAAGGTCTTGTTATGTTCATGAGAAATTAATTTGTTTAAATCATCTCTTTTCATTTGTATCACATAATAATACAATTAAATAATACACAGTTTAATTTTAATTTTTAAAAATCAGATCAAAATGTAGCTGAGATCCAACTTATAAAATGGGAATGTGGTGGTCAAAGAAGTATTTGTACTAAGTAAGGGATGGCTTGAAGGGTTTTAGCTTTTCCGTAATATCCATTTGTACTCCTTCTCCCTCCACAAAAAAATACCCAAGTAAATTTATCATCTAGGTTAAAACAGTGTTTTGCTGTGCAATGTTTTACAACATGTTTCCTAACGTCTTTTGTTAATACTAAATTGCCACAAAAAAACCTCTCCTACCAAGAAAAATGGAGATCCCAGGGAACAACAGGAGCCATAGGACTCCATTTGCCTTTGGGGCCACTGCAGCTAAGCACCTTGGCTCCCTCTTCCTCCTTTTTTTTATTGAGGGCATCTATAGACAAGGACATTTATAAGACAATTGCTATAAATACCCCAGGACTCCTTGTATCATCAGGTACCAACTTTCAGAAACCCAAGAACTGATTCAGTTTGCATATTAATCATGGTTATACAAATAGATAATATATGAAAAATAATTCAAAATAGTTGCTTACAATGCACTTACTCAGTAGCCAACATGTATTAGCTGAAGTTGCACGACAAATATTTTAATTAGGAAATAATTCTTTCCACCCATCCTTCATCATGCATGGTTTCTGTCTTCTGGTAACCCCTCAAAGCAGTGCTCACTTGAAAATTGAGGCTCAGATGTCTGCAAGCAGCTGTGATTCTTAATACTGTCGTATCTGGACAGTGAGAGTAGACTGGCAAAATGATATGGAAAAATGTAAAGAAAGGGAAGAGTTTCTCTGCCCAGCGAGGATGTATCTTATACAGAGGGTGCCAAAAAAATGTATACACTTTCTAAAGTATTGAAGTTGTTATACTCAATATATACCATGTTTCCCCAAAAATAAGACCTAGCCAGACAATCAGCTCTAATGTGTCTTTTGAAGCAAAAATTAATATAGGACCTGGTATTATTTTACTATAAGACTGGGTCTTTGTAATATAATATAATATAATATAATATAATATAATATAATATAATATAATATAATACTGGGTAGTATACTGTAATATAATATAATACTAGGTATAATACTGGTATATACTGGGTATAATATAATATAATATAATATAATACCAGGTCTTATAATATGATCTAATATTATATAATTTAATACCAGGTCTTATATTAATTTTTGCTCCAAAAGACGCATTAGAGCTGATTGTCTGGCTAGGTCTTATTTTCGGGGAAACACGGTACCAATAACAAAAGATGAATACAAGTCACGTGTACACATTTTTTTTGGCACCTCAGGTATTTAAAGAGCGAAAGTCCGCATAAGGAACACACTTATTCATTACATGCGGTTTTAATGGTTTTAATGATTAAGTTCAGGTTAAGACAATATGTGCCTAATATTGATTATTATGTTATTTTCCCTTTTCTTCATCTTTCAACTGAGAAATCATTATTTGGGTATATAAGTCCCTTCTTTACAGTAATTTTGAAGAGAACTATAGTATGGATACTTCATATTGTATATCTCTGGAGGAATTTTTAAGTTGTCAGTGGGTTGTGGCACATTTCAGGAAAAAAGCAAGTCATGTTTTCAGAGAAGAAAGTTTCTGTTATCAAGAATGTTATTCCCCTTGCATCATTGACTTTATCCAACGGTAGCAGCCTAAAATTTCCACAGAAACTAGATCTGATAACAACTGCTAAAAGTGCAGTTCCTATGACAGTATCAGTTGAAAAAAAAAAAAAAGGAAGTATAAATTGTCTTATCAGAATCTTTCCCAAAAAGTCCATGTTCTTACAATAATTGCATTTCCTGGTAATAAACAATTTTATTACACATCTGCTGCCCAAGGGAGTGATTTTATAAGAAGGCTTGTGATATCATCATCATCACCATCACCATAATCCAGGTGATTCGTCTATAAAATTAAAAATTATAGTACTTCATTTGATTGTTAGAGGTAAATGTAAATCTTTCAACAGAGAAGTTTCAAAAAACAATGTTTTTCCTCCTTTCTCTTCATCTGTTTCTTGATTTCTTTCTCCTTTATTTCTTCCCTTTTCCTTATTTTTTTCTTTCTTACTTTCTTGTTCTTTCTCTCTGTACCTTCCTCTTTTCCATGCTTCCTCCTTTATATTGTTTTTTTCTCTCTTCCTCAGACATCTGTTTTTCCCCCCATTCGTATTTGAAGAACACAGGATTAAATCTTATGCTCACAGAGGAATCAGAATATCCTTTATTCTCCCCCATTACTGATTTGGTGTAACTTGCCAATCGTTAGTCTGTGGCTACAAGAGAAAATAATTAGGCCAAATCCCTTCTAAGGTAAGTGAGAACCATTGTCTGCACACTTGTAGAGACCAAGTTCTTCTGCAGTGCATTCCAGCTTTGATGGGGGAAACTTCCAGGAAGAGCAGAAATTTAATAGGACCGCCAAGATTTTTCCTTCCCCATCCAGTTGGTTCTGCCTTTCCTGTTAGTGTGTCCGGCAGGGAAAATAGACTGGAGAGAGAACTGGATGCAGGCTTGACTAATAAGTCAGGGATGGGAAAGAAATTTAGTTCCTTACTTCTTGCTTCCATCTGTCTGGCTTCATTTACTTATTCATGTCTTCACTATTTAATCATCCATTCATACAACAAATATTTATTGCTTCCCTATTATTTCTTCACACTTCCATATGGTGCCACTTATCTTTTCCCTGCTTCATCATGTCATGATTCTAATTATTCCTCACTTGGATTCTCCAATAGCTTCTTATTTGTTCTGCATTCCATCACGATTAACCCTTCCCTCCAACCCATCCTACAAACTTGTTCTTAGCTAAGGGGCTGTTTAAATACTGTTATTCCTATTCTCTCGAACTTCCAGAACTTTCCCAGTTTCATGAAGTAAAACCAAAACTCTTTAGGCTTCAATTCAGGACCTTATAATCTGGGTTCAATTATTTTACTTTTAAAATGTTACCAGGTTCTTAAACCATATTAAACTGTCTGTCCTCTTTTTCCCTTTCGTCTTCATGTTATACTTTCCACCTGAAATGCTGTTTGGCACAGAGATCCTTTTCTTCCTTTAATGCCAGATCACCCTTTACCTTCTCCTTCCTGTTCTCCAGCTGGAGGTCATCTCTGGCTCCCCCAAACTCATTGCACTTTATCTGTCTCATAAATTTTTGCACATCCTATCTAATTTTGTAGTTATATGTATATATGTAATATATGTATATATGTGTGGTGTTTTTTTGCCCTTGAAAAATTGAGCTCCTTAAAAGCAGAACCCACCATTCAATTGGTTTTGTAAGAGCAGTGTGATTTATGCACAGACCTCAACTAAGTGGACGTATGCACTGCAGTATCATTCTCTGTTATTTTTAAGGAGATGTTAAATAATGAACCTGTTGTTAATTTCAGCTGTAATGGGTTAAAATTATGGTCCAGTAAGAGCCTTTCTAATCATGCTTTTGAAATATTTTCTTGATAAGTACACAGTAGCAGATCCATCAGTCTTAGCAAGATCAGAACATTTGCAGAATCATAACTTTCCTTTGGCACACAAACTATTGCCCATCAGCATCTATAGTGACTGTAATGATTATTACCACTCAGATTAAGGGTAAGCAAATCTTTTTTTCTCTTCATCCCCTAACAGTCATCTTTAAATGTTTTGCATTTTAAATAAATTATATAAGTTTCAGACATCAAAGAGTATGAAAAGTTATACAATGCAAAGTCTCTTCTCTACCTGTTTCTCATTTATACCTTTAAACATATATTATCCTGTATTACATTCCTGTGTATCTTTCCAGACATTTTTTTTGTATCTAAAAGCAACTATGAATAAATTATTTTTCTGTTTTATATCAATGGTACCATATTATACACCCTTTTCTACATTTTCATTTTTTACTTAAAATGTATCTTGAACATGTACAGTGTATCATATTCCATTGTGTGGATATACCATAATATATTTAGAATCCCTAGTTAACAGGTAGTTTCTAAACTACTATAATCTGTATAGCACAGTAAATAAACTTATACATACATCATTTTCTATGTATATGAAAACATATGTAAGATACATTCCTAAAAGTAGAATTGGTTGCATACAGGATATATGTGTGTATATATTATAAGATATATATATATACGTGTGTGTGTGTGTGTGTATACATATATATGTGTATATATATATATATATATATATATGTTTTATATCTTATAAAAATAATAAAATAGATATACCCTCCATAGAGATTATACCAATTTAATCTCTATACCATAGAGATTATACCAATTTACAGCAATGAATGAAAATTTTACTCCCCACAAAAAAACACACTTGCCAAGTATGTTTTTAACCTCTTGGATTTTCATCAAGTTGATGGTTAAAAATGGTATCTGTTTGTTTGGTTTGGTTTACTATGGAATGCTACATGACGTTTCTGGTTATCCTTGCACAGGGACTATGCTAATTTTCTCTGTATCACTATAATTTTTGGTAAATGTGCTGCCAAAGTGAGTAGTCCAGTTTACTTATAATTTGCCTTTCCATTATTGTCAGTAAAATCAATGTGTTTTCATATGCTTAAGAGCCATTTGCAGATTTTTAGTTTTCTTATAAATACTCTATTCATATCCTTTGCTTATTTTTCTGTTTATTAAAAAATTTTTAGAATTCTTTATATTTTAAGAAGATAAGCTACAATGTGACTTATAAATATATTTCCCTAGTTCATCATTTAGCCTTTGATATTCAGTATGGTGATTTTGATTCTTAATTTTGAGTCATAGAAAGACTTTTTCCATATTAAGGTTATAGAACATTTTGTTGTTGTTGTTGTTGTTGTTTGTTTGTTTTTGTTTTTCCTGGTAGGTTTTTTTTTTTTTTTATGTGACATAGCCAAAGCACTTCTTTTTTTTTCTTTTTTTTAAATTAATTTTATTGGGGTGACAATTGTTAGTAAATTTACATAGATTTCAGGTGTACATTTCTGTATTACATCGTCTATAAATCCCATTGTGTGTTCACCACCCAGAGTCAGTTCTCCTTCCATCACCATATATTTGATCCCCTTTACCCTCATCACCCATCCCCCCACCCCCTTACCCTCTGGTAACCACTAAATTATTGTCTGTATCCATCCTGGTAGGTTTTATGGACTCATTTCTTTACATTTATATCTTTGAACTTTGGAATTTATTCTGGTATGAATCTGACAATATTTTTATACCAATATCACTTACTTAATAGGCAATTTTATCTCTACTGATAAAAATTTTATCAAATACTAATTTTTAATGTGTTTGAGGTCTATTTTTGAAATGTCAATTCTGTTCTAATTACTGAGGCTTACAATTTTTTTACTATTTATAAATGTTAAACACCACTATTGCTCTCTTTTTTCTTTCATATATTTCAAGATATTTTTTACGTTAAAAAGTTTCAGTATGTGATTTTTGAGTCAGCAGTTTATTTTGATAGTTGATTTAAAAATCATGATCATATTAAATTTATAAATTAAGTTGGGAAAAAGTTGATATTTTATGATGCTAAGTTTGTCAAAAAACACAGTAAACTATTCAAGTCTCCTTTTGTCAGAATGATATTAAAAATATCTTCAGAGTTTTGTTGTTTATTATTAAGTATTTAGTACCTTTTCTTGCTACTAGAATTTATTTTTTATTAAAGTTTATTGGGGTGACAATAGTTAGTAAAGCTGATAGGTTTCAAGTGTATAATTCTGCAATACATCATCTATAGATCACATTGTGTTTCACCACCCAGAGTCAGTTCTCCTTCCATCACCACATATTTGATCCCATTTACCCTGATCTAACACCCCCATCCCTGTTTGCCATCTTATAACCACTAAACGCTTGTCTATGTCTATCAGTTTTTGTTTCTTTGTTTGTCTTGGTCCTTTGTTGCTTTCAGTTCTATATCCCACCTATCAGTGAAATCACATGGTTCTCAACTTTTTCTATCTGACTTATTTCGTTTAGTGTTATAATCTCAAGATCCATCCATATTATGGCAAATGGTACTATTTCATCTTTTCTTATTGCTGAATACTATTCCATTGTGCATATATATGCCACATCTTCTTTATCCAATTACCTATGAAAGGACACTGGTTGTTTTCATGTCTTGGCAACCATAAATAATGTTGCAATGAACATCAGAACATGCATATCTTTACAGATAAATGTTTTCAGGTGTTTTTGAGTATATACCCAGGAGAAGGATTGCTGGCTTACACGGTAACTCTATTCTTAATTTTTTGAGGAACCTCCACACTGCCTTAGCGGCTGCTGCTTGAAATTTTATCTTTTGTTCCATTTTACCTTCTAACCAGTTATTTGTATAGATGAAAGCATTTGCTTTAATTATATTAATTGTTTTATCCTGCTAGCTTGCTGAGTTCTCTTTTTGATTATAGTGACATTTATCAATTATAATGGGTCCTCTCAATATGTCATTCTGTAGTCATCTAACTTGCAAACGGGAGTAGTTATAAGTTCTACTTTCCAAGTTTGTAGTTTATTTTTTCTCTATTTTCTGATTGTGTTGGTTATAACATTGTAAAATAATAAAAATAACAATGGACTTTTTTTTCTTGTTCTTGATTTAAAATAATTTCATGTTTCCTCAGAAAGCATCCTACTGGGTTATTGTTTAGATGGTTTTCAGACTAAATTAGAAATATTTTCAATTTTTAAAGAAAATGTGTGCCTATTCTTAGCTTATAATTGTATGCTATCAAGGAAAGTAGTTTGCAAAATGCCTTTTTAGAATCTGTGGTGATGCTTATAATTGTTCTCCCTAAATATTATGAATTTTGATATTAGTTTTTGTAATATTGAACTACTTGTGCATTATGAGAATAAAGATCACAATAATTATACTGTATTTCTGGATTCTGTTTGGTAATGTTTATGTGGAAGATTTTAATCAGTATTCACATCTGAAAGTTATGTCTACTTTTCGTTTTGGTACTATTTAGTTTAAGGGTTGGTGCCAGTGTTGTTCCTGTTTCATAGAACTTTGAAGTTTTTCTTTTGTTTTATGCTTTGTAATAGTTGAAATAGCCTTGGAATTATCTACTGGTTTTGGTTTTTGCACAAATTTCCTGTGGAAAAAATCTTAAACTAGTACTTTTGGTGACAGATGCTTGACAAAATATTTTATTTCTTTTGTGGTAATTGGTCTATTTAAATGCTAATCTCCTCAAAAGTTGTTTTTGGTAAATTATGTTTCTTTTTCTAGAAAATAGCTTATTTCTTCCAGATTTTCAAATTTTTGCACAGAGTAAATCAAAATTATTTTTTATGACTCTTTAAATATTATCATGTTTTTAATTTGGGTAAATTTCCTGCTTAACAATTCTGATTTTTAGCAATTTTGCTTTCCTTTTGTTTTTCTAGATTTTGTCCAAAAAGCAGTATTTTATTGTTTTGTTCTAGTTCTTCTTGGTTTTTCCTTCATTCTTCTAGTTTTTCTCTTATGTATCTCGTTATAGTTTATCAGATTTATTTGCCTGTTTTTTTCTTTTTTTCTATATCTACCCTGTAAATATTGCAATTCCTTTAATTTTTTTAGCCCTTTTCTCTCAGTACACCCTTTCTTGAGATAAGCCATCTCATCTACCATATAGTTTAATTGACTATACTGATGACTCCTAACATATATGTGTGTGTGTATGTATATATGTATTTATGTATATATTTACACATATGTATATATACATACATGTATATGTGTATGTATACACATATATGTGTAAATATATACACATGTATGTGTATATGTGCACATATATGTGTGCATATATGTACACATATGTGTGTACATATATATATATACATATATACACACTCACACACATATGGTCCTTGTTGAAATTTTACCTCTTAGTTCTAGATATATAACATTCTTTTGATTTTCACAGACTAATAAAATTAAATATATCTGTTTCGAAATTGGGTTCTCTTGCTTCACAGTGAATGCCACCAGTATCTATTTTGTTAACACAATCCCAGAGTCCTAAGAGGCATCCCTGTTACTTTGTTCTCTTATTCTCTCCATCCACTAAATCCATGAATCGTTTTTAATTCTCCCTCTTGAGTATCTCTTTAACATATCTTCTTCTCTCCTTCATAGACCCTATTCTATGCAATCATCTCTTGCCTAACCTCTTAACCACACTATCCACACTTGTTCCTTTCCAATTCTTTCTTCATGTTGAAACCAGACAGACCCCCTAATTTCTCTTTCTTAAGTTCACTCAGTAGCTTGCTGTTGTTGTCCAGAAAACTATTTAAATATGGACGTTAAGGTTCTGAATGGTGTGGTCTCTGCACACCAGCCTCCTCAGCAAAAGGGAGCTACATTCCCTTTTGCTTTCTCTATTGCAGCCAATTTAGCCGTCTTCACATTCCTCAAATGTACCATTCCCCTTGTATCATCTTATGACATATTCACATGCTTGCTCTTAACCTTTGCTTGAAAAATTCACTACTATTCGTTTCACTAATACTTCCTTTTCATCCTTGAGAGTGTGTCTTCAAAATCTGTTTCTCATATAAGTTTTCTCATATTCACCTCTAGATCCTTTTGGTAGCTCTCTTTGCTTCATATACTAGTTGAGTTTACAATTAAATAATTAATTGGGTAATTAGCTGCTTAGTGATTATTTTTCCATACTAAAATGTAGCCTTGCTATTAGTTTCTATCTGGTTCACTACTTAATCCCCAGGACGTAGAAAGGTGACTGTCCACTAAATAGCTCAGAACACGGGAAGAAAAATATCAAGAAAAGGATAATGAAAGTTGGAAAATTTTATTATCGCTCTTTAAAAATAAAACAGAAATTGTAGCATCATTATAATATTATTAATCAAACAGGATAGGTAGTTCAAAACAAAATTGTAAACTTAACATATTTCATCTTAGTTTAAGTAAATGAATGATTATGTAATGATTGGTTTTATTACAATAGTCTAACCATCTGGACACATAAACAAAGAAAAATTCCCAATTACATTTTACACCAAAATAAATTCTGCATGAATGTACATGCAAATTTATATATAAAATGATATAACATCATAAAATTACTAAAGGAACATATTTATCTAATCTTGGTCTACATACAGCCCACAAACTTTGACAACAAGGGCTTAAATTTAGCAGGAAAAGATTAGTAAATTAAACCAAAATAAGAAATAGAACATTATTAATAGTAAGAATTTGTTTAAAAAGGTATCTACAACAAGACAAAAAAGGTACTATAACACACGTGACAGAAAAAAGTTATTGTCCATAAGGACATATATAAATGTTATATAAATATTTTTATTATTACTTAAAGAATCTCTATACATAACTAAGAAAATGACAAATGCCTCAGTTAAAGAAAAAAAGTAATGGTTTCAAACAAGAAAGTCACAAAGTATTACATATAAAATTATATGACAACTTTTGACTGCTTTAATAATCATGGAAATTAAAACAAACCTGAGAATTATTTAATTAGGATGTCAATGATTAAGATAATGATGATAGGCAGCATTAGTTCACATATGGGAAAGTGGACATTCTTATACAGTGATGGCGGGATTATAAATTGAATAATCTTTTCAGAGGGCAACTTGGCATTATGACTCAAAAGCCATCAAAATGATCCTACCCTTTCCCCAGCCATTCCTCTCCTGGAAATTTAACCTAAGAAAATAATCTGGTTAAATGCAAATGGGTGTATTTGACTTATTGCCATTTAGTGCAGAAGTAGACTTTATGGCATAACTATTTACATTAACCATATTTATAGCTACATTTAATTTTATCACTTGTAGTGAATTTATAAAAACATGGATGGAAAAAAAGTCATCAACATAAGCACAGCTGTTACCTCTGGCAAGCAATGTGGCAGCTTGAATCATTAAGGGTACAATGTAGTGAGGACTGTATAATTAGTGTGTTTTTTTATTAAAGCATCTGAAACAAATATGTCAAAACAACATGTATTAAATGTAATATTAGTCTTTGATTTTTAAAAAACATTTCACAATTAAAATGGATTTAAATATGAGAAAAGTTATGTTTTATTTTTTAAAAGTACAAATGTTAAGTAAATGATCAATTATTATGTATTTTTCATCTAGGTAATGCTCACAAAGGCATTCTAAACATAACCTAAAAGAGATGTTTTTGATTAGATAAAAATACTCTTTGATTGTTATGCTTGACTTGTGTTTGCTCTCTTTATCAAAAATCTGCTTTTAGAAAGAATCTACTCAGTTAATTCACACAATTGTCTTAAAGAAAACTAAACAAAATTTGTTATTTCTTTCAGTATTATTTGCATCTCACAGGAGAGATTACAATTTTGATTTGTATCAAGCATTTATAGAGGCGTGTAGGATTTTCTTGCAGTATCTGTTAAATTGTTTTACATTTGAAGTTTTCCGCAGTAACTAGGAATTTTATACTAGTATTTTGCAGGGCAAAAAAAGCAGTGTTTCAAATACCTTAGTGATGTAGCAGAAATGCATAAATCTTTTTTTTTTTAATTGAGAGTCCCATCAGAATCACATTTCAAAAAATGACATTGATGTTTGATTTTTGCAATTCAAAGACAAATCAACTTTACATGAAAACAAAGTACGTTATTACTTTACATACGGGCATACAGTTGATGGACTTAGAAGAGATCTGCTGAGAATAGAATCTGTATGGGGCTAAAACCACTGTTTAACAGTAGTAATATGTATTCATTTTAGAGTGAGTTACCAAATCGGTTTCTTCTCTTTCAGTAACTACCTGAAGCTATTTAATCACAATGCCAACTTTAGAAGCAGAAAAGTAAATTAGATGATCCTTATTTTCTCATGAAAATTCATAGTTCAAATGTAAATTTATTTATTATGACTACTTTTTTAGTGTATGAAAATCTATATGATTATTTTTTAAATTTTTTCAATTACAGTTGACATGCAATATTATATTAGGTTCAAATGTACAGCATAGTGATTAGACATTTATATAACTTACGAAGTGATCATCCCAATAAATCTAGTACCCATCTGACACCACGAATAGTTATTACAATATTGACTATATTCCTTATGCCATACTTTACATCTGCATAAATATTTTGTAACTACCAATTTGTACTTCTTAATCATTTTACCTTTTTTCACCCATCTCACAAAGCCCTCTCCCATGTGACAATGATTAAAATGTTCTCTATGTCTATAAATTTGTTTCTGTTTTGTTTGTTTATTTTATTCTTTCGATTACACATATAAGTAAAATCATATAGCATTTGTCTTTCTTTGTCTGACTTACTCTACTCAGCATTATACCCTCAAGTTCCATCCGTGTTGTTTCAGAAGGCAAAATTTCATTTTTTTTTTTTACAGCTGAGTAATATTCCATTGTAAATATGTGTCATTTCTTCTTTATCCATTAATCCACTGATGGACACCTAGGTTGTCTCCATGTCTTGGCTATAGTAAACAATGTTGCAATGAACATATGGATTGCATGTCCTTTCATGTGATTTTTATTTTCATTTTGTTAATGTGGTGTATCACATTAATTGATTTGCGGATGTTGAACCACCCCTGCATACCAGGGATGAATCCCACTTGATCATGGTGTATGATCTTTTTAATGTATTGCTGAATTCTGTTCACTAATATTTTGTTGAGAATTTTTGCATCTATGTTCATTAGAGATATCGGCCTGTAGTTTTCTTTTTTTGTGGTGTCTTTGTCTGCTTTTGGTATCAGGGTGATAGAAGAAACAGAAAGCCTGAACAGTCTGATTACCACCAGGGAAATTGAATCAGTAATCAACACTCTCCCAACAAACAAAAGCCCTGGACCAGATGGCTTTACAGGTGAATTTTTCAAAACGTTCAAAAAAGAATGATCACCTATTCCTCAAGCTCTTCCAAAAAATCCAGAAAGAAGGAAGACTCCCAAACACTTTTAACAAAGCATGTCCTTTCAAAGTAGTATTTTGGGTTTCTTCAGAAGTAGAATTACTGGGTCCGTCTTTGTTTCTTGCTATAGCTTTTGTTTTAAAGTCTATTTTGTCTAGTATAAGTATGGCTACTCAAGTTTTATATTCTTTTCTTTGTTTCCATTTTCATGAAATAGTTTTTCCCATCCCTTTAATTTCAATCTGTACATACAGACGGTGTCTAAAGTGAGTCTCTTGTAGGCAGGATGTGTTTTCTTGTTTTCTTATCCATTCAGCCACCCTGTGTCTTTTCATTGGAACATTTAATCTATTTACATTTAAATTAATTGCTGATAGATAAATAGTCATTACCATTTTATTATCATGTTTTGTTCTATTTTCTTCTTCTTAAAGATATTCTTTTAACATTTCTTGTAATACTGGTTTGGTGATGATGAATTTTTTGAGTTTTTTTCTTGTCTGGGAAGTTCTTTATCTGTCCTTCAATTCTAAATGATAGCTTTGCTGGTAGAGTAATCTTGGTTATAGGTCCTTGCTTTACTTTGAGTATTTCCTGCCAATCCCACCGGCCTCCAAAGTTTCTATTAAGAAATCAGCTGACAGTCTATGGGAGCTCCATTGTAGGGAATGAGTTGCCATTCTCTTGCTGCTTTTAAGATTCTCTCTTTGTCTTTGACCTTTGGCGTTTTAATTATAAGGTGTCTTGTTGTGGGTCTCTTTGGGTTCATCTTGTTTGGGACTCTCTAAGATTCCGAGCTTGGATGTCTATTTCCAAATTAGGCGATTTTTCCATCGTTATTTCTTCTAATAGATATTCAGTTCCTTGCTTTGTCTTTTGTCCTTCTGGTACCCCTATGATGTGATAGTTGTTACACTTGATGTTGTTCAAGAGGCCCCCTCAACTATCCTCCATTTTTTGGATTATTTTTTCTTTTTTCTGTCCTGATTGTGTGTTTTTGCTACCTTATGTTGTAAATTCAATCCTCTGTTGATTCCCTCTAATGTATTTTTTTCTTTTTTTTTTTTAGTTTTATTTTATTTTATTTTATTTTTACATTCCTCACACCGTGAACCCCCCTCCCCCCATCCACCACCACCCCGACCTCACACCGAGCCATCACATTATACACATAAAATTATAGTTGGCATTCATTAATGTCCAGCCTCTGGTGTACAATGCCATGACCAGGCATCCACAACATCCCTGAGGTGGTCTCCCAAACAGGACACATGTCCATCGGACACCCAACAAAATCCCCAAACACTATTGAATAAGTTCCCCAAAGTAATTCTCAAAAAACCCTGAGGCCATCCTGTGGTCACCAGCCGCCCCCCAATCCCTTCACCCTTCCCCCCATCCCCAACCCCCTCCCCCCCTGCCCATCTAACAACTCTCGGTTTTTTGTGTCCCCAAAACTGTTTCTGATTAGTTCATACACATATTCTTTTCTTTAGATTCCGCATATATTTTTTATTTCACTTATTATATTCTTATTTATAACTGGTTCTTTTTCATGTTTTATATTTCCATTTTTATGTTACCTATCTCTTTTTTAAAGTTCTCACTGAGTTCATGACTTTTTCCTGTGTTTATTGACCATCCTTATAACCAGTATTTTGAATTCTGCCTCTGATAGATTACTTGTTTCCATTTTTGTTTACTTCTTTTTCTGGAGTTTTGTTCTGTTCTTTCACTTGGGACATGTTTTTGTTTATTTCCATTTGATTGCCTCCCTCCTTTATGTAGAGCTGCTATGTCTCCCCATCTTAGTAGAGTGGCCTCATGTAATAGGTGTCCAGTGGCACAGTCTCTCTTGTCACCTGAACTGGGTGCTCCAGGTGTGTCCCCTGTGAATTGTGTATGCCTTCTTGTTGTAGATGAGCCTTGGTTGCTGTTTGCATGTCAGTGGTAGAAATTGACCCTTATGCTGATTGGTTGTGAGCCCTTGCTGTGACTACAGTGGAGAAAGTGTTGTGCGGGGTCTGAACACACAGAGTGGGATTTGCTTTATCAGGGCTGTGGTGACTGCCCAGTGTACCCTTTAAGTGTGTCTTTTGTGGAGGTTGTTGGGTGGTTCTCTGGTGTAGTCTGAAGTTGGTCACTAGGTGTGTTGGTTCTGGGCCTTTTGGGAGAGGTTCTGGTGCAGCTAAGTTCAGCCTATGCCTGTGCACTGCCCAGGGTCACATGGTATGAGCTAAAAAGTGATCTTCAAATGGTTGTCATTTGTGCTGGGATTGGAGGTGCCTGGGGGAGGCTAATCTGCTAACCAAGGTCTGCTGCCACTAGTGCCAGATTCGGGGCTGTTGCACAAGAGATACGGGACATTCTGAAGTCAGATGCTTCTTGTTTGGGGTTTGTGAACCTTTGAGAAATTTTAGGAAAGTTTGTAGCATGAGCTACTACAGGCCATTTGTATGGAAAAGCCACTGGAAGCAGCTTGGGTGAGCCCACAAGTTGGGCGGGACAGGGTCTCAGGGAATCACTGTGGCAGGGTGAACATTCTTATTCAGGTTGATGGAGACTCAGATATGGTGAATGCTGGGTCGGGGCGGACTCAACAAAGGAACAATGACTTCTACCAGTACTTCTCTCTGGGAGAAAGCCTCTCCTCCAGTCCTTGCTCTGAAGCCAGACAATTTAGTTCCTCGGCCCATGTACCTAGTGCCTTTCAAACTGCTCCCTCAGCACTGGAGCTCAGAGTGAGTGAGGGTGAGTCCCTCAGAGAGTAAGTCCATGTGTGTGGGCTCTATAAGAGGAATACCTGAGACTCCAGCAGCCTTCCATCTCACTCAGCCATGATCTCTTCTGGTTTTCACAGCTAGAAGTTGTGGGGACTTCTCTTCCTGGCTCTGGAAACTTCAGTTGGAGAGCCTGGTGTGGGACTGGGGCCCCTCACTCCTCGGGGGTATCTCTGCAGCCAATATAGCCCTCCTGATTTTTAACTACCACACATGGGTGTGGGACCAGCACATTCCGTGTGTTACAACTGACTCTTAAATTTTTACTCCTGACTTTATGATTAAGTTTATCATTTTACCTTTTTCCTAAGTTTTAATTTGAATATTTTTAAATCAGAAAAAATTGAAAGGATAAATCCATATTTGATAATATTTTGACTAAATTGCTTTGTTTCTCTCACTCCCATGGTCTCTCTCCACACCTATCCTTTTACATTTTGTTTAACCACTTACATGTGACACTTCAATCGTAAAAATGTTAAGATTCACTACCTAAGAATAAGTACATTATCCTACTCAGTTACAATAATATTTTCACTTAAAAAACATTTTTACATTCAGCAATTGAGTTTATTAACCTAAAGTATTTTTTCCTCTTCTATTTAAACATTTTATCAATATCATTTGTTCCCGAATATTTTTGTGAATATGAGTTAATTTTTTTTTAAGTTTTCTGTTATTTCTTGAAGTAAATCTAGTTCCCACATGCACATTTTCTCAAATTCCTTGGAAATATCTCTTGTTTTCTACCTATAAAATGCTATCCTTATTTTAGTGGTTTTTACTATGAAAGTTCATAGTCTAGAATGGGAGATCTAAATTGTCCAATATTGACAAATGAAATTCCTTCTGTCAGAGAGTATATGTGTCTCTGGTCAATGCTTTTAATCGAAAAGAAAGCAAAAAGAGAAAGATATTTTCTGTTAGCTTTATCTCCCTCTCCCTCTCATTCATTCAGCATCCATCCCTCGCTCCTTCTTCCTTCCTTGCTTCCTTCCTTCTTCCCTTCCTTCCTTCCTTCCTTCCTGCCTTTCTCCCTCCGTTCCTCCTTCCCTCCTTTCTTTCTTCCTCTTCTCTTTCTCTTTTTTTTTTCTTTGAAGTTTGGTGTTTTTTTGGGTTCCAGTTATCCATGAAAATAGAGAGAAGACCACTTGAAAGACAATCTCTCCAAAGGAACATTCACTTTTTAGTCAGGGACTTGACTTTTACTTACCTTGTGTGAAGGCACTTTCCTGCCTGTAGATGGATCTTCTTCAGAGCAGAGCTACAAGAATTTTTCAACAGTAAGATAAATGATACTGTGGGCTTTAGGTAGATGAGAGGGTTAGCATATGATGGGGAGTTTTGCCATAGTGGAAAACTTGAAATGTTCTCCTGCCTTCTTTTCTGGCAGAAATATTACGTTAATGAGGGTACTGTGTTCCTGCCCTGAATTTGGCTCAATTTTAGTTAGGAGCCTGCTGCAAACAATAGTCCCACTTTACTTAGGAGAGGACTGATGTTCAGGCCAGATCCAGGATGTTTATATCAGTTGCTAAATATTTAAATACTTCCATATTGATTGCTCCATCTCTGGCTTTCACACAGACCAGTAATTAAAAGGTTAATGCACAGTAAGGGTTTTCAATAGGTATCTCTTTTGATTGGAATCTGAGGTTTCAAATTCTTAATTATTTTATTATCCCCTCTGTTTGGAGGCCAGATACATATATTAAAGGCTAGAGGGAAGAATCTTTATATTCCCCTCATACACCACATACAAATTTCCAGAAAGAAATTAATGTGGAGAAGTGTAGCGTATAGAATATATGTAGAACATATACAATGTTTATTGAGGGAGGTCTTGAGATCAACACCTATCATTGTGAGGAGATTGGGCAAAGAGAGAAGTTGATGTGTAATGTTAGCCAACAGTAGCCATGATTGACCCTGCAGGGAGCTCTAGAACTCAAGTGATCCATCATAGATGTTCCTCATTGGGACAACATGACCATGCCTTTAAAACCCTTTCCATTAGTCACTAGAGAATGCTGACTCAGGAAGGGCATGATCTTGGGTGAGTTGCCCTCTGCCACTGAGGCAATCCCAGAGTGTCTGGCAGCTGATGTGATTCCCATCAACAAAGGCAACACGTCCTTCTTTGAAGGGAGATATGGATGATGTATTCCCATACCCATCACAAATCAATACTGTGGTATATATCACTGAATAAAGTTGAATAGTCTTCAGGCAGATTTTGTTTTTAAAAGACAAACTTAAAATTTTGAAACTAAAATGTCTTTTGTTTTAATATATGCACGATATATTTAATTTGGGCTTCCAAAGAAATTAGGCATTGATGTATGTTGATTTAATATATTTCTGTCATCTAATTAATTGTTTTTCCTTTTTCATATGACCTCCCTTTTCTGCCTCTCTATTTTTTCTTCGTTTTTTTTCTATACTCTTTATAAAATACCCCTTCTTCATATAAATAAAAAAATAGTAAACTCTGGAGAGAGTAATACTATCAGGGTCAGATTGATATAGAGTATATAAGAGAAGAGTGACCTTACAGACTTCGGAAACCTTTTGCAGGTTCCTTGACTGTTGATGGGCTCACACATTTGTATCAATTTTAAATTTGCAGTTAAGTCATATTGCTCAGTTTTCTCTCCTTGCCCTGTTCTCATTTTCCTCAAATTTCCATGTAGACTAGAAGCAAATACTTAGGAATATCCTAGGCATTATCATTTATCTGCGAGTTGCATAAATTAGAAAGCGGAGCCCGAGGTAAAGCTCATGAATACATGCTACACTTTATTGGGTAGTGCAATAAGAGGGCAGCCAGAGTGAAGGCAAAGGGCCATGGAGCAGGGAGGAGGGAGAATGAATAAAAGGTGACTACTGAGGATCGCTTAACAGGAAAATGCAGCTGATTTCTTGGTCACCCTGGATATTGCCAGAGAAGCTGTCAGAAGGAAGTAAGGACAAGGAACTTATCTTGTTCCTTCTAATCTCCTGTTTTTTGCTGTTCAATGTTTATCCCAGGGGCATTAATTTTCCCATAATTCCAGTGTACTGTATGGATCTCCCACCTAGTAGCAGTCACTGAAAAAGCCAGATCCCTCTTCCCACAGCTGAATCTGAATCTGAAAACTGAGTGTACCCCTAGTCTCCACAGCTCCAGTGACATTATAATGGAAACTCTACACAATGGTGGCCTTCACTTCTGGCAAGGCTGAGGCAACCACAGTTGCCAGAGAACAGGCTAACAGCGTTACTTGAGGCTGCAGACACAGGCAAGCCACATTGGTCTGAACTGAGCTGGATGAGCTGTTGCCACTGTTGATCTCGGCACAAAAGAGGCTGGAACAGCTCAGGTGAGCCTGACTGAAGAAGAAGGCCTACGTGTGCTCAGCCAAACAAATCTGGGAATTTGCACCAATTGCGTTCACTAT